>NC_143200.1:25186250-25502500 GCF_051530095.1 Phoenix dactylifera | reverse complement strand
TTACGTTGACCATTTCGAACATGGTGGGAGAGAATCAGCTATTGAACCGACCGACCCACCGTAGAAAAAAAATTGCAAAAGGCAGAAAATTTTCAGGAGGTCTAAAAACAGCTATCGAACATGGACTAAAAATTTCTGGCCTCTCATGGATCCTAAAATTAATTAAACAACTGTATTTCATGGCACAGATCATTTAGGAGAACTCTTATGGAAGAACTTTAAGTCCATTTCTTTATCCTTCATCTTCTTTTTTCCTATAACTCTTATGGATGTGCTCATGCGCACATAGCATGAGACATCGTTGTAGTAATAACAATAATAACAATAATAACAATAATAATAATAATAATAATAATAATACCCGACCATTAGAAACGAGGAGATTTGGGGTTTTGCTCAATCCTTTCCTCGAAAAAGAAAACACCATTACAGTTCTTAAGTATAAACAATATGATGGTAGATTTTTTTTTTTAAAAAAAAAATCAAGATAAGAATATTGTTCTCACCTAATGAATTCCTCAAACTATTTTTCTTTCTGCATAATTACATGTAATTATATATACCACCATGAGAACAAGTACAAAAGAATATCATGCCTCAGTATGAAATCAACGAACAGAACAATTCCGAACGTACACGGAAGACAGATAAAAGAATCGGGGAGTCCGACCATAACTATCACGGGATCAATGATCGATGTGAAAGAATCGCCGCATGAGAACGAGCATGGATCTCAATATAATGTAAATAACGATCGGTACAAGATCTCGTTTAGAGCATCATGACGCTGAATTCGTCGAAGCTGAGTACACCGTCGCCATCGAGATCGAACCTTCGAATCATGGCGACGCACTCCTTGGTGGTCCTGGATTCCCCCAGCGTTCGAAGCGCCCGTTTGAGGCTTTTAGGCGTGATGCACCCTCGGCCCTCCATCTCGTACACCCGGAACGCCTCCCTCAAGCTCCGCGCTTTCTCCTCCTCCCCCTCCACGTCCAACAGCCGCACGAAATCATCGTAACAAAGCAAGCCGTCTCCGTCGGAGTCCGACGACGCCACGACGGCCTCCGCGTCCTCAGGGGACAGCTCCTCCCCGGCTATCCTCATCCGGCTGCGCAGCTCCGCCGGCGATATCTTGCCGTCGCCGTTCTCGTCGAAGTAGCGGAACACTCGCTCCAGCTCGCGCCCGCTGCTGCCCGGCGATGCCGACAGCCTCGACAGGGTGCTGCTCGTAGGGACTCGCGGGTGCGTCGTCGGCTTCTTCTCCGGCTTCTTCGGCGACAGCATGACTCGCAATTTGCCGATGATCGATGGAGGATTCTTGTTCTGCTCGTCCGACGAGCAGGACGGGATGCGGGGTATAGCTTCTTTATTGACTGTGAGCATCACTGCGAAGCAAACGGAGCTGAGATAAATCTGGGTGAAGAAAGTATTTGGAACTTTGTTGCATGTGTTTTGAGATCATAGCAATGGATTGGTATCTATATATATCGTTTATGGCGAGGCGGTGAGCGCGGACAGCTGGGTTGGTCGAGAGGGATAGAGAGAGGGGGAGCTTCGAGGGGGGAGGAACGAAGATTCGGGGGCAGAGGGAAGAGTAATGAGGGAAGAGAAAGAGTGTTCAAATCAGCATTCAGCAGTCGTGGGGAATATAAAAGACAACGGCGATTGTGCGACGGCGTTAACGGTCAACCGTCGCAGAGGACGCGGGATGGGGATAGGATTCCATATTCATTGAATATCATATTCGATGCATTGCTACACTGTTCCGAATTGTCCTTGTTCTTCCGTGCGTCGGTCAAATTGCCTTGAGCGGCGAGCAGTCGCACAGCATCCGCCTGCTAAGCATGTCTTTTTTTTCCGGTACAACGGCAGCTGTTGCATGAGTACAGTATCTAAACAAAGAAAATGTTGGAGAAAAGGATGGACGATTGCCTAACTTTACTTAAGAGCCTCTTTTAATGGCGAGAAGCAAAGAAGACAATTCAACCAGCAGATCTATTTATCTTCCAATATATATGAACGACTTAAAAGAAAACACAATCTCCCACCAATCTATGGATGTCATTGAGCATCGAATGTCTATCCCTATATCTATACTCGTCCCATATTTATCCGATCACCGTAGCAAAATCCCTTCGAGCCAAATACTAACATGACAAGCATGTGATTTTGTTCTTACTACGGATGACGTTGTAGCCACCGCCGACAATATCAAATAAATATTTAAATAACCTGCTCTCTAAGAGGAATTGGGTGGTCGGGGGAGCCCGGTTTCTATGTGCTGATTTATCTGCTACGATACCTATTTTTGGCATCCGTTAAGCTTCTCTCCGGCCCGGAACGGTGGGTTCTGTAATTAAATAGTCGTATCAATGAGCGAAGAAGGATAAAGGGGAACAGGCTAACTGGACTCCAAGGGGAGCAGCGGGTGTCATGGTACTACTTTACTCTTCACCTAGCAATGATGATGATTTCGATTTGGATTAGTGACAACAACACTAGATAATATCTGCTAAGCTGAACATTTGTGGTTGAGGCAAAACCTGAGCTCCCCTGACTAAGTTTGAGCAAATTTGACCAAGTCAAACCAGATTTTTGTTGAATCAGATTAGACTTAGACATCTAGACAAAGACCTTCAGATGCAACTCAGATGCTACAAATGGTTCGAACCAGTGTTGTAATAATCGGACCAGATGTTGAACCGTTTTACTGGCATGTATACGGTTCAACCATCGGTTCAACAGGTTTTTTTTTGTTAAAAGCGGCTACTCATTTCATATAACTCTGACGTGAGTACATCCTGCCATATCGCGGGACAGTAAGAGATACAAGGAGGGATGAATGTCCGATACAGACGTCCACTGAAAATCCCCTGCCATATCGGTTCAACAGGTTCATCCGCCAGTTCAACCAATTCATAGAATGCTGAACTAAAAGATAAGAAAAAAATAAGAAAAATGAAAAAAAAATGTTCTAACCCTAGTCTCTGATATTGTTAAGTAAGTGAAGGCTTTTTTTATTATTATTATTTTTGGATTATATTTGTTTATTGGTCTGGGGCTCTAGGCTTTTGAGTTTGGGGGTAGTAAATTAGTAATTCTAACTTTTAGATTAAAGTATCTAAGCCCAAAATCCCAGTCCATATATTAGATCTCCATAATTTGTTCCGTACGGATCATCCGGTTCGACCGGTTCATTCGGTTTGACCCATTTTTAACCAATCCGGTTCAAGAGCACATACCATACCGGTTAATAGGCCGATTTTTAGATTCAACTTATTGAACAGGTTGGTCCGTTTCTGATGATATTGGTTCAAATCCACAACATTTTACTTCTTGATCCAGTGTCGAAGTCAGTGTTAAAACTTGATCTGATGCTCAGTGACCCCCCGATATATTACACTACTCTGGCTACCACAGAGGAGAGAAATATTGAGCATGGAATGGCACGGGCAGCAGGGACAGAAGAGGCAGGGGACAGGAGCTTCACCGATGCTTTCCTTGGGACGTACTGAACTTCCACAGAAGTGTGCGAAAATGGACGACACACACCTAGGAAAGGCTGAAGAAACTCATCTGTGCTTTAGAAATTTAGTAGGGCCCACTTGAATCAAACAATGGAGCAATATCCAACTAAAGAAAGATATAGGATATTACTCCATTACTTCAATCATTCATATACACTAAGACAAAAATCTTATCCATTTGTAGATAGAGCTTCGATAGCAGCTAGCTATGAAACTTCGCCCATTCAGACACCATCACAAACCTGACACCCAGGTCATCCACCTCATCAACCGTTAAAAAGCTGACTAAATATTCTACGGGACGCGGAATGCAATGCATTGGATGGCCATTCGTATATAAATGAGTTTGTTGGAACTTTGTGCTGTCGCCGCGTTCCACCTCGTTCAAGCGGAAGATCCAGCGTGTATGGATAAGAGATCCACCCTGTATGGATAAGAGGATCAAATCATTTTTTCTGAAAGCCATGGTCCACCTACTAAATTAGTTTTTTTTTCTTTTTTGTTTGAAACATTTTTATTTGCTTTAGATACGCGCATTAGATTCGCGCATATCTGCTAAAATTCTGAACATGATAAAGAGGACTGTGTGTGAACGGGTTCATGTCGAGCGGCAGATCATGTTCTAATGGATACGGGAAGAGGTTCGCTCTCTGAGTCATTCATTGCCAAATATGTTTGCTGGAGAACGCTAACCCGTCAAAGACAAATGGAAATGGTACGCATCCTTGTAGCTTTCATTTACGTTTCTTATTTTTTAAGAAACGGAGGAGACGCATTCAACAACTTTCTTTTCTTTTTGGACAATTCTATATTATTTTAGTGCTTTACACACCACAACCCTCTCGCCAATCGCACCAACCCAGCGAATAGCAACCGTTCATTTGGGCCTTGTAGAGAGCCATTAAGTAAGCAATCGAAAGTGATGGACAAGTATGATGTCGTGAATCACCAGAATGAAACAACTTAAATGAAGGCTGAAATTATGAGATTAAAAATTTTTCTATAAATAGTAAGCGTCAAATTTCTTTTTCCCTTTTGCAAAGTTTTTTTTTTCCTCTTAGATTCCATTGAATGCTTCCTTTTTCGACCACTTACGAACTTTTGCCGATCTCCTATATTATTTTTATTAAAAAAACGCTGAAAATGGTCATGTGGTCTAAAAATTGATGAGTTAAAAAGGTCCAAGTACATACGCATCATAAAGATATAAAAGCTTAGGTACATACTTCTTAAAAATCTGAAGGTATGAAACTAGTAGAATAGAGAAAGCATAAGGAATCATACATCAGAGTGTTAATGGGCCACGACCCAACGTCAGCATAGAGTTTAAAATATAGATGTCGATGGGCCGCACCAGCCCTACGCATGTCAACAAATTATAAGGGGCCTAACCTGATGACCTAACTAAAAACAATATAGAATTAGGCAAGGTAAACTTAAGCCCCAAGGAAATAAATAACAGCCAAGCCTAACTGAGTCTCAAGTACTTGTCATGTGGATCCAAACCTATGCAACTCTTAAAGTATGCTTTAGGATTTCAACCTATGCAACTCTTAAATCATGCTTTAGGATTTCAACCTATGCAGCTCTTAATTATGCTTTAGGATTTTGACTCATCGCTCCTTCAAATCTAACGATCCATAACCTTGTGTTTGGTTAGGGTCATGGGAGGAGAGGATGGATGGGCTTGGAAGCATGGATAACCTTCATCTACCGTTTGATTTAAAAAATCTTAGGAATGATGGATGAAAAGAAGAAATTGCCCATCCCTCCTAGCCTACTAATCTTAGCCTACTAATCTGCATCCTCCCAAAATGAAAAGATGCAAGAAAGGATGAATAGAGCATGTAAGAGGTGGGTTTCCACCTTGGCAAAATTACCCCTCATTAATTTTTTGACAAAACTCCTATACTTTTCGCTCTTTTTTATCAAAGGGTAGCTTGTTAAAAATGTTATACAAATATCATCCATCCTTCTCTGGTTCCTCCAAAACTAAACAAAAGATGGAATTATTCCCATCCATCTTTCCATATTTCACCACACAAGAGGATGGATAGGACCCATCTATCCTTCCTCTCCCTCATCCACCTCCAATCCATCCTTCATCCCAAACAGAGGGTAAGAGTAGTTGGGTCTTTAAAACTTGTTCGATTGGAGAATGGAGATGACGTTTATGCAACTGAAGCCATTGGCTGGCTCTGATATGCATTGCTTGCACTATAATCTTTATAAATCAAAGAGAAGGCCATGCAATTTATGCAGCTATATAACAACTTACAAATTATCTCACATTCAAGACTGTAATCATGCAGCTAAATATCCACCAATAATTGGAAAGGGATGAGAATGGTTTGTTTTTATTTTCCAGTAACTTCAATAACTATGAATCGCTAGATAGTCTAACAAATAACGTGTTACTCGTCAGGGAAAAAATATTAGGGCTTTTTCATGAGGCCCGTGAAGCAAAGAACTTAAAAAATAAAATATATGCAAGAAAGGAAGCATGCCCCTAAAATTTCCATGCCATGCAAGTTATAACCTCAATCCGTCAGATGAAAATGTGCATTAAATCATCCCTTAAATCTTTTGAGGGTTGCACCAAAGATACGCAATCTCTCCATGACTGTTCGAATCTGATCCGAAATGTTAATGTAGAGCCATTTTTGAGCTGCCTCGTCAAGTCCATCCGGGGTAGTGTTGGGCCACCCTAGACTATGAATACATGATTCCCGAGATACTGTTTTAGCCGTCTGCTTCAAGCTTTGGAGATCAAATTCAATTGGTTCACCAATAATGATTTTGATGTCCTTCTTGCAAAGAGGGACTACTGGTCTTCTTCCAAAGAAAAATTTCTCAGGCATCACCTGAAAGCCCCAAAAAAGAATAAACAAAACAACATAAGAAAGAAATAGAGAATTACGTGAGAAACAGTCAATCTCTGTCTACTGTTCTGATCAGCTTTTGAGACCAAAAAAGTGAGGTTGCATGGAAGAGAAACTGCAGTATAATGGGCCATACTGTAGAAATGTTAGCATAATGCCATGGACAAAAAGTCTGCTTGCCACCTTGGCCAAGTAACGGTGACCAAGAGCAAGCGACCAACACCAGTAGAGCCTTTGACAGGGTAATTACCATATCAGGAATTTCTCTTATCAATGCCCTGTATAATTAAATCTTTATAGCAAATATGAACCTAAATCTTCTATTTAGGATGGTTTATCTGTTTCTGAATCTCTCAGTAATCTTGATCCAATTAAATGCTTCCTTTCTCATGTCATATAGAATGTAAAACTTATAGTTAGAGTGGTGTATCTGTTTCTGAATCTCTCAGGAAACTTGCTCCTGCACACACTTCCTAGGCCTTTCCTCTTCTCCTCCTCCATTTTTGCTTTGCCTCTCTTTTCAGTTTCTTGGGAAATCCACTTCCTCACACCCACAGCCAAATCAGCTTCCATTTCAGGTAAATAAGACAAAACCTGATACTGATTATGCTACAAATTTCGTGTTTAAATTACATAGCAAATGCATTTAGTAACAAAAAAATACCAAATACCATCAGCATGTGTGTATGTGCACATGCATATGCGCGTGGGAGCAGGCGCATGTGTGCACATATGCATTGGTGTTTGTGTGTATTCTTTCCATGCATTGGAGGAAACAACCCGCATTTATAGATTCTCTAACAATTAAATAGTTGGAACCTGAGCATTCCAAATCAATGAGAAGTGAATTTACTGTCAGCTTATGAAGTTGTTATCAGGATAAACAATATACAGGATAACTTTCATCATATTTTGATGAAAATGATAATATATAAGACATCACATATTAGGTACAATTGGCATGAGAAACGTGTGACTGAAAGCAAAAATAAGGAAACTAGATGAATGAAGCACATATCCCGATACCTTTTCAAATCCACAGTGAACAATAGGCAAAACTATGGGGGTTACAGGTGCACGTACAATAAGACTTGCAGTTCCCCACTTCAAACGCCTTATGGGTGCATTTGCCTGTGAGACTTTTCCTTCTGGAAATGTGTGCAACTACTTGAAACGAAACAATGAGCTTTAGTGAAAATTGATAATAATTTCTAGTGATCATGTAAAAAGAAAAAGTTGACCACAAAGAAGCAGTCATCAGAGAGCATAAATAGGAACTACCCAGCCTCCACCACTCAGCACTTCAAGAGCTTCATCCAAATGTGCCTGATATATTCCACCACCCCTTGTTGTAGGTATGCATTTTCCTGTGAATTTAAATCTCTCAGAACAATGATCACAATATTAGTCAAAAAGGTATTCCATGGAAACTTGGATAAGAGCAAATAAATACAAAATGCAAGCAGCACATAATAAACTAGCAGGAGAAAAGAAGACGGGAAACAGATCAAATCTTGAAGAAAAGTCTATACTCTATAACCTTAGATTGAATTTACAGCCTATAAATAGTAAAAAACTAAACATAGAAAAATCAAACATAGCAGACTGTATATTAACTAAAGCTAATATGATCCTTCTTTTAGAAAAAGAATGATAATGACAATAGAGGAAAGAGCAAAAGCACAGAGAGCCTATATGCTGTTGAGAACGGTAGACCAGTAGACCAGCCCAGACAAGTAAATCTGCAACATCTAAGAATGGGAAGAGAGGCATGCTAGTAATCTTTACACATTTAAGTTTTTGAGGACATGGCATCCAGCTACAGCCACCTGAAAGTTCTTCTCAGACATATTTCAAAGATTCTAGAATGTACACTTGTTTATAAGTTAAGCATCATTTTGATGTACAAAATGCCACGTGCACATAAAATAGTCATGGTCAAGATGCCGCACAAGATTCTATTATGGCTGTTGAAAAGCATGAAATGAACAAAAGCATCTGAAAATCTAAAATTCACAACAATTTACAGAAACTCATCTGGAATTAGAATCACACAAAAATGTCATCCAATGATAAGACTAATTGATAGCCCATGTTCTCAACCAAGCACCTGAATCAGAAGCAATATCACCATTTGATAACATCCAGATTTTTAACTGCTGAAATAGCTAAAACAACCTATATCCTCTGAAGTACTATATCTGTGCACGCACACATATATTAACGCATAATAAAAACTAGGCATGCTGTTTTGTTAAAATTAACTTGATATTCCAGACAACATAATAATTACCAGAAAAAGGAATCTGCACTCTGGCATATAATTGGACAAAATCAGCATACCAATTCGCTAATTCCTGTTGGTAAACACCTGATACTCTGTCTTTTCACAATAAGAAAATGTGGTAAAGGTTTCGGGAAAGAGAAGAAGTCAATGGTACGCAGAGCAGATGCATGATGTGGGGTGATGATCTAATGGTTGGTATCTCTATGCATGTCCAAACTTTTGCAACTTTGATGGTATTTTCAGAGCAAAATGAGTATGTTCAGCCCATGACTTGCTTCTAGATTGAACTGTGAGTGACTTTAACTTTTCCGTCAAGTGTGACTGGGTCAGCAGAGTGTAATTCTGTTAGGAAACCACTTCAGGGGAGTCAATCTCCTCCCAGAAAGAGAAGTACAATATAGACAGTGTTTGCATGAGGATGAGGAGAACAACAATTTTCCCCCCTTAATCATTCACTTAACAGTAGTCATTACTTACATTCTTAGACAAAACTATACTTTTTCCCATCCCATATCAAGGATAATTAGAACTTTCTCAAATTAACATCAAATCTATCGTATTTCAACCTTTCAGCAAAAAAAAATAAGGATTTAGACCATGTTATCAGTCTCTTTCCCTTACAAGACACCAGCATGTGAACTAAAAACAACTTTAATACCTGGTTACCAACAACAACTCGGTTAGAACAAGGAAAGAATAATTTATCTGATACTGACTGCAAAAGACCAGGTTCCTATGCCACGTGCAGAAAAGCTAATAATAATATCTATAGGAAGCATAGGAAGTCTTACCAAGTCGAAAAATGTATGATAGAATTGCATTTTTGAAGCATATATCTTCTGCTGCTAGAACCCACCGAGCTAGTTTGGCATCCGTAGTTGGAAAACCCTTAAAACCCCACATAAGTGGGTCATCCAACCTGTTTTATGATGCACAACTTAAGCTTTTTCTTTGGAGGGCCACTTATCCCTATTAATTAAAGCAAGCTAGAATGAGCTTAAAGTAGATGGCCAATCAACAGAAGCAATACATTTACGTTTGCAAAATCAATGAAGACCAAACTAATACAACATGACCTAATTCATAAAAATACATCCAGAGAAAAAAAAAAAAAAAAACCTATTTGATGCATTTTATCTCCTAATCCAATCAGATATTACTCTATATGACAAACTGTTTGATGTAATGAAACACAGAGTCTCGGGCCCAACTGCTGAAGTATTCAAATCCCAACATCATGCCATGCACCAACATTCACTGTCAAATTGTTGGCAAATCCAGCTGCGGTGCTATCGCTTGCTTTTTTTTCTGAACAACTAATGTCTACTTGGTTAAAGCAAGACATTTGTACTTAAAATTGATAAATCAGAGTCCAATATTGATTTTTGCATTTTCATTCAAACAATTAAAAAACAAAAAGTAGCTTTTCATCGGTGAACTTAAAAGCTATTTAGATGCAGTAAACTGTAATAGCAGCTAGCAACTTGTACATTAAAAATCTTGAAAAAATAATAATAAACTGGACCAGAGATGTGCTTCCAAAGTGGTTGTAGTACCTAAGGTAAGGGGGTCCTACAGCCTAGTGTCCAATGAAACCTGCAAAAATGTTTATGTCGCCACCAACCGATGATTTAGATCTGAAGCTAACTATCATTCCAATCATGGTCAGTGCACAGTATAATATATCTTATAAATTGATACAAGATGAACCGCTTCGAGGTTCTTTGAAATTTAAATTTATTTGATGATTCAAAAGAAATATTTAAAAAACAAGAAATGAGTTAGAAAATGCATGAAAATGCAAACCTATTTCCAGTTGTTACCCAACATCTACAGATTAGCAACTCTGACATCACAAATTTGGCAATACCTATGGGCTTGCAAGAATCATGCATTTCCATGCGTGTTTTATGAATAAATGATCCTTTATTCTAAAGCAATAAAGGAAAGGCATATATTTTTTCTAAGTGTAAAAAGGATCCTTTTTCTTCCTTCTCCTATCTTAGTGATGGCGCATTCTCCCAAAGCAAGCAATTCCAACATCATCAGTCATCACCAAGCTTGATATCTCCTACGTTTTACCCTTCTATGCCCAAAGAAAAAGCTGGTTTTGATCTATAATTTTGTCAAAGAAAAAACACCTTATAACATCATTTATGATGTCACCAAGCTGGTTATGATCTATAATTTTATGCCCATTCAAGCTCACTCCCTACGACCTTCTCTGATGCTGATGGCATGTGTTTACACAAATGATCAATTTAACAGGTTCACCTTTTTCCTGCTCTCAGATCCCAAAATCACTACACAATATTCCGATAAATAAGTAAAGCAAAGCAATTAATTATAACGTTCTAACCATAACCATCACATATGTTGGCCATGTATTTTCATGATCATGGCTTCTCTCCAGAGTTTGAGGTCACCTCATGTAACTGGTAGTTAAAACATCAGCACCAGGTTATTTTGCCACTAATCCAAGTCTTCATGGCATACTCCAGGCATCGAAGACCTGGATAATCTTATTAGCGAGAAGGTTGCACTTATTTCTCTTCACTTTCAAAAAAAGTTATGGGTTACCAGCAATCTATTAATAATCCTCATGAAAACAGCTAACTAAAATTGCTAGTGTGATAGATTACAGAAACAGAAAATAACACCACTAAGTTGTTTCACGAAACAGGATGGACCAAAAGCAGATTCCCTGAAGCAACTTACTCTCAGTAGCATTGAATATAAATGAAGAATATTTAATATACGCAATTAAGCTAGGCAATTGAAATTCCTATCATTGATCAAGCACACGCGCCCAGATATTTTAGGTTTCCAGCTATTATTTACACTGCATTTGAGCTCAAAAAAAAAATTTGTTCTGATCAAAGATTGATGAAGTCAAGAAGTGACGAAGGATCAGAACACCGGCAATAAGAAAAGAAAAAAAGGAATAAAGAAACAGAGAAAAGAAAAGGGAGGGAATGGAAGGTCGATTAGCGACTCACGTGGACATGTGATTGCCGACGGTGATGAGGGGCCGGCCGGGGGGCCGGGAGCGGACGAGGCGGATTAGGGTTTCGGCGTTGTGGACGGAGGTGGAGTTGAGGAGGGAGGTGACGACCTTGGCGAAGGCCCCCACGGCCATGAAGACGAGCGCACGCGGGACCCCTCCCAGGTGGTCCGCTCTCCCCGCCGGCCCCATCGCCCCTCCTCCCATCCCGCATTCGATCTCTCGATAAACCCTATCGGTCTCCCAGAACGCGCGGGAGAAGGGAGGGCGCCGAAATCGTTTCCTCGGTCCTTCTTCGGCGCCGCCGGGAGGAAGAATGGGTGGAGACTGGAGAGGCGGCTGTGGAGTAAACGGTACGCGCTTCCTATTTTCCGCGATACTGTCAATAGCACGTGCAATGACCGTGATATGATGACAAGAAGGAACTTTTGGTTTATTGCACATTAGCTATAAAATGGATAGCAATTGGATATATATATATATATATATATATATATATATATATATATATATATATATATATATATATATATATATATATATATATATATATATATATATATATATATATATATATAACCAAGGAGTCCAAATATTATCTTTTGATTAATTTTTTTTGGATGATGTCCTAAGTTGTTCCATATACAACAACCACAGTTGAAAAAACTCTATATTATATCGGGATCGAGGGACTGACCCACTTTTGGTTCACTTGATCTAGTCCACCTGAAGTAATTGGCCATTGCAAACCACCATGCATGGTGGAAGCCTACAATTACATTCTAAGTGTCCAGAATTAAGAGCCCAATCCCACTAAATGCTACCTGTATATTCCATATGTTACATTAGTTTGTGTTATTTCATGTCCACTAGGTTGCAACTAGCTATCTAACAAATTACGCAAACTCAAGAAAGCTACGAAGCAACAATGGTATTGCCTCTTGCAGATAATATCATAAAATTCAATCAAAGCAAAATATATATAGATGGACTATACTCCTCTGGAGAAGAAAGAGTATGGGTCTCTAACCTGATTTCATGATAGATGAAGTACATGTAACGTTCCATGTTACCCTATCCCATTGCCTTGTCTTTGACCTCGAACGTTGGTCTGGACTGTTAGAATAATTTTAGGAATTATGTAACAACTTGCATCACTCATAATCTTTTTCTTTATCAGCACGATTTTGCGTCAACCTATATTAGTTTTTTTTGTTAGCATAATCTTGTTAGAGTGATTTGAGGATTGACATGACAACATGTATTAGCCTATATTATTTTCCATATATGGAGTATGTATATAAGTATATATAACTCCTGAGATGTATATATATATATATATATATATATATATATATATATATATATATATATATATATATATATATATATATATATATATATATATATATATATATATATATATATATATATATGTGTGAAGAACCTATATAACTCTTTCTCTCTCTTTTTTTGTTTTTTTTCTTCTTCTCTAAATATTTCAACACAGACTATGAGTACTGCCAAGATCCAGAAACTAGTTTAACTTGGACTCTTGGAGACCAAAAATTGCAATCCGGTCTTGCCTTTGCCTTAAGAAAGTCCTTGGCTTTCGTCCTAGATACTGTCCGAAATCCAGCCCAAAAGAAGCCCAATAACAGCCTAGTACACAGGCCTAGCCTGAGCCATCGATGGGCCTCTCTTTAATACGATGGGAGAGGCCAGGTTGAAATGGATACTCTACAACTCTGGTCCATCAGATTGTGAGCAACCGCTTTGTCTCGCTTTGACGAAACGAGAGAAAACGCCGACGCGCCGAGAGATCCGGCCGTAATGGGCAAGCTGTTAGTTTGACCTGGACGGGCGAACGATCGGCCAGCTCCATGTCTCTTCTCTCTCGACGACTCTCCATTTCCTGCGCCTCTGGATCTTTTTGGTCAACTCTGGGCGAAGATTCATTAATCGGATTCATCAATAGATTGCCTCCTTCGGTTCGTATCAATTTGAAAGAAGAAGAACGGATTCCGTAGCATCCTCGATTCATATCCTGTCTCCGTCTTCGATAACCGTCGCTGGGTTCAGCGCTGCCTTCCGGAAGGTCGGGAACGTAAGAACCGAAGGTTCGTTCCCTTCCTTCTCCCTTTCTTTCTTTGTTTCTTTCCCCCTCTCTTTTTTTCTTAATGATGTCAATTTTTTGCTTCTTTAATTGTAGTTCTTTTTGATTCTTTATCTGAAAAATTAACTAGACTTCTGAATAATCTCTTCTTCACCGGCAGGTGTATTGGTGGTTTATTATGCAGTTTGTTTTCATCACCTGTTTGTAAAATTTCCCCAGATCCATTTCTTGTCGTTATGGTTTGTCTTTTTTCAGTTTATCATCTTGTGACGCGCGCGCGCGCGAGAGAGAGTGGATTAGATCAAAAGCAAAACTCGATAGTCAATAGCGGCTTGAACATTTAATAGGAGGAAGGTGGATTAGGTCATGGTTAATGAGTTGAGGAAAAAGAATGCATAAAGGATTTTCAAGTGCTTGTTGATGCTTTTGGTGTGAACTATCCTACACGTGGGAAATTTTCTTTTTCTTTTTTTTTTTGTTTTTTGTTTTTGGAGTCCGTTTGTATGGTGGGAGAAAGGAGAACGAAGAAAAAATCGAGCAATGTTGTGTATGTTTATTTTTTTGGTTGGTTTTTGCAGATGGGAGATGGAACATCTACATATACCGTGGATGAGGCGCTGATGTTCTTGGGGTTTGGCAAGTTCCAAGCCCTTGTTCTGGCCTATTCTGGGATGGGATGGATTTCAGAAGCCATGGAAATGATGCTTCTTTCGTTTGTAGGACCAGCAGTTCAGTCAGAGTGGAATCTTTCTTCCCACCAGGAAAGCTTGATAACTAGTGTTGTTTTTGGTGGCATGTTGCTGGGTGCTTATTCTTGGGGTGTAGTTTCAGACAACTATGGTCGGAGGCAGGTCCTTCTCTTTTACCTTTAGATAGCTCATACCATGTTATGTGCAATTTCCCCATACCTGTACCACCTCTTTTCTTTGCATCTGAATCATGTCTGGTCTTGAAGAACATATTGGTCTTTGGTGTAATGCTGAATTCGCTATTTTTTCTTCAAAACTAAATAGACCACATAATTACAAACTTTGCAGAAATTTATTCTACAGCAATCACACTATAATCTATGTTTATAATTGTTATCAGATGTTGTAGCAATAGATGTCAGTTTATGTATTATAACATTTATATCAATGGTGTGAGTGCTTGTAAGGGCTTTTACTCAAACAAATAAAATAATGTGAGATGCTTCTTTGCCGATCTTTGATAGCAAAATCTGTTGAACACATGATTAGTTAATTTGATTTTTTCCCCTAATACCAATCTATTGAATGTCGCAATATAATGTTTTAATTATGCAAGATTTTTTCTTGCTCTTGCATGCACATTGCAGTTGTAATTGCACCATCTGGAAGCATTCCCTTTTTTCTTAATGGTAGTGAGCTTAATCTTCTTCTCCTCCATGCATCGGTTGGATACCTCCATATATTGGTAAAGATGGTGTACTACCAGAGTAACACCTTGAGTTGAAAATGCTTATGGAAATAGGGAATCTCTAGCTTATTCTTGCAGTCTCACTTTTTATGTTTTGGCTTTCTAACTCAGACATTCTTGGGAAATTAACAGTTAATATCCTTTGTCCCTAGACTCTTCTAGCAGAGGGCCATGATGGAGAGGTGGGGCTTGATGCCAACGACCACCATGCTCATTGGTACCTAAATATCCTAGATTTCAATCTCCCGCCTACCGATTTATCAGATGATCAATGTTTTTTAGTCAGCATTTGGTTGTTTTCTCTTTCTAGTACTGGGGAAGCAGAACTATTTTAGCTCATTGGGGAGCTTGATTCCACTATCATGCTGATGGGGTCCACTACAAATACCAAATTTCAAGCAAAGAGAGAGAGAGAGATGAAAGGCTATAACTGAGCAAAAAATGTGATATTTCCCATTAATTGAATTTAAGATGAGACAACCAAGATTTACAGAGGTCCTCACCGTGCTAGCGAATGATAGATTAGCAAATTTAGGTGTTTTGGGTCCAACAGGTTATCATACCAAAGAGAAAAAGAAAAAAAATCAGGTTTGATGTACAGGAGATGTAAACACTCAAGATCAGAAGTGAGAAAAAGAAAAAAACACAGGTTAGAAAAAATCGGTCGGTATAGGATGCATAAACACTTAAGAATAACATCCTACTGACTCTAGATGCCATTGACTCAATGTTGTCACTGAAGCAAGGCCGTTTAACTCTATTCCTATTCAAGAGAATGGTCGAAATGGCTCCTTTCATGGCTAGCATAATGTTTTTCATTCATAAACTTAGGCTTTAATTCTGTGAGGACTCTTATATTAGAGAAGAAGGTGATGGTTTCTTTCCTCTAACAAGTAATTAACCAAATTGGCAACTCCTGTAGTGATTCAATCTGTTAAAATCCTCTATAGAAGGTTAAATAAGTCATAAGCCAAAAAAAAAAAGAGGACTTAGAGTTGACTAAAATACTCAAAATCCTAACCAGACTTCATGCTCCCTAGATACCAAAAATGTTGCTGTTCAAACCTGACTAATTGACAAGAAAGTTGAAGATTCATTAAACGCAAATATACTTTATTTGAACTAATCATGGAAAAAGAAGTGTTTCAATCTACTCTTAGATATCCAATCTTGGAAACTCTGAAGACTATTATGTAATGTCGTTTTACTTTTGTCTTGGATGTTTTTGGTTCATTGAATGCAGAAGATAGGCAAATATTTTATATTAATCGAAGAAGATTAGGAATTGGATGAACTTCTTGTTGTGCACTGCTAGTAGTTTGGCCTTTGTTAGATGCTATCTTGATTGTTTTGGTGGAGAAGCAAGTGGCTGATTGAGAGTTTGAACCATTGAATAGATGACTTGGAGACAATGCATAGCCATTTGTATAGCTTCATTAAATTTGAGGCACAATAGTGCACTTATGTATTAGCAAAATTCTTACTTTTAGTGAATGGAGCCAAATGTCTCTGTGCGTGTCAGAAAGGGTATCCAACCTATGTTCAACTATCTCCATTTGCTCCTCCTAAGGGATATGCATGCTGAGCCAGGCACCATTGTAGATAGAGATGCAGTTCAGTTTTGAAGGACTTGGATGGTCATTTTTCTTGCTGAATAGATCTAGTGATGAAATAATGGTTGCCCTAAGTAGTCCTACAAAAGGGCTTTGTAGACAGAAAACCGAGTCTTCTTTCCAAGGTCTTATTCCCAAGAAAAAGATTGTTGAGTTTTGTCGGGTTTCGGGCATATGGTTTCCTAAATATATTCCTTGACACTTGGTGGTTCAAGCTTGATGAATTTTTAAACAGATTGTTTGTTGCCGGTATTAAAATTGTTGAGGAAGAGGTAGCTTCAACAGCAAGGCTAGTGAGCTAGTAAGTGAACTAATGCTTGCCCTTTAAGTTCCTGGTTTCTACAACCCACCATCATAGTAAAGCCAAGAACAATCTTCTTATGGCAACTAACTGTTATAAAATCCTAAAATCACAGTGTATGTCTTTTGATCGCCGTTGTTAAACCAAAAAAGAAAAAAAGTTAAGAATAAAGTAAAGACAAAGTAACTAATTGAAACATGACCAATGGTTCTTTGAAGCTGTACACATCAAAGTTCCTAAAAAGATTGGAATACAAGAGAAGTGGAATACAAGAGACTCATTTTTCTCTAAAGAAATAGCAAATCTATTGCCACTAATTGAAACAAGTATGTAAACAAGTTTGGGATTTGGATATACGGATTATATGAATGTGGTACTACTTGTTGAGTGGCTTTGGTCTGAAGTTTGGGATTTTATTTATCTTTTCCCACTCCATCAGATAGGTTTAGCGCGTGCCTGAAGAAAAAATGTTTATTGTAGAAAAAAATCAAAATTCTGCCAAGCTTTGTGCAAATAATTTCTGACTTTATTTTTTTAGCTCTAGTAATGTGATGCTTGCTTAAGGATTACTTCATTGTGCAAGTCTAATGTTTAATTATGTGAAATTCTTGCAGTTACAGCAGTTAAGGATAGCTCTACTCACTTTAATATTTTTTCTGTAAATCTAAGCCTGTTAAAGTCGGCCTGCCCATTTATTATGAATTTAGAAACCAAATGATACTTTTATAGACATATTGTGAAAGAGGAAATTCTAAAATCAAAATGTAATTAATTTGTCAGTGCTTTTTTTGCTATTTCACATTAACTGCAAATGTATCATGCTTTTGATAATTTTTTAACCTTTTTCAGGACGGGGTTCCTTTTTACAGCTGTAGTAACCACTGGAGCCGGATTTCTCAGTTCTTTCGCTCCCAATTATTTATCGTTAATTATTTTACGATTTATGGTCGGTATTGGACTGGGTGGTGGTCCTGTGCTTTGTTCTTGGTTTCTGGAGTTTGTTCCAGCTCCAAATAGAGGCTTTTGGATGGTCATCTTTCAAGCGTTTTGGACTGTTGGCACAATATTGGAGGCATCACTTGCATGGGTATGGCCAAATTTTCTTTATACTTTAATTTCCTTTTACACACTCTCCCTTGCAGTTTAATTTGTGCTGTAAGCACATTCTTTTACTGTTATTGGAGAAAATGCTAGGACCTGTGTGGGTTTGCAATTCTAAAACCATACACACTTGTGAACAAATGACATAGGATGTGAATCAGATTTGCACTCAATGTGCTCATTTCTTGACCTTTTCTGCTAATTGTTTCAACAACATCATTTAGGTTTAGTTATCAAATTTTGAATGCACTCGTTTTTTATCAATATAGATATAGGTTAGACTGAATTATTTCCTTAATCTTTTTGAATGCAATATGAATATACAATTTTGTATTTACAATAATCAGATCTGGAAAGATGAGTTTTCTCTACCACATGTAGCATCTGTGTTGTCTGGTGGTTATTTTCTCATGCCAAAGATCCTTCCATATGAGAAATTTGAAGTTATTTTGTTTTTAATGTTCAACTTATTCGTAGTTGTGCAACACCAAGAATGCAGTTTCAAGTGTAACATCTAGATGAATAACCGGTGTTTTCTGATTTGCAGGCTATAATGCCAAATTTTGGCTGGAGGTGGTTGCTAGCATTGTCTTCTTTACCATCATTTCTCCTGCTAGTATTTTATGCTGTCACACCTGAGTCACCAAGGTATCTCTGCATGAAAGGCCGAACAGTTGATGCAATGCATGTCTTGGAGAAGGTGGCCATACTGAACCATGTGTCGCTCCCTTCTGGCATGCTTATTTCTGATCACAAAATCGAACTTGATGAAATACCCAATCCTTCGGGCTTTGATCTTGATGAAAATCCCAGCCCTTCTGAAGTCACTGGTTTAGTTACAGTTATGAAGGAAAACTCCAATGAGGAGGATATGGATTCTAAAATAGGAGGCATCGGTGCATTTTTTAGGCTTCTATCACCAAAATTAATCAGATCAACTCTTCTTCTTTGGATGGTTTTCTTTGGGAATGCATTTTCATATTATGGCATTGTCTTGCTGACCTCTGAGTTAAGTAATGGAAATAGGATATGCACATCAAATGAGATGCAGTCAAGCCACTCAAATGGTGCCCGCCTCTACAAAGATGTATTCATCGCTAGCTTTGCTGGTAAGATTTGTTTCAGCGTATACTTTTTTTTGTTATATATTTTTGAAATATGTCAGCTTGCTTATCTGTCTGAGAGGTTTCTTTCTTTTTCATTTTTTCTCAGAGATTCCTGGACTTGTTTTATCAGCTGCAATGGTGGATAGGATTGGTCGCAAGCTTTCAATGTCTGCCATGCTTTTTATAAGTTGCATTTTCTTATTCCCACTGGCATTTCATCAGACAGAAGCATTAACAACAGCCCTTCTATTTGGTGCTCGAATCTGCATCTCAGGGAGCTTCACAGTCGTGTACGTCTATGCTCCAGAGGTTAGTATCAGGAATTCAGATCTATTTTATTCCATTGTTTCTTATGACAAACATGTATTGTAAGAAGCTTGTCATACTGTGGTTGTGATCCCACATAAAGATGAACTGCAAGACTGGATCCATAAATACAGTGATTTTGCACATTTTCAGAGAACATGTTTGGTTTGGCAAGTCAGGCAATCCATTTGTTGTATTTAACATAAATGATAACAAAAATACAGCTTCTTTGGTGTAGCCTAAAATGGGACTTAGTAGAGTATCATTGAGTGCATTTTGTTTGTCTTTTGATAATGTCACATATCTATCATGTGATTCTGTACCATTGCTCAACACTGTACAAAATATTTTTGCCATTTTGTGCAGGCTCCAAATGGACCTCAACATGTTAAGCGACACTAATTTTTTATAGCATTGTCAACTAAAAACATTGCTTTGTGATCTTTGATTCTCACAGTTCATGATTCATGCAATAAACACAGTTTTTTGTGTTGATCTGGATGATATATAATGCTCGTGACTAAATCCTTTTACACGTCAAGAATTAAATCAAAAAATTCATATTCTGCCTCTTTAATATGACACTGGCCCACCTTTTATTTGATTTGGGAGAAATTGGAAAAATCGAATGACTTATAAAGTACCTCAAAAAAAAAGGAACATGAATATGCTGCTCTGCTTCAGTTGCCACTTTTTTTGCATATTCAGCATGATTTGGTTTCCATTATATTGCCACCAAGCAACTCTTATTTTTTCTGGTCAAGTGAAAAAGAAAGCATCATTTGCCGGCATATTGCAGCTCCTAGGAATTCATCATCTAACTCCGGTAATCTAATTTTTTACCCTTTTCTTCTGCCTTGCTAATAGATCACCAGAAGCATCTACTTCTATTGACATATATACATTGCCAAAAAAAATTAATTGCTCTATTGTTGCATGACCATGGAAATTCACAGAATTTCATAAAGCTTCTGCTGCCGGGTGTTGTTACTTTGATCACTTGCCATATGCATTATTCTAGATACAAGACTTCTTGCGGGATCTGAATTGGCCTTGTGACTTTTTTCTGTCAGATATACCCAACCTCCGTCAGGACTACTGGCATAGGAACCGCAAGTTCGGTGGGAAGAATCGGTGGGGCTGTGTGTCCACTTGTGGCTGTCAGTCTGGTACATGCCTGCCATCAGACTCTGGCAATTATTTTATTTGAACTTGTAATATTCCTTTCAGGAATGGCCGTGTGTTTCTTCCCCTTTGAAACCAGTGGCCGCAGACTGAGTGATTCTTTGTCAGGTTGAGATTAGCAAACTGCTTCTAGCATCATTTCCTCATATTTGTATGAACTTTACTGTGTTTTCTATTTCCTTCATTCCTTGTGGTATATCAGTTTCAGGTGCCGTGATTTCTAATGATTTGTCTCATGGATGCTTTTTAAGTCATGAGTGGCTGCAGCATGGGTTCACAACCACAAGCCCAGAAAATATCACCAGCCAATATAATTATGACATCTCTGCAGCTTTCTACGAGAGTTTGTTTGTGAAGCTGGTTTTCTTAGATATTGTACCCGAGTCCTCATTGTAATAGACACTAGTACCACGACTCACTGGTGAAGGAAAGAATCATAACTCAAAGCATATTTTTATGTCACATGAAACAGTAACTCATGATTACTCTAGCAATCTCTCTTTGTGTTTATCCCTCGGTTTGTTAAAAGCATTTTGCATTCTTTTGTGTAATAGCAGGATTTCTGCAGCCTCAACCGTTTGCCATTCAAACCAGATGGATATTTTCTTATGCAAGTAGACAGCTTCACACCACTGCAACATGGTTATTATAAGGTTGGGTCCATGGTGATTGCGATGCTTCCCCACATCCTTGCATGTAAACTATTTGGCATGCGGTAGACCGATTACATGGTTTCAGGATCATGAGAATATACATGATGAGGGGCAACCAGTCAGCTGATTGTTAATGGTTAGAGCGAGCATAGCTAAAATTTTTCTGTTTGTATCAAAATCTGGCATACCGACTTGTTCCCTCTGTATTGACCATATGATACCAGCAAAGCACCAATACATTAACAAGTTTCAGTTTGGCGAATGAGCCAGAGTTGATCCGTACTAGCTCAAATTGGGTGCAACCACGTCCGTTGTAGAACTGGACCACCCGATTTCCGGCGGTATCATGTCTAAAAATGAGGAGCCAAACTCATCATCGATCTCAAGAGGATCGGGATTTCATCCGTTACGGTATTTTGTGCGCGCCCGCGAACTCCTCCCCGCAAGGGTCCTTGAAGCAATTATCGAGGTTCTAAGCCGCATTCTGGAAAGAGAGTCAACTAAGAGTGGACTTCTTATCCTAGTTATTATATAGCCTCGGGGACCTGGCCACCAGACAAATATAATCGAAGAGTACCTACTTACAGTAAATGATACAAACCTGCACAATGTAATAAATATTACCTCTTGAATTTATCCCATCACCCACAATATCCTACTTTTTCCGTGACAACCTACTAACCAGTCGGTTTTGAGTCTTTTGACGCTTTCTTACAGAAATACAACATGGCATCATCGGCACTGCAAAAGGGTGCCGCGTCATGTTAAATTTCGATAATCTCCTAAACAAATCAATTTTTTTAATATCTTCAGTATAATAATAGCCATCATGCTGTAAATATATTGGACTAAACCAACATAACTTTTATTTCCCCTGCACGAGCAGTTAAAAGTGTCGGCTGAAAACACTAAAATCTATTAATGCTTGGATTTAGCAAAACCTTGAACACAGCCCACCTAAAAATTCCAAAAGCGGCCAACATAGGCAAAGTAAAGGATACCATCAACAACAAAAAAAGAAAAAGGAAACATGCTGCTTTTAACAAACATGGTATTCCTGAACCAGTTCTGCCACAGGCATATAGTGAATCTTAATGGTAATTCGGATAAAATACTCATTGAAGGAAACCTAGAACATTACCTGATTGCAAGTGCGAGCATATTATGGAACACCATAATCAAGTTAGACCCCATTACATGGTTGCAAGTGCAAGCATATTATGGAACACCCTAATCAAGTTTTAATTATTTTTGTGCTGCCAGGAACAGGTTTGCAGCCACTACAACATCAAGTACATAACCAAAGACGCCATCAGAATTTTACGCTTCAAAGCTCATTCTCTACCACAAGCCATGCCTCACCTACAAGAGGAAAATAAAATAAAATGTTAGAAATTCAGCTAGAGCAATCATATTGCATACGAGAAAGATAGAAAGCCTTAAATATAGTTTGATGGGGCTGCCTTCTCCAAAACAGCTCTATCTTCAGATACGGAATACAAGAAAGCTACACCGGCAAGTAAAACTCCATAGCTCTCAGGAGATGTTTCTCATAATTCATATATTTCTTCTTTCCTAAAATAAAAATATGTTGCAGAAGAAGCTCCAATCGCTATTTCAACTGAATTGTATGTAATTCCTTTTGCAGATCATACATCACATCAAGATTGCGGCCAGATTGTCCATGCAAAAGAGAACCAAGCAAAAAGCAGCATTTCTTACGATAAGACAGCCATCTACATGTAGATGTACTATTCATGATAAAATTATACATTCTGTTTTTTTGGAGTGAATGATACAATAACACTTCATTTTGCATGCCACGGACAATTGATTCTTATTTGTTGAGTTATGATTGAAAAGGTGCAACCATTTGGGAAATTCAGGTCAGACCACATTATATTTTCTAGGAAGCAAATAATAATGTTCACCATTTCTTAAATTATGATTAAAAAGGTGCAACCATTTGAGATGGTTGGAAATTCTGGTCAGACCACATTAAGATTTTCTGGGAAGTGTAAGCAAAATAATGCTCACCATTTCAGGTACAAGAACAGGCGCATCAGTGCCTGCGCCGGCCCGCATCTTCAGTGGAACGATGGTCATACCTATCATGCCTTCGGTGCTGCCGAGAATCTTCATATCTTCTCCTCTTAGCACCATCATAGCTCTGCTCATCTTTACTGTACCTTCTGCTACCATACTTATCTTCATTTACATGTTCTTCTAATGCCCGTTTATCACCAACTTTTTGCAATATGGAGTTGTCCTCCCTCTTCCGTTCTTCTCGGCTTCCATGGTAGTTCTTATGACCTCTGCTCTCACTCTCTCTCCTTCTCTCCCCTTCTACTAAACCAACACTAGTAGATTTCGATTCCCGTACACCAGCAGATGGGCGACCATGTACAGCCTCTCTCCTTTTCTTTGCTTCCTGGCTTCCATGGTCATCAATGTCCTTCCTATCTTGCCTTGATTCAAACTGGTTAGTTCTTTCAGCCTTCTTTGGAATATCTGAGTATTCTCTCTTAATACTGTCATTACCATTTTGACGCTCACTTCCAGCATTTCTGTTATTATCCCGCCTGCCTGTTTTTCTCCTATCCTGCTTCACGGGCCTATTGCTATTATCAGAATTTGTGTCACTGCTATGGTAAGAGCTCTGGCTTCCACTGTCATCAGTCACTGAATCTTGCTTCTGTTTAGAATTACTGTATTTCACAACTTGATTGTCAGCAGTTTCATTACCACTATCAGTATAGGAGCTCTCATCATCAGTATCATGCCTTCTCCCCATTCTCCTGTTACCACGTGTTTTCCCTTCAGCAACCTTCCTTGATCTAACATGATGAGATTCATGAGAAGCACTATGTTTTCTGCTCTTATTTTTCTTTTCACTGTCAGAGTCAAAATCATAATTCATATGCCATCTGCTTAGTTTGCTACTCTCCATCCCTTTTTTTAGGTTCTTTTCATCTTCAGTATCATAATCTGGATCCTCAGAATCATGTCTCCTTCTGTTGTTCTCATGTTTCTTGAGATTGATGGCAATTTTCTTTTCACTGTCAGTGTCTGAGTCATTGGTCTTGCGTCTTTTGCTGGATTCACCATGTTTCCCCGTCCCCTTTGTTCTCCTTTTCTTTTCATCATCAGTATCATATTCTGAATCTTCAGAATCATGCCTTCTTCTGCTTTTTCCATGTTTCCTATAATTGATGGCATTTTTCTTTCGATCGTCAGATTCAGAGTCGCTGCTCTTGTACCTTCCAATGGGTCTGCGATGTTTGTCTGCTTGCTTTCTGCTTTTCTCATCATCATCAGTTTCTGGTTCCGAATCATCAGAGTCGTGTCTCTTATTTTTTGTCCATTGCCTCCCCACATGTTTTTTCTTGTCCTGAGCATTTCTGTCTGAATCTGAATCAGAGTCATGTCTCTTATTTTTTGTCCATTGCCTCCCCACTAGTTTTTGCTTGTCCTGAGCATTTCTGTCTGAATCTGAATCAGTATCATGCCTCCTATTTTTCTTGACATATTTCTCTGGTTCTCTTCTGGCATTTTCCTCCTCAGATTCACTGTCAGAATCTGATGATGAGTCACTAACAGAATCGGAATCATCAGTTTGCTGATTTTCATTCTTCTTTCCTTGCATTTTGAAACCCCTTTTTTTGTCCTTCTGACTGCTTGGGACATCAGAATCATGTCTGCGTGCACTTTTTCCAAGCCGCTTCTTGCTCCGGACATCAGAATCATGTCTGCGCACACTTTTTCCATGTTTCCTCTTTTCCAATTCAATACTTCTACTGCTATCACTATCGGAACCATCCTTGTATTTCCATGTAATGTACTGGTCCCTAACCTATCAGTAAGGTACCATTATGTGCATAGATGCTGGGATGATTTCCACATTGAGAAGGGTTTCTTGGGAAACTGAACTGAGAAACTGGTGCAAAGCATTTGTTTTATGAAGGGCAGAATTTGGGTTTCCCACTTTTGTATTACATGTGAATGAGAACTCCTACAAGATACCTGTTGGAAAAGGGACTTTTTGTATATTATTATAAACCGGGATCAATGGTTGAAAGGGACTTGATAAAAACACCCTTATAATATCATTTTATGCATCTTTTTTCTCACATCAGAGCATGTGGAGAGTGTTATTATAAGGAGACTTTACAAATATCCATATAAAATCGTATATATGAAATTTACCAAACTTCGCTGAGCACAAGAAAACAATGAGAAACTGATACATAAACTAGAATCGTCATAGTTTCATATCATCGTATAGATTTTTTTTGATATATACAATTTTCTGCCTATATTAACATAGCATATCTCATTTCTGACATTATGATTTTTTTTCTGTCATCATTTCCCGTCTGACTTCTTTATTTTTTTCCCACACCAGATTCTATGTTGATAACTGTGGTGACTATGAGAATGTGTACTTGTACTCTAAACCTTGGTTGGTAAAAAGGAGCACACAATATGAAAACATAATGTGCCATAAGTGACATTATGCTTGTTAATGTGCCATAAGTATCTGAATGTTTATGTGTGCCCTGAGTTCTTTTAAAGCTTCTGTTTCAGTAGTTACTTTTCAATCTTGCTTAAAAGAAAGATAGGGCTGAATAAGCTGAAAGTTCCTATTTGGATGTTGTATTGTAGGTGTTAACTATATTTTAAGGTTTAACCAGTTTTACTTATGGTATTATTATGTTTTAGGTTTACAGATACACAGACCCATCATATTGCTGCACTTAAGGAGAAACAACTTGAAACTTTGAGAGCAGCTCTTAAGATAGAAGACAGGAAGAAATCATCTGAACATGAACAACAAGAAGAAAATCAGCAGGACAAAGAAAGTGACTTAGAGCCTGGAGAACTTGTTGATGAGAAATATCAAGAGCATAAAACGAATCCAAAGGACTCTGACAGGCAACAGGAAAAATATGATGACAGCCATGTGGATAGTAAGAGGAAAAAACAGGTGGTGGAAAGATTCGGAAGTGAGAAAGGTCTGAAGGACATAAACGAGAAGGAAAAGAAGAACAATGAAGGCAGGAGGTCTCCAAATGATGAGCTGAAGCACCATGACAAAGATATCAGAAAGGGAAAATACAAGGATGGTTCCGATAGTGATAGCAGTAGAAGTATTGAATTGGAAAAGAGGAAACATGGAAAAAGTGTGCGCAGACATGATTCTGAAGATGATTCTGATGTCCGGAGCAAGAAGCGGCTTGGAAAAAGTGCACGCAGACATGATTCTGATGTCCCAAGCAGTCAGAAGGACAAAAAAAGGGGTTTCAAAATGCAAGAAAAGAAGAATGAAAATCAGCAAACTGATGATTCCGATTCTGTTAGTGACTCATCATCAGATTCTGACAGTGAATCTGAGGAGGAAAATGCCAGAAGAGAACCAGAGAAATATGTCAAGAAACATAGGAGGCATGATACTGATGCAGATTCAGACAGAAATGCTCAGGACAAGAAAAAACTTGTGGGGAGGCAATGGACAAAAAATAAGAGACATGACTCTGATTCAGATTCAGACAGAAATGCTCAGGACAAGAAAAAACATGTGGGGAGGCAATGGACAAAAAATAAGAGACACGACTCTGATGATTCGGAACCAGAAACTGATGATGATGAGAAAAGCAGAAAGCAAGCAGACAAACATCGCAGACCCATTGGAAGGTACAAGAGCAGCGACTCTGAATCTGACGATCGAAAGAAAAATGCCATCAATTATAGGAAACATGGAAAAAGCAGAAGAAGGCATGATTCTGAAGATTCAGAATATGATACTGATGATGAAAAGAAAAGGAGAACAAAGGGGATGGGGAAACATGGTGAATCCAGCAAAAGACGCAAGACCAATGACTCAGATACTGACAGTGAAAAGAAAATTGCCATCAATCTCAAGAAACATGAGAAAAACAGAAGGAGACATGATTCTGAGGATCCAGATTATGATACTGAAGATGAAAAGAACCTAAAAAAAGGGATGGAGAATAGCAAACTAAGCAGATGGCATATGAATTATGATTTTGACTCTGACAGTGAAAAGAAAAATAAGAGCAGAAAACATAGTGCTTCTCATGAATCTCATCATGTTAGATCAAGGAAGGTTGCTGAAGGGAAAACACGTGGTAACAGGAGAATGGGGAGAAGGCATGATACTGATGATGAGAGCTCCTATACTGATAGTGGCAAGGAAACTGCTGGCAATCAAGTTGTGAAATACAGTAAATCTAAACAGAAGCAAGATTCAGTGACTGATGACAGTGGAAGCCAGAGCTCTTACTATAGCAGTGACACAAATTCTGATAATAGCAATAGGCCCGTGAAGCAGGATAGGAGAAAAACAGGCAGGCGGGATAATAACAGAAATGCTGGAAGTGAGCGTCAAAATGGTAATGACAGTATTAAGAGAGAATACTCAGATATTCCAAAGAAGGCTGAAAGAACTAACCAGTTTGAATCAAGGCAAGATAGGAAGGACATTGATGACCATGGAAGCCAGGAAGCAAAGAAAAGGAGAGAGGCTGTACATGGTCGCCCATCTGCTGGTGTACGGGAATCGAAATCTACTAGTGTTGGTTTAGTAGAAGGGGAGAGAAGGAGAGAGAGTGAGAGCAGAGGTCATAAGAACTACCATGGAAGCCGAGAAGAACGGAAGAGGGAGGACAACTCCATATTGCAAAAAGTTGGTGATATATTGCAAAATATATCATAATGAGAGAATGAAAAGAAAAGGAATAATGTTCTTATGGTGCCAGCATAAAAAGTTGGTAAAAACTATTGCTGCCAAGAGACCTAGCATTAAACCTTCACCAAGATTTGGGGAGTTAACAAATATCTGAGAGAGCACTACCTCATGTCAGGTATCCTACAGACCTTGTCTAATAAAGACATAAAAATGGAAAAGGATTAATGTTTTGTGTTTACACTTGTTGAGCCATGGATACCCTAGAGAAAGACAGCAATAGGGGCAAGACAAGGTCTTATATCAAAACTTAAAATGAAAAAAAGAGCATGCACTCCAGAATATCAACCCAACATTTGTAAAGATTGATTAGAGTGCATGATAACATGATAATCATACATTCCAAACAAAGTTATTCAGGGGAAAATATGGGTCTCCAAAGTGTTATACAAGGACAAATGAGAAATTGCCAAATGTCATCCCTGACCTATTTTGGCACATAACATGCACCACAACTCTTATAAATCAACTTAAACATCAAACATCCTAGCATAGGATGCATGACATCCGTATTAATTTGTCTTATCTAAGTCTTCTCTACAAAGCATTTTTCCAATGAGCAAAAATGTTGTAACACTAAATTCCCACTATAAGTAAGATTAACAACCACCAGCTCACATCCTTCCTTTCCCAAGACGTGAAGGAAAGGCATGACTCTTGCTGTATGAGAGGCAGATAAGAGAATCCAACATCTACATCATCCAGCAAGCCTGTATTATTGCATTTACTAAAAAGGCACTAAAATCTTCCTTCAAGCTTCTCAGTACCTTGATAATGCCTCTCCAAGCACACAGACCACTCTTGAAGGTACTTGGGTAAAAGTATTTTCACTCTTAATCTGATTCCTTAACCTAGCATCCTTATCATCCACAAGGCTTGCCAATTCTTTAGTCATAATGCATCCACATGCTCTAACTACAATGAAATTGATCACTCCCCTCATGAGAAACCTATCTCTCTCCCCATTTAGGGATGTAGGACAACATTAGCACATAGCTAGAATGACCTGAAACATAGCTTTATTTAAATAACTAAACCAATGTACATAAGGCAACTTGGCCCTCTAATCACGTTGTCTAAATTCTTCATGCTCAATTAGTTATTGATATTCCTTAACCGACAACTACCTGAAGCTAAGCATAGGTTTTAACCATTCCCACCCATCCATTTTTGGTTCCTAGCCATCTCTCTCTCTCTCTCTCTGTCTGTGCATGTGCACGTCCAACCAATCTGCAACTATATACACAAAATAAGACAGAGTATGGAGCATGATCTCAACGTATCTACAGTTGTCCACTCACCCCCACTGGCATATTGTTACCATGTCCATTGAACAAAAATATTTAACATGCATACCTTGATTACAATCTGTCTACCATATGCATGTACCAAATGAACCAAACTGTGACCCACCAGAAACTTACAGATTCATCCTGCCGACCAAAGACGTATTTAACCCATATCAACAAAGTTTAAATATAATACAATTACAATATGAAACGGACCGTGATCTAGAATTATTGTTATTCAAAACAGATATAGATGTTCAGATACACTTCTCCGAAGTCTTCATATATGCCGATCAAAATTAGCCAGAAAGAAGTTTGCCAGTGCCTAATAAAACCAGAAACAAGATGATGCTATAGACTTCCAACATATTTTAAAGGCATGAACCTGAGGGTATATTGTTCTGAAACGAGAACTCTTTGATTGTCATCAGCAACTCAATTATAGACTTGACATTCATTAAAATGAAAAAAAAAGAGACCCAATCAACACCTTTTTTCTTGTTTTCTAAGCTTAGGGATCTTGGTGGAAAGCATTAAAACCCTAGGTTGGTGAACCAGAGAAACGACCTCCCGCCCCAAAATTTTATGAATAATCAAAGATGGCAACATAAACAAGAAAGCAACAGACAGAAATAGAAGAGAGAGATCAAAACCTCTTGCCGGGGAGAGGAGGAGCACCGCTACGTACATCAGCGGCGGCGGCGGCCGCTTCAGCCTCCAGGTTCTTCTGCGTTTCCTGGAGCTTCTCGGCGATCTCGTCCTCCGTGTAGCCCTGATCGGCTAGGGTTTCCTGGAGGACGAGGAGGCGGAGCTGGATCTGGCGCTTGCGGTCGTGCTCGAGGATGTCCTTGTTGGGCTTCCGGACGGCGCCCTCCGGGAGAGCGCCGGCGCCGTCATAGGAGGCGTCAGCCCTGGCGGGGACGGCCTTCGGCTTGACGAAGAACTTGTTGGTCTGGATGTAGCCGTTGGTGCCCGACCCCCGCGGGGTCGTCAGCCCGATTCCGTTGTACATCCCTCCCTTCTTCTGCGAAAGGAATCAAGAATCGATCGATCGATCCGAACGCCGAATCAAAATCCTTGGGATCAAAGACAGCAAGGGGGTAAAGGACGAGCCGGACGAAACCCTAGAATCGAAAGAAAGAAGAGGATGACGGACGGATGGGCACCCTCGATTGGTAGATATTATATAGAATTTTATTTAATAGTTTAATTTATTTAACAATGTCGGTTTCAGGTAGTCGGGTTCCCAGGCATCTCAACCCATGCCCGACCCGAAATTTTTATCGGTTTTGAATTCTCTACCCTGGGCCGGTACAAGCTTTGAATGAACCCTCCCAGGGCCGGCCCAAGTTCTTGTCGTGCTCCAGTTGGCCGCCCAGATTAAAGCCCTCCCTGGTCTGAATCGTGATACATAATAGGATTCATCAGGCATCGTGCATGTAGGCTTGAGAGAACAGCATGATGAACGGCTGTGATCCCAGCAATAAAAAACGGAACCCTAAAACTTGGAAAATTAAGTTGAGGAGTTCCTTTGCATTATCAGAGAGATATTATTCAATAATGCTTGTAGGGAGAAAGCAATTGTAGCTTGTTATATTGCTTTTAATATTTGGTTGGTAGGAAATGATCATCTTCCGAGATATGCAGAGTGCTAGGCTAATTTTTCTGAAAGCGCCCACCCAGGCTTATGAATATCTTAAGGCGGCTGTTGCAGAAAGATCTTTGACAGTAGAAGCAATTTATGACTCTCTTTTTTTCGTAGTCTCTGTGTCTCTCTAAATAATATGTTTTTCTTAGGAGCCACTACCCTCTTACTTCCTCAAGATCAATTTTGATGGTATTATAGTAGAGAGAAATAATTTAGGTGGAGCAGCTTTTGTCATCCGCAGTGCTAGTGATATTTTTATAGCGATAGATTTTGTTAGAATATTTGATTCATAGTTCCAATGATTGGGTTGCAGGCGGCATGGAAAGATCAAAATTATGTTGTTTACACACTACATGCTTCACAATTTTATTTAGAAGATGACTTCATGATGATTATCAAATGACTCGCTCATTTCCTTCCTTGTTGAGGATAAGATTCATCCACTTCTACAGAATTGCTGGAGATTAATGCTGCTCATTGGAAGCTAATAGTGTTGTTGATTGGATGGCATCGTACATGGCAAACCATACAGAATCTACTCTATGAGATTACTAGACGAATCTTCCTATCCGATTTTCTAATATTTTATTTTCAAACTCCATCTTTTCTCGTTTAATTTACTTCATCTAATTTATCCAAAAAAAAAAAGGCATTTTTGTCTAGTAGGGCATTTGATGATAATCCATACTCCTACAACTTTCTCAATCTTCGAGCCATCAAATGATAACCTCTTGTTATGAAGGCTGATATCCTGGATCTTCATATGCTGCATGATTTACTTGTCAACAATCAAACATGGATGATCTACTAGAAAATTGGCCAATGTTTGACCCCAAGTCAGCTTGTACGTACCCGGGCATTAGCTCTATTGTTCGTCCTTTTCTTTTCAAGCAAGAGGTTAGGGTTCTAGTCTTAAAGTAGTGTTATCCCAATGAATCTTGGACACCTCCTTAAAAAGATGGGCCTACGCATGGACTTTTATATGTATAATGAAAATAACTTATCCTCTTGGGATGACATAAGGGCGGTTGTGTCCCAGTCCCCACTAATTGGCTGCTTCCTTCTGATAAAATAATTAATTTCTCCATATATAAGTCTCGTTTATTTCGTTAAAAAAAATGCAGTCAATAAAAAAACTAAAAACAATCTCATATTTAGCTGTGGCTATAAAAAGAATAGAAAAATTGTTTTTTAATAAAAAATAAGATTTTCATATTTCATAGCAAAAAAAATTATGCAGGATATAAAAAAAAGTCCAATTTTCATTACTAGGAATTGGAGTTTTTTTTTCAAAAGTACCCTTTTAGATAGAATGGAATAAAATTTTTATCTTTATTAAGAACATAATAGATATTTTACATAATTTTTTCAAAAAGTAAATATTCGACTAAACACAAGCCACTCTAAAATGTGACTTTTTATGGTCAATCAAACTCGTAAAAATTACTTTTCCAAGCAATATGTATCTAGGCATCAATTTTCTACAGTAAGATTTTTTGGGGGTGAACGACACGAGTCCATAGCATTGACTCTTGGAATTCAGAAAGAGAGCCGTGCATCACCCAATTTCCTAGTGTTGGGGACCCAACCTGACGTTGTTAGATCAAAGTTCCTCCATCATTTACTTGAACATATGTTGCTGGAATATCTTCATTGGTATTAGTCAAACTGACACTAGATGCCATGATTTTTCCACGATAGGCATTAATTAATCCATGCACTTAGTTTTGTTTATACTAATACTAATCTTACATATAATTTGGAAAAGAGAGGCCTCCTTTGAAATGGTTTATTGGAATAAAGATGATTCAGCCGTGAAAAAAAAAGGAATCAATGATAATTATAATTTGGCAAAGTAATTTAGTTTACGCAAGTAAGCAAGTAATGCCACCAGCATAGGTGGCACACCCAATGGCTGAACCTCTACAGATCCAAGTGAAGAATAAATATTTATAAAGATTGATGAGCAATGCTACGTTAACTAAGAAATACTTAAAAAAGAAAAAAGAAGTTTTTTTTTTTTCACTTTGCTCCATTTAGTGGCTCGTCCCCTGCTACCAATTCAAAGGAGCAAAAGATACAGCACAGGACTTTTTTTTGGAATATTTTTGAGTTATTGAGGCTTTTTTTTTTTTTGAAAAAGGCAATCCCAGCTAACACAATAAAAGACCAGTTTGGTTTGCGAAATTTTTTTATTAAAATATTTTTTCTAAAAAATTTAAAGTTGTATAAAATATTTATTATACCGTTAATAAAGAAAAAAATTTATCTTATTTTATCTAAAATCTTAAATAACATATTTAGTATATATATAATAAATAATATATATTTATTATTTATAAATATTATTATTTAAAGTTTAAAATTAGATAAGAACGTATATCAAATACCAAAATGCCAATTAGCTTACTGGTTTGGCACCTCTTTGGCCTCTAAAAACTATTGTATTTTTAAAAACATTGAAGAAAAAATTATCATTAGAATTGAGGGAGAGCTTCTCAGTTCAATTTTGATATTCTAAAGTATTTGGTGTGCAATAAAATTTTTATATAAATTTTATTCTAGTAATTATTTTATTTTTTAATATTAAAATCAAAGCGTTGCATCACAATCTTATAATAAATAATATTTTGTACCAATCTCATCACCCGAATCCAATTCATTTCCATACATGTGAAATAATATTTTTCATTTTAATTTGATTTTAATAAATTATTTTAATTTTTAATGTGAAGATTAAATACTGTGAAGTACGTTTGACTTGACGACCTCTTCCGCCATCCTGCCTGTCCCTATATACAGGCCCACAATATACGATGCTGGATGTATCACGACCGTTCTATAAAACACAGGCAGCTGTGAATTGTGATTGCAACTCGACCGTCCATTATGATCTAAAAACTAGGATGATTCGAACTCTCATGCTATGCCGCGTGGCCTACATCAAGTTTTTTTTTTCGGGATAAACCGATCACTCATACTAATCTCGCATGAGCATTGTCTACAGCGTCGAGACAAAATATTCTACAACGGTGGAGGGACAAGTACACAACGGGTCCAAATTTTTTTTTGAAAATGATGAGCAGCAAAGGAGGCGACTCAGCTTCTCGAAATATACGGCCAATTTGGAAAATAGCACACTCCTGCTGTAACTATCTAATGTTTTCTAGAAGCGAATGGTCGAAGATCCTCAGCTCCTCCTATAGAATTTACTATATTAAGTTTTCTTCTAAGGTGATGTACTGGGCCTTCAGTACTTGCCTTACATAGGAAACATTCTTCTATACTGCTATGAGCTATGTTCTTACAATGGATGACTCAAAGGGCTCGTTTGGTTCGCAGGAAAAGGAGGGGGGAAAGTGTGGTCAACGAGAAAGTAATGAAATGCCTCTTGTTTGGTTGGAGTTTTCAAATGAGAGAGATATGATTCCCACATTTCATGGAAAAGTCTTTCCCATGAGAAACATGGGAAAGTTACTTTCCCATGAGGTGGGAATCACTCCTTTTTTATTTTTTTCCAAAAAGACCCTTCAACATTAAAGAAGCATTAAAGAGGCATTAAAGACCTAATTTTTATTAAGGGCATAATAGGAATTATACATAACTTTTCTAGAAAAGTGGATGGTCAACCAAACATAAGCACTTTGGAAATTTGTCACTTTCCCATAGTTAACCAAACATGCCAAAAGTACTTTCCTAGGTATCCTCTTCCTAGGAATCTGATTTCCAGAAATCATATTTCTAAGAGAAAAAATACTTTCCGCGAACCAAACGAGCCCAAAGGTGCCGCAATCAGCTGCCGACATCAAGTTTCGCTGCACCATTACGCGTGACGGATAACGCGGACACGTCAACGGACCCGACAAATGTTCACGACACATCACGTGCTCGCCGACCGCGCCGTTCGACTGGGAGGCCGAACGCTTTTGCCGCCACCTCACCGACTCCGTAACGCGGCCGTTATCCTGGCTGGCCCAAACTCTAGAGGCTTCGCCGCGGGCGACAGAATGAGAAGGATGAGCACCCGAAAAGAGACCGACAAAGACACCAGCAAAGCCATACGCAGTGATAGGCCGGTGCTCCTTTGCGGATTGGCTCCATCCATTGGCACCTCCTCAGGCTTAAAGCCCATCTCTCATGCTCATTAAAAACCTTGGCCGTCTCTGCCTCTCTTCTAGTGGAAATCCAGCAAAAGCTATAAAATAGATTCTCTCGTTTAGTTGGTTGGTTGCTTAATCACATAAACACTTACTATCTTCCTTTCATCCCTTTCCCCGGCGCATTTCTTTCTTTTTCCATAGCCTTTTTACACTTTGTTCTGGGCTCTAGAAAGTCACTACAGTATCTCTCGCTCTTCTTTACTCTTCTTCTTTTTTTTTTTTTTAACGGCGGCTCATATCCTACGGATACTGCCAACAAAATTCATGATTATAGTTTCTTCCATACCACCTAAATCGGATGGGGTTTTGCGTCTGCAATGTTAAATATTTCATCCCGTCATGATTATATATTTTAAGTTTATTGTGCGGAACACATGAGCCTTGGTGCCTTATTAATAGAACAACACATCAGCCTTGTTGCCTTATTAATAGAAGGCCACGGAGTCCGGGATATGTACGTCTTTTTAAATATTTCATGCCGTCATGATTATATAATTTAAGTTTCTTGTGTGGAACACATCAGCCTTGTTGCCTTACTAATGGAAAGCCACGAGCGGTCAACATAGCAATGCAGGCCTTATCCAAAAATAACTAGTTAAAAAATATTACTTAATTTTTTAAATTATATATATATATATTTTTTAAATTTATTTAATAAATAATTAATATAAAATTAGACATACGTAGGCATGTATTGTTATCTATTTAAATTTAATCAATCCATCTTAATAAATTTTATGTTATAATTTAAAAAATAACATTTAATTTTTTATTATAAATATATAAAATTTATTCAGCGAACGGTCGAGATGGTGCAAAACAAACGACTGCGTACGGGTCCTTGTGGCCATATGCACGCTTGGGGAGCTTCGTGTCGTTATCGTGGTGTCCATTCTGCCGAGTTCCGCTGGAGTTGCGAAGGCTGCAAGGAATTCCACTACGAACCCCTGCTCTCTCAGCTTGTTCTCTAATTTCCACTTGTTTGGAAAGATTTTGGGGAGGTTGGGAGTAGAATTCTGGTGGTGGCGGGGATGATGGGGTGGCCGTGTGGGTGTCTGAAGCTGGTTTCTTGGCTCTGTTTGGTGGGTTTTGTGAGTGGGATTGGAGCGAACTGGGGGACGCAGGCGAGCCACCCCCTGCCGCCGGGCACGGTGGTTCAGATGCTCCGGGACAACGGGTTTCAGAAGGTGAAGTTGTTTGATCCAGAGGATGGTACCATGAGTGCCCTCAGCAACACTGGGATCCAGGTGATGGTCGGAATTCCAAACGAGATGCTGGCCGACCTGGGGAGTACGAAGGCGGCCGAGAATTGGGTGTCCAAGAATGTCTCCAGTTATATCAAGGATGGAGTGGATATCAGGTTGTCTTTCTGTCCTCTCAATGCTTTTTTGAGCTTGTCTAATTCGTTCCTTTTGTTTTACGAGCGTCTAATTCGGTATAACTCTACTTGGGACACTTGAATGGCAAATATCAATTCAAATACATAGACAGGAAGCTCGGCAGAAGCTTAATAGGATAGGATAGTTAGCTGAACTATAAATGTAATGTCCGGGCCCAATACAGACCGGGCCCAATACTGTAGGGCCCAGTTTGAGGGTATTGGGCCAGGGTGAAGGGTTAGCAGGCCCAGAAAGAATAGGAATGCCATCTTCCCCGATGGCTGAAAAGACAGGACCACCAGATGGCCAAAGAAGAGACCCCCACAAGCATGCACAACCAGAGCCCGCCACCTCCTTCTCCTCCTCGGCAGCTGAACCCTGAGCTGGCCTGAAGGGAGGGGCAGGTGGTGGCTCCCGAAGCCCTGAGCAAGGAGAGGATGCCACCTCTCCTGGTGGGGTCAAATCACAAGCTTAGTTTTTATAGACCTAAGCCCTGCTAACCCTAATCTTGGATATACCCTCCTAAGCCTCTAACCCTCTGATATTCTGAACCAGAGAGCTAGATCCCGGAGCTGGAGGTGGAAGGTGCCCCGCAGCCCCAGGAGAGGAAGGAGGGACTGTGAACCGAGGTGATACCCCACCACTTCAACCGACCACAAAAGGTAAGGCTCTGTAAATAGGTCTCTGGGCAAGGACAGGGTGGAGGTACCCCTCTGTGGGGTATTCTCCCCTCTGTTTCACTGATGGAACAGAGGGGAGGAGACCGGCACAGTGAGGAGGAGACCGGCACGGGAGAGAGAGACAGGTGGAGGACTGCAGGCCGGACCTACAGGCCGCGGGCCGGCCTGAGAACGGCCCGAACCCGAGCCCAACGCCACCCGGGCCGAGCCCAACCGGACTCGGCCTGCGGGTGACCGACCCCGGCTAGGGCCACCCTCGGGCAGAGGGGCAGCCAAGGGGGTCGCCGGGTCTGGCCGTACCGGCGACCGGCGCGGCCCCGAGGCCGCCAGCCTCCGCCCCCGCCCCTCCGCCGGCGAAGGGGTGGCGGTGCAACACCCAAGAAGGAACCCACAAAAAAAAAAGGGGGAAAAAGGGAGCCGGGCGGCCCTGGCTCGGTCCCTCCCGAGTTCACCCTCCTCTCTTCGCGGTGGAAGGAAGAGAGGAGTCGGGAAGGTTCTGGAGAAGAGAAGAAAATGAAAAGAAGAGAGAGAGAAAGAAAAAGAAAAAGAAAAAGAAAAGAAAAAAAAGGGGGAAAAAGGGAGGGGATGAATACTCACCGCGGACCACGGCCTTGCCTCGCCGTGGTCGGAGCCGGTGAGGACCCCCGGAGGAGATCTGGCCTCGATCCCCCTCTCGGCTTTTCCCCTCTTCTCCGGCGTCACCTCAGAGAAGGGGAAAAAGGGGACCGGCCTTCCGCCGCCGCTGCCTCGAGAAGGGAGCACCGCTCCGGCCGGCGGATCGGAGGGCACTTCATCTCCCCAGCCGCCTGCGAAAGAGAGGGAGGAGCCGGGAGGCGGAAGGGAACCGGAGGAAGGGGGAGAGGGAGAGGCACGAGCGAAGAGGCCGAAGCCTCTGGAAGCCCCCAGAAGCCCCCAGAAGGAGCCCTTACGGGCTGCCTAACGGGTCGGATCCAAGTTCGGGTCCGAAACCCGTTAGGCCCAAATAGCCTGAATTGGTTTGGGTAAATCCAATAAAGGGTTGATCCAAGCCCAATCGAATGAAATGGGTCAAATTAAGCCTAAATAGCGTTGGGCCTGAACCTGACCGGGCCTGAACGAACCCAATTAAGCAAATTGGGCTAAATCTGGACCCAATTAAGCTCAATTGAGCTAGGGTCTGAACCCTATTCATGTCATGTTGATCCCAGCAGGCCCAATTAATCATAAATCAGGCCCAAACCCTCTTATTAAAAGCCCAAATTAAACCATGTGGACCCAAATCGACTTTAATTGAACCCTAAAGGCTTCAAATTAGGTGAATTAAGTTAGGCTAAAATCCTTGGTTAAGATCAAAGCAAGTTCATGGTAAAATAAACGAAATTCTATAATAGATAGAGGTTAACGTGATTCTCATAATGTGGTTTAGGAATCAAAGATCTGTCATCGGGCTGACTTAAGGAATTGGATAACAAATTATTGTAAGTAACCTGTTCTAATCCTACGTTGGATCATGTCATTAATATTTTGTCTAAGTGTTATTCAAGTACATACTTCATGAATGTTATGTTATGAAAAGTAAGTAATCTGTCTTAATCCTATCGTAGATCTTGTATCACGTTTTATAAGATTGACCAGTGTTTTTATATACAATTTGAATTGTATGCATGATTAATGAAGAATGTAAGTAACCTGTCCTAATCCTGTTATGGATCATGTTATGTCATTAATGTTTCCTAAGCATTTATTTATGTATTTATGTTTCATGCATGATATGTTACAACGCATAAGCAACTTGCATGATCCCAGAAGCTATAGCTATGTATGCGACATGATGATACTGATATTTTAATCAGGCATGTAAGTTTGTAAAGCCTTAGCTAGCCCAGAGGCACTATAATGGGCTCAAAGATGCTATTGAGAATGACTGAGCCGCCAGTGGCTGAATAGTAACTGAGCTGCCCCGCCAGTGGCTGAATAGTAACTGAGCTGCCCCGCCAGTGGCTGAATAGTAACTGAGCCTGCCCCGCCAGTGGCTGAATTGGAATTGGGCCTGCCCCGCCAGTGGCTGAATAGTAACTGAGCTTGCCCCGCCAGTGGCTGAATAGTAACTGAGCCTGCCCCGCCAGTGGCTGAATAGTAACTGAGCTGGCCCCGCCAGTGGTCGAGTCTGACTTCGCAGTAGCATCCGAGAGAATGGACCACGGCATGCCGGGGCACGGTTTCATATGCATATATTATGAAAATTTTGTGATTTGCACTACTGCTTTGTTTAAATCGCATACTTATTGTGCCATGATGATTATTAGATGAATATGCATGTCAACTTATCAAACCCTGATTTACATGTTTAGCCTACTAGTTGATCCGGTAGGATTATGCAGGATTACTTACTGAGCCGTGTAGCTCACATCTGGTTATGTTTCGTTTTCTTTCAGATCCTCATCAGTGATCGCCACCAGATATGTTTTTATTTTGTTACAGAGCTTCGTATTTTTGGACAAGCTTATATATACTTTTGTACATTTGAATAGCATAGAAGTTCTGTATTTTTGGTTTCAAACTTGAAGGTTGTACTGCAAAACTTTTTAATTTATATATAAGAATGAATCCTTTTGGCTACCTGCTACCCCTGTATGAGGCTGCGTGCTACTGTGGGCGATAGTCGGCAATAGCACGGCCGTGTCACGGATCCGGATCCGGGGCGTGACATCTAGTGGTATCAGAGCCTTAGGTTAAACAATAGAATAACCATAAATGCCTAAGGAAAGGGGTAGTTAAGAATGTCACCGTCATAGAAAATGTTATAATATGCTAGTTTATCATAACCCCACTTTAAAAAAAAAAATTGTTGACTGCTAGGCGATCATTAGGAAGATATGGACGACGACCGGAGACCACCCTCCCCGGAGCCCAGCGAGCGGTCAGCTTCCCCGGATACTCCACGGTCTGCAGCGGGTCAGGCAGGCCTAGCCGGGGTATATCAGCTTATGGCACAAGTGCTGCAATAGCAACAGATGATGCAGCTGGCCGCTATGCCACCGGCAGGCACCTGCTATGAGAGGTTTCGCCGACTAAACCCTCCGACCTTTGAGGGTGGGCCTGACCCTATGGCAGCAGAAGCATGGATCCGGGAAATAGAGAAGATGTTCCGAGCTCTTCTTTTTCCCGATGAGGTGAAGGTCCGGATGGCGACCTCTATGTTGAAGGGGAATGCCGAGTTCTGGTGGACGGCCATGGAGACAGCCTATGCTGTCGACGAACTTACATGGAGGGACTTCAAGAGGTTGTTTTACAACCAATATTTTCCGGATTCAGTCAACCAGTCTAAGCAGAATGAATTCTTGGCGCTGACCCAGACCGACCGGATGTCTGTTCTGGAGTATGCCAATAAATTCAACGAGCTGGGATGATTTTGCCCCCAGTTCATGGAGGAGGAGAGAAGTAAGGTGAACCGGTTTGAACAGGGATTGAGGTACGGGATTCGATCCCGAATATCCTCCCATCTGTTCTCAAGCTACAAGGATGTACTGGACCGAGCCTTAAAGGTTGAGGCTGACCTGATACGGTCCGGGAGGGAGAGAGAAGACATGAAGAGGACCCGATCATCGGGAGCTCAGAGTAGTGGATCCGGGGGCAGCAAGGGGTCGGAGCCCAAGAAGAAACAGAACAGAAGCTGCCCCACCTGCGGTAGGAACCATGGCGGACCCTGCTTAATGAAGACCGGAGCTTGTTTCTCTTGCGGGCAGACAGGACACATCGCCCGCGACTGCCCGAGTCGAAGGAAGGACGAGCCCAGACACACTGCACCAGAGGACCAGAGATCGAGGGGTAACCCTCGAGTTTTCGCACTGACTCGACAGGATGCCAGTGCTAGCGATCAGGTGGTGACAGGTACACTTCTGGTCAACTCGATTCCTGCCCTCATTCTATTTGATTTTGGTTCTACGCATTCTTTCGTGTCAGTTAGCTTTTCCAGACAATTACATAGCACATCTGAGAAATTAGTGGAACCATGGCATGTTGCTACACCCCCTCAGAAAACCGCAATTGTTGACACTAAACATAGAGATTGCATAATTCAGATAGAAAAAAAAAGAGTTAGAGACAAATCTTTTACAACTTGACATGCAAGACTTTGATATTATCTTGGGCATGGACTAGGGTGGTATTTCGGATACCTGGGGAGCAAGAATTTTTCTTTCAGGGCGACATACCCCTTCAGGGTGCTCCCACATTGCACTTCATTTCCGCTTTGAAAGCTGGAAAGGCTCTGAAAAAGGGGTGTATGGCCTATCTGGCCTGTGTAAAGAATGCTCAGAAAGAGATCAAACTGGAAGATATTTCAGTAGTTAGAGAATATCCGGATGTTTTTCCGGAGGAATTACCGGGATTACCCCCAGACCGAGAGATCGAATTTGATATCGACCTCGCACCAGGAGAGGGGCCAGTCTCCAAGGCTCCTGATTAAGCAAAGGCTTCAGGCTGCCCAGAATAGACAGAAAAGATGGACTGACAGAGGAAGAAGGGCCTTGGAATTTTTGGAGGGGAACTTTGTCTTCCTGAAAATTTCTCCATCGAAGGGCATTACCCGATTCGGAAGACACGGCAAGCTAAGTCCTCGCTACATCGGCCCATTCGAGGTTCTTGCCAGGATAGGCAAGGTTGCCTACAAATTGGCCCTACCCCCGGAGCTATCAGGTGTACACAACGTCTTCCACATCTCCTTGTTACGGAGGTAGGTTCCGGATCCCAGCCATGTGGTGCCACATGAGCCTCTGCAATTAAATGAAGATTTAACCTATGAGGAGGCTCCCCTGCGCATCATAGACAGAAAAGAGCAAATCCTCCGAAGGCGCACCATTCCCTATGTTAAAGTCCAGTGGACCAACCACACTGAAAGGGAAGCTACCTGGGAATTGGAGGAGGAGATGCGACAACGCTACCCTCAGCTCTTCGAGGACCGAGGTATGTTCAATTTCGAGGACGAAATTTATTTAAGGGGGGAAGGATGTAATGTCCGGGCCCAATACAGACCGGGCCCAATACTGTAGGGCCCAGTTTGAGGGTATTGGGCCAGGGTGAAGGGTTAGCAGGCCCAGAAAGAATAGGAATGCCATCTTCCCCGATGGCTGAAAAGACAGGACCACCAGATGGCCAAAGAAGAGACCCCCACAAGCATGCACAACCAGAGCCCGCCACCTCCTTCTCCTCCTCGGCAGCTGAACCCTGAGCTGGCCTGAAGGGAGGGGCAGGTGGTGGCTCCCGAAGCCCTGAGCAAGGAGAGGATGCCACCTCTCCTGGTGGGGTCAAATCACAAGCTTAGTTTTTATAGACCTAAGCCCTGCTAACCCTAATCTTGGATATACCCTCCTAAGCCTCTAACCCTCTGATATTCTGAACCAGAGAGCTAGATCCCGGAGCTGGAGGTGGAAGGTGCCCCGCAGCCCCAGGAGAGGAAGGAGGGACTGTGAACCGAGGTGATACCCCACCACTTCAACCGACCACAAAAGGTAAGGCTCTGTAAATAGGTCTCTGGGCAAGGACAGGGTGGAGGTACCCCTCTGTGGGGTATTCTCCCCTCTGTTTCACTGATGGAACAGAGGGGAGGAGACCGGCACAGTGAGGAGGAGACCGGCACGGGAGAGAGAGACAGATGGAGGACTGCAGGCCGGACCTACAGGCCGCGGGCCGGCCTGAGAACGGCCCGAACCCGAGCCCAACGCCACCCGGGCCGAGCCCAACCGGACTCGGCCTGCGGGTGACCGACCCCGGCTAGGGCCACCCTCGGGCAGAGGGGCAGCCAAGGGGGTCGCCGGGTCTGGCCGTACCGGCGACCGGCGCGGCCCCGAGGCCGCCAGCCTCCGCCCCCGCCCCTCCGCCGGCGAAGGGGTGGCGGTGCAACACCCAAGAAGGAACCCACAAAAAAAAAAAGGGGAAAAAGGGAGGGGATGAATACTCACCGCGGACCACGGCCTTGCCTCGCCGTGGTCGGAGCCGGTGAGGACCCCCGGAGGAGATCTGGCCTCGATCCCCCTCTCGGCTTTTCCCCTCTTCTCCGGCGTCACCTCAGAAAAGGGGAAAAAGGGGACCGGCCTTCCGCCGCCGCTGCCTCGAGAAGGGAGCACCGCTCCGGCCGGCGGATCGGAGGGCACTTCATCTCCCCAGCCGCCTGCGAAAGAGAGGGAGGAGCCGGGAGGCGGAAGGGAACCGGAGGAAGGGGGAGAGGGAGAGGCACGAGCGAAGAGGCCGAAGCCTCTGGAAGCCCCCAGAAGGAGCCCTTACGGGCTGCCTAACGGGTCGGATCCAAGTTCGGGTCCGAAACCCGTTAGGCCCAAATAGCCTGAATTGGTTTGGGTAAATCCAATAAAGGGTTGATCCAAGCCCAATCGAATGAAATGGGTCAAATTAAGCCTAAATAGCGTTGGGCCTGAACCTGACCGGGCCTGAACGAACCCAATTAAGCAAATTGGGCTAAATCTGGACCCAATTAAGCTCAATTGAGCTAGGGTCTGAACCCTATTCATGTCATGTTGATCCCAGCAGGCCCAATTAATCATAAATCAGGCCCAAACCCTCTTATTAAAAGCCCAAATTAAACCATGTGGACCCAAATCGACTTTAATTGAACCCTAAAGGCTTCAAATTAGGTGAATTAAGTTAGGCTAAAATCCTTGGTTAAGATCAAAGCAAGTTCATGGTAAAATAAACGAAATTCTATAATAGATAGAGGTTAACGTGATTCTCATAATGTGGTTTAGGAATCAAAGATCTGTCATCGGGCTGACTTAAGGAATTGGATAACAAATTATTGTAAGTAACCTGTTCTAATCCTACGTTGGATCATGTCATTAATATTTTGTCTAAGTGTTATTCAAGTACATACTTCATGAATGTTATGTTATGAAAAGTAAGTAATCTGTCTTAATCCTATCATAGATCTTGTATCACGTTTTATAAGATTGACCAGTGTTTTTATATACAATTTGAATTGTATGCATGATTAATGAAGAATGTAAGTAACCTGTCCTAATCCTGTTATGGATCATGTTATGTCATTAATGTTTCCTAAGCATTTATTTATGTATTTATGTTTCATGCATGATATGTTACAACGCATAAGCAACTTGCATGATCCCAGAAGCTATAGCTATGTATGCGACATGATGATACTGATATTTTAATCAGGCATGTAAGTTTGTAAAGCCTTAGCTAGCCCAGAGGCACTATAATGGGCTCAAAGATGCTATTGAGAATGACTGAGCCGCCAGTGGCTGAATAGTAACTGAGCTGCCCCGCCAGTGGCTGAATAGTAACTGAGCTGCCCCGCCAGTGGCTGAATAGTAACTGAGCCTGCCCCGCCAGTGGCTGAATTGGAATTGGGCCTGCCCCGCCAGTGGCTGAATAGTAACTGAGCCTGCCCCGCCAGTGGCTGAATAGTAACTGAGCTGGCCCCGCCAGTGGTCGAGTCTGACTTCGCAGTAGCATCCGAGAGAATGGACCACGGCATGCCGGGGCACGGTTTCATATGCATATATTATGAAAATTTTGTGATTTGCACTACTGCTTTGTTTAAATCGCATACTTATTGTGCCATGATGATTATTAGATGAATATGCATGTCAACTTATCAAACCCTGATTTACATGTTTAGCCTACTAGTTGATCCGGTAGGATTATGCAGGATTACTTACTGAGCCGTGTAGCTTACATCTGGTTATGTTTCGTTTTCTTTCAGATCCTCATCAGTGATCGCCACCAGATATGTTTTTATTTTGTTACAGAGCTTCGTATTTTTGGACAAGCTTATATATACTTTTGTACATTTGAATAGCATAGAAGTTCTGTATTTTTGGTTTCAAACTTGAAGGTTGTACTGCAAAACTTTTTAATTTATATATAAGAATGAATCCTTTTGGCTACCTGCTACCCCTGTATGAGGCTGCGTGCTACTGTGGGCGATAGTCGGCAATAGCACGGCCGTGTCACGGATCCGGATCCGGGGCGTGACAATAAAGATCATCATCTAACTATTTTGGCTTATTATGATTGAAAAGGCAATAATTTTCCATGATTCTCTCATGGCTTCGTTTTAGCCATACTTGTTCCATTTCTTTTCAGTTTGTATGCATCTTTGGATAAGTTCTTGGTGGCTATTTGATATTATGAATGGCAGATGGATGCAGGAAACTGTGAAGCCTTGTCTCTTTAGTACTCAAAATCTTTTGTGTGTGTGTGTGTGTGATGAATCAAATCATTGAGTTATAGGATTTTTGAGCTAAATGCTGTTGATTCTGGAGTTGCTTTTCCCCATTTCTCAAAATTCAATTCATCACTAGCTCAGCAGTTGCTTTCAGCTCCTCTAGAAAAGGAAACAAGATATGTTTGTAAAGGATGTTCTGTTCTTTATCTGGCAGTAATGCAATGACTGTTGCATCGAAATAAATAAGCAAATAGATAAACAAATAAAGACAAAAAATTTAGGCATTGAACAGAGTAAATCTGCCTCGCTTTTACTATGCATTTGTATAAAGGGAAGGGACGCAGAAACTGTTGTCGATCATGGAAATGTTTCTTTAAAATAATATCAACTTTAACAATAAGCATACACCCCTTTGCAATTTCCAGGTCATGTTAAAAACATTGTCCAACCGGTGATTCATTTTTCAGTTTAATTTGTATGCACATCTTCCTTATGTCTACATGCAGTATCTGATAGTATACATGTCTGTCTCTTCATGGTTTCTTCTTTGTAATGAGGAATGTACCAGAGACATAATAAGCCCATCATAGGCATCATTGTTCTTGTGTCTAAATTTGATCTATTTATTGTCTTTAAGCAAGGCAAGTTCTTGTAACCCAAATAAAAAAAAAAGCTAGCAGAGTTGTTTTCCCTTGTTTTGCATGATGTTTTTATTAAATGGAACTTATCTTAGATCAAATTTGTTCCAAAAAAAATGCAAAGCAGTGTTATGCTAGAGATGGCAGTGATTCTAGGAGACAAAAACATCGTTCAAAAAATTTTCAATTAGGACATATAATACTAGTGAATGATGTTTACTCAACAAAATTAGTAATATGTGCACTATTTTAGATTTCTGTTTTTAAATCTCTGTACTTTTTTTTAAAAAAAAATCAACTTGTTTAAGCTAGCCTGGTTCATGCTGTGCGTTTTTTCACCCTAACTTCGCATAAATATAGCAGTAAAGTCCTTCAGTTTATGGTTATTGAAATCAGGTTTAAGTTTTTCCAATATGATGTGCAAGTTAATTTTAGGAGGTTTTAATATCACGAATTTGCTGAGAATGAATCTAGATAGAAATACCTTAGCTCGTGTATTTTTGCCATATCTTCATAACATATAATGTGACATTGAGATTCCTGTTCGCATGTCTCTTTAAGCAAACATTTATAATGGAACACACTGATAGCATTGGAGCACGTTCCTACTTAATCTGTTCTACTCTAATTTGAATGACTCGATTGTTTTCTGCAAACATTTGAATACTCATCGAGTCCTCAAGGCATAATATAATCTATTGTCCCAAAACTGCAGTTTTCGTTGTAAATTGTTCACTATCTCTTCATTTTGCCATTCTTTGACAATTATTCTGGCAACAACCGATCTACACAAGGACTGAGGAAATCAGTGCCTCCGAGGCTCCAACAATTAAGGACATTGTTGGAACTATGAGATACAATAGTGGTAACCATCAGTCTCGTAACCTGAATATGGCTAGCCTTGAATATATATATTCTTTGTCCAACACCATTTAGTTTTAAAGCATTTTGTATTTTGTAATTTTAATACCAATAATTGACTTCATCAAGGATTCTAAATGATAAAGGTGCACATGAGTTTCAGTTGTGTGGATAGGTAAATCAATTTCTTAATTTTGAGATACCAAGCTAACATTTTGTTTAATTCATTTACCCTTTGATATATGTCTCTTTAAAAAGATCTAGAGTGAGATGCATAAAAGCGTCTATCAATAGAACCAGCATAATCCTAGAAAAGCATCATATAGACAAGGTTTTACATGGACCCGGATGGTCTCAACCTTGGGTAACTACATGATTTCAAGGATGAGGCAAGTGAATTGCCAGGCTTGTGTAGTTTTGAATTTATTCATATATTTCCAGGGACTCGTTGCTTAACTGATTGCTGGCCAGGAGTGGTGCTCGTTCTCTGGACCTATTGAATTCTGCAAGATTGGCTGTTTCTTATTTATTTTTCTTTCGCTGTTTTATCAGCAGACCTATTGTCAAAACCAAAAGATAATAAAGCAGAACATATATACCTTCTGCACCCTAGTTATTTTGATGACTTTTTGCCGGCAGCACCTTCGCTAAGACTAGAAAACATTGCTCGGTGTAATTGTTGTCACTTGTCTCTAATTGGGATTCAAGGTTAGAGTTTTTCTGTGACCTTTCATACTGCTGGAATTTCTATTTGTACCATGTAATTCCCTTCTCCATTCATTTTGTATTCTTGGTAACTTTCCTCAAGGCTTTTGTAACTTGATATTTGCTTTGGGAGAGAAATAGAAAAAAAAAAAAAGAAATCTCTTTTCATCAGTGTATACATATAAACAAAAACCTAGAACCTTACCTGCAGGAAAGAGAATTCTTATATAGCTATATATTCACTCAAACCATTTGAAATGTTGATATTAAATACATGAATAACTAACCTGCATGTAATGGACTAATCCAACATTACTCATCTTCTATTCAAGTAACATGACTTGCAATGTCCAGAACAGTTTTCGTGCTTTTAGCCTTCGGTTCACGGGTAATGGACTAATATTCACTTGTAGCTATCGTACGATCGCATTGCTTCTCTCACTCCAAGTATCATTGTTTCTCTGTGAATAGGTATGTTGCTGTTGGAAATGAGCCATTCTTGCAGACTTATAATGGGAGTTTTCTCCATACTACCTTTCCAGCCCTCCAAAACATCCAAGGTGCTGTCACACAAGCTGGGCTGAGCAGCCAGGTCAAAGTCACGGTGCCCCTTAATGCTGATGTCTATGAATCATCAACTGGCAAACCTTCTGATGGGAATTTCCGCTCGGACATCCTTGACCTCATGGTTTCTATCGTCAAATACCTCAGTGATAATGCTGCTCCCCTCACTGTCAACATTTACCCCTTCATCAGTCTCTACAATGATCCCAACTTTCCTATAGACTTTGCCTTCTTTGATGGAACACCTGCATCCCCCGTGGTCGATGGTTCGATCACATACACTAATGTATTCGATGCAAACCATGACACTCTCTTATGGGCCCTGCAGAAGAATGGCTTTGGAAATCTTGCTGTCATTGTTGGTGAGATTGGTTGGCCAACTGATGGGAATATGTATGCAAATATTCAGTATGCTCAACGATTTAATCAGGGTTTCATGAAGCGCATCGCATCGGGGCAGGGCACACCAATGAGACAAGGACCTATCGATGCATATATGTTTAGTTTCATAGATGAAGATCAAAAGAGCATCCTGCCAGGGAATTTTGAGAGGCATTGGGGCATCTTTTACTACGACGGGCAGCCGAAATACCAGCTTAATATCCAGACATCTAAATCTGGAACATTAGTTGGAGCTAAGAATGTCAAGTATTTGGACAAGAAGTGGTGTGTGTTCAAGCCTTCAGTCAACCTTGATGATTCTAGAGTTGCACCGGCTGCGAGCTATGCTTGTGGGAAAGCTGACTGCACAAGCCTTGGGTATAACACATCATGTGGCGATCTTGATGCAAGAGGGAATATTTCCTATGCATTCAACAGCTACTACCAGATGAATGATCAGGATGACAGGGCCTGCGACTTCCAAGGCATAGCTACTACCACTGATAGAGATCCATCTACTTCCAAATGTAAGTTTGAGATCATGATTGAGCCTAATTCTGCAGCATCCTGGAGATTAGCCGCAGTCAGGGGACAGGGATATGGTTTGGTGTTCTTTGCGCTTCTTCCGTTCCTGTTGGTATTACTGTGATCATATCTCGACATTTCTATACTATATTTATTATATTGCTCCATTGTTTTGTATCCATGTTTCCAAAGTTTTTATCTCCTCCACCAACTGCCGGTGAACCTGGTTATTTTCATCAAAAGAAGGAGAAAAATTCAGCATCTATGCCTTGCTATTTTAGTTAATCAGATTCGGAGTTTATATCCATTGGAGAGGCCTAGTTAGTGCTGCTGATTCAAGCTAATAACCCTTATTGCTTCATATGAGAACTAACATGGAAGATGAGTGCACAGAGAATAGTAAATGAAATAGTATATTGGATTAATCACTATCTTTTTTTTCTTAAAAAAAAGGAAAAAAAAAAGATGGTTATTTATAAGAAAGATCCTACCTTGCAATATTAGAATCGCTACATTGGAGAAGCAATGTGTAATCATATTATGCACTCCAAAGTCATCATCTCCTCTGAAGAACTCCTATGACAGAATACCCATAAAAGTATTCTTGTGTAAGTGGGAAGTTTTTTTGAGCAGTGCGAATTAATTATTATTTTTATTATTTTGAATCCAATGTGCATCACGGCACATAATTACTACTTTTCTTCACCAAATATATGTTTCATGGTGAATGAACCAATTAAAAATCCAGCACTGATAAAACAACGCAGCAAGCATGCAGTTGGCACTCTTTTTCAGATAGGATTAAAATTTTTTTAAGGTGAACTAAATTCTTGCAGGTGACCGGTAGATAGTCAGAATAATATAATCTTTTCTATTTCTTCAACCAACGCCAAATTTTTTTGAAAAGTTCCATTGCCTGGACTCCAACCCGGATCTCTCAGATGAGATCTGATGAGGATTTTACGATTTAAACAAATTTAATCATATAAAGCACCACTCAGGACTTCAGTGCGAGTTTGTATGTCTTATGAATTATGATTGCCTATAAAGTATGAAGCACTTCCATATCCATCCAATAATGTCATAATTTTACGAACTATATGCGAAAAATCCTGCTCCATTGCTCGCGTTTGTTTTTTCCAAAACAAATAGTTGGCCATTTGATTTGGGTATCTACAGCCATGCTCATACCAAATCGAAGTGTAACAGCTTTTGTAACTCTTGCTTTGTTTCGGTAATTGAAGATTGAGCTGCAGTTTTAACCAATAGTTATTGTGATAATACAATTGATTCACGGTGGTTACACTGCGCCTCCCTGCACATAAAGTTGCACACTATTAACATTATCTACTCGTCTAGTTTCCGAGAAGAGGATGGGAGAAAATATAGGCAACAAAAATATAAAAAAATATCTTATAAGAGAGAGAAATAAAAATAAAATTTTTATATTTTATGAAAAAAATTATGTAAGACTCGGAAAAATCTAATTCTCACGGGCTAAAAATTAGAATTTTTTTTTTTCAAAAGAGCACTTAAGTTTTTTGACAAAATGAGGTAAAATATTTTTTTCAATCAAGGGTATAACAAATATTTTACATATTTTTTTTAGAGAAGAAGATGCTCAACCAAATATAAGCCACTTTGAAATGTGTCACTTTCGCATTTCTCATGGTGAACTAAACATGTGGCATTATATATTCAGGTATCAACTTTTCAGGAAAAAAAATAAGTGAGAAAATTTTTTCCAACAAATCAAACAAGTCCTATGATAATTATATACCGAGATGTTGCATATTGATTCACTTTCTTCAGCTTTTTAGTTGTCTGTCCTGAAGTAGGTTGTCATGGTTACCGACACCAAGGCTCTCAGAAATGGCATCAGCAAAGGCATGAACACTGTATTTAACTTCTCACAACCTTTTTATTTAGTGGATATGTAGCTTTCAATACATTATATCAGAAATATCATGATATGTGGACAAACTGATAGAAGATACGGTTACTTTTAATCATGATGCATGAATATTCAGAAAAAGAATATTGAGAGAACAAGCAACGTCAGGCACGGGAAATAGAAGCAGCTAGTGCACCATGATACTTAACTGGCACCAGAACCATGAATCCATAATCTTCCTTCTGGGCCAATAAAACATCTTCCCAGATATATTCTTGCATCCAAGCCCCTCCATCTTGAGGCAGGTCGGTGTCAAAAGATACTTGAGGTGCTGATGCTAACCATAACTGCAATGCCCCCTGTGAAGAGCTAGAGACAGGTACGGTTGCTAGCATCATCATAAATAGCAGCAGCAACAGCAGATGTGCTCTCATGGCTAAAACTTTTCAACTTTAACTCACACCACCTGACTGCCCCTCTTAAGCACTCATCCAGCTTTATTTAGAATCCTGACATATCACTAAATCATTCTTCTATAAATAATGTCTGGACTGAGAACCATGATCTTGACCCATCTAATGCTAGACAGAAGTATTTCACCAAAGATGGATGTTTCCTTCAAGCTCTTCCTTCCCTCACACCAGGAGCATGACCTGTATTCAACAGAACCACTATTTTAGCACGTTCTTGTAATCAGGCACACTTTTTACATTCACATTCTTTATTCTTTAAACTGGTAATGAAGGAAGAGAATGTATGACATTCAAAATGCCACTAAGTGCGACAAGATGATGGAATAAATAACGGAGGATGAAAGGTTATGAAAGAAAATAGTTTGTATCACTAAGCTGAAAAATAAAGCATAATCATACATAGAATTCAATATTTATGAGAGAGCTTAATTCCGAGTTTAAAATTTGGTACTCACAAGGACAAAAGTTTCAAATAGGTGATGATGGACAGACAGCAAGGTAATTCCAAACATATATGGATGGCAAAGTGACCCTGTAGCTTCAGCAGCAGATAAGAAAACAATATAATATTGGTATTATCTTTTAGATACCACAATGGGACATCAGAGCGTAAATGATTGCTAGCTGGAACACAGCTTAGTTTCTTGAATTTTGGACTCCCGAAGACAATTTAATATGGTTGAATCCCAATTTATTATGCTAAGAAATATCGGATATATAACGATCATCCTGTAAGTTCACCAAGCAAAATGATACATTTTAGGTATCACTTGAACTCTTCCAAAGAAATACCACCATGGAATTCTAAACAATTGCTTGCAATCCACAAAGCAATCAAAGATAATAGGAAGACACCATCATCATGTTAAGATGCGTAAACAGTGAAAGGAGAGACACTAGACAGTTTCTCAACAGCCATGAGGCCATAACAGAAGCTAAATGTCAAGGCATTCTATAATAAGATATCTTGGACTGCATTATCATCCATGCAGTTTCGCATATAGAAGCTGGTGGTTCTAATGTGACTAATGTCATTTTTTTTACCTTTTGACAGTATGGAACTATTATGTAGGCAATATAATTATAAAACCTGAGCCTCTGGTAAATGCACTTTAATATGCTCCACCATTAAATGCATCATCTTCATCCGTAGAAAAAAATGGAAACATGCAGATATACTCCAAGCAATGCTTTTAGCAGGCATCCAACAGCATTTTCTGTGAGACTAACAAATAAGCAATACAATGAATATTCGTATTCCATCTAGAAAAGTTTGCTCTTAGGGTGGAAGTCCAGCGGATGCTTGTTGGTAGTTCAACTACAAGTTTAGAGTGTTTCACCAACTGCCCCAAACTCCGTGGCCATTTTGGCTTCTTTTGCACCTTGGGCATGTTAAAAGCATCAATCTATAAATTTACTATACAGTTGGTTAGATCTTGCATGCTGCACTTGTACCGTTGCTATTACAGCTATAAATGAATCGATATTCCTGATTAGCAGACATCAATATGCAGCAACACATATCATAGAGATATTGGATGTCCCATGTGAAGGGTTAGAACAGGGAAATCAAAGTAATATCTGATAGAACCTCGAGTTTTTTTTAAGTAATTTTTTTTGGATGAATCTGTGTATCGGTTAATTGTCGCATTTAGATAAGCAGCCGTAGAACTTGTTGAAGATTGGACAACATAAAAAGCAATGGCAGGTTATACACTACAACCTAGACATTTTCCTTGTTATCACGTGGAATCATCTTTTCATAGTTTCTTATTATATGACCATACAGGAAACTCATCATATTAGTTGGATGAGTTTTACATATGCACCATACAGTTCAGGGTCCTATTTTTAGCGTGTATCATTTATAAACATACGTTTGGCCTAAAATCCTACTAGCACATTGCATTTTATCCAGCATTTGCTCCAAAGTTGATGGCATGTTAGGACAAATACATGAGCAAACATGAAATGATAAGTAACTCCAACGATGCAAAGAGAAATCACCAGAAAGTGCTAGCAAATTGGATAATTATTAAAGATAGCTATGCCACCAGAAACAGAACCAGCTACAACCCTGAAGAGAGTGTATAGAGGAAAATATTTTCTCAACATATCCCAGTTATGGAAAAATCATACCCATATAACTCAAAAAACAGTTTTTATTGGATGAAGCTGATTTGAAGGAAATTGTGTTTCCCAGCAGCATCAGGAAATATTTGTATTTAGAACATTGCTTGTTTCTTTGCTCTTTATCAGGAAAGAAAACAATTGGAAATCATAATATCAAAGTATGAAACTGTAGAAACAAACGGACATGCAATCTATGGTTTAGCACATAAACAGGGACCAAAATGTTAGGGAACAGAATTGCTAGTATCTTCCATTAAAGCAGATCAAATCACATGATTTCATTGCCATATGTATTCTTAATATCGTTAATTGTAATTTACAAACAGAGAAAAGGTAAGGATGTAAAAATAAGATTGGCATACCTATTTATTTCATTAAGTGTGCTGATCCTTTAAACTTCTGAAGGAATACCTTTGATTTTATATCAGCCTACACAAAGAATTTGCCTGAGGTTAAAATAAAGCTCAATCTTTTTCACAATTATCGGGAAAAAGCTTATTGCACCAGATCTTGCAGTTAGGATTTGCAGTGCTTGCGGACAAATTACAAGGCCCTCCTACAGTTTGCTACTATCACTACATAGGCATGCATTTGTCCTACATTGTACACCCAAATCACAAAGTTTAGCTTTTTACTGGCAGCATTTTGAAGAATATGCTGAGAGAAGCCATATGGACACAAATTTTCAGAAAAAGAAAGCAAAACATACCTGCCGGATTGGCTCGGGAACACGAAATTTGCAAGACAATTTCACAATCCTGATGGCAGAGTTAAGGGATATCCGATGGCCGGTTGATATATAAATGGGTTTTGATGAACTAGGACTGGATCGCATTGCCTGAAAAGGACATTAGTTCAGGTGAGGGAAGACAAAAATTCAGCATAGGTATAAGCCCCAATAATCACAAGATAAAAATATATGTAGTATATGATGGAGTAATCACAGCTTAAGCATCATACTGGTTGGATCTCAACAGTGAATGCTATATTTTACCTAATACACTGATGTAATAAATCTTACTACCAATATTATCCTACGGTTGGCTTTTCTGACTTGTCGTGCATGGTTTAAGCTTCAAAAGTTTGAGACTGCTGACAGGTGTTGTATAACTGCTTGATACGTAACAAGTCGATCTATGAATTTTTTTTATCCATATGTGGATATTTTTTGATATTAAATGTTCTAGGAAATACATGCAATATTCGATATTTTTAGGTGAGGTGATGATACAGAAATGCCTAGAACAAATAAATTTAATTTAGGAAACAACAGCTCTAAGAGCCTTCTATTTTCATGCAAGGTTTGAGAACTTAGTTTTGGTTTCAGTTGGGTTTGTGGAGTTCTGTTTCAGTAGTTTTGGCGATTTTGGAAGTTCGTACCAACTATCAATGCTTTCGGTCAAAAAGTTCAAGAAAAAATCAAATAAGGGAAAGTAAGCCCCAAAAAATCATTGCACAACATTTTAAAGAAATTTGTTTGTTATATGGGCTCTTTATTTGTGTAGTTTTGACAGTTTTGAGCTGAAGATGACATTATGTAGAAGTGAAATTCATTGAATATGCTACTATTTTGTATCATGGGTGTATTTTATTTACTTATTGACATTATTCAAACATGTTACTTCAGAAGCTTTTTATTCAGTTTTGCATTTTAAAAAATTTCTTCATTTTTAGAAGAATTAACAAGTATATTAAATGTCGGTATTCCTCTCATAGTTTTGAGGCTAAGTGACTATTTAATCAAATGCATGCAATAATATCATTGTCTTTATTGATTTGGCTATGGAAACATCTTGTAGTTACTTGTTCTTTATTCTTATAAAGTACTATACTAGCTAAATAAAGGCCTTTTCAAAAGTATGACTTATCAAGGATTATGTTTAATACTTAATAGCCTATGTACTAAAACAATTTAAAAAATGATCCCACTATAATGTTAAACACTACAAAAGATTTGTAAACCAATCTATGATCATTTCAGTGTGTTTCGGCTGAAACTGGGCCGAGGCTGACCGAAGCCCGAAACTGGGAGTCAATTTTGGTTAGTCTGGGCCGAAATTGAGAGGTTTCGGCTGAAATGATTGGTTTCGATCGAAACTCAAAACCTTGTTTTAATGATGAGTACATAACAGTATAACACAGAAGAGCTGTATAACAGAAATGGAAGGAAAAAGTACTTGAAGATCAAGATAATATCTACACATGCTATACTGACAGATTATAGATGCTCTTACCACTCCCCATATATTCCCCGACTTCCCGATTAATGGGATCAGATCCTTGTCACAGTTTTCTCTTGCTTCTAGACATTGCCTCACACAAGACTGAGTAAGGCCATCCACATGATGCAACTGGCGCACAAAAATGGAAAATATTAAGGATTTATCATAAGGAAAGTCCATTATTGCCAAAAGAAAAATTCCACAACATGCCAAGGGGCTAATGATTCAAATGGAGCAGGTAGGGTCTGGGCCTGGCCAGAGCAAAGCCAGCCTGAATCAGTTTCTGATATAGGAAATGGACCATTACTTGGCCCATATATTCAGTGAATTCAGGATCAGTCTACAATTTATGGGTCAAACTAGACAAATATGTACTATTTTCTTGGGGCAACAGGGGTCAGCCATAGTTTAGCCTATCCAAGCCTGATTTGTTTGAGAATAGATCTACTTCTGGGCACCAAAAGCAACAGGAGATCCAGATTAGTATTTGTCCCCAACTGATCCAGATTGGGTTCAATCCTACCTGACTCACCTGCAGCACTACAAGGGGTGCGGCTGATTATTAGAACAAAGAAAGGCTTGTAACATAATTGATGCTAACTAGACCCATTCACTTTTCAAGAAGATTTTTGAAAAAAAAAATTGCTTATGATATTCTGATATCATCAAATTCTATGATGAAAAAAGAATATTCCTTGCACACGTTTTGTTAGACTCACACTTATTATCAAAAAAAAATGATACTTGAACATAATATGAAAAAACAACTGCAGGGAGAGTTCTTGACTTGTTTTTAAGAAAATCCACCTGCGTAGTTTTCTTTAAAAAACAGAGAGAAAGAACGAAAAGAAAAGTAGTTCTAATATGAGATGCTCTCCCGTGATGAAAACCCCTAAAATGAGAATGTCATTATGCTTGTAACCAAAAGTTCCATCCATTTGTGTTGTCTTTTTTTTTAGCACAGCTATAAGTATCTATGTTTTGTTACATCATAAGCCATGATAATATGGACATACATCCAATAAGCGATTGTATGCATAATGTGTACTCATTAGGAAAGTCTAGCTAATTCATCCCAATAAAAGGTAGCTTTATTATAGATACACTTTATAACTTCAATTTTTTTCTCCCGTACGATAAACTTTCCTTGTTTTATCTTTTAACATTTTTAAGCCCACAGAAAGTCACATTCCTTTACATACTTAAAACTCTTAAACTCTTATTATCACCAAAATAATACATTTAGTGGATAAAAGGTAACATACTTGCTCTATATCATCCATGATCTTACTATGTAAGTATTGTGAATGACAAGTAGGATCTACTTACATTTTTTCCTATCCCAATAGTAGGAAGATTAGCAAGGACACCAAGATGGCAAGCCAAACCAAAACCTGATAGACGCTTTCAAGTTAGCATTTTTCTTTGTGTAAATATGATGCAACAAAGATAATAAAGTCCTAAATTGATTACTGCAAAGGAGAAAAAATAAAAAAGCGAATTCCTAATTGATATGCCCCGATACTGCATTTTTCTAAAGTATTTATTTGTTTTGATCAGCACTTGAAATTCGCCCTGCATCAACATAGGGATAGTCGAGCTCCAAGATATGAACAAGACTAATACTGAAATGCAGTTATCAAATAAGTTTTTCTTTTAAGGGTTAGCAGGAAAAAAAAAAAGGCAAGATGGTTCATACAAGTGCTTCCAAATGCATAGCAATAATCATGTAATGTCGAACATGAGCAAGGCACATCATCATTTGTCATCAGCAAAACATTGTACTATCTTGGATGACCTTTTCTCTAAGTTGCTAAATAGTTTAGCATTACTAGGTGTCGGTGTGCAATGTGATGGTACAACGATGAATCAGAGGACAGTTGGAAAAAAACCATATATAAAACTCACCTCGAGGATGAAGCAACCCATTGCCATCAACCATCAATAACTGTCAACAATGATGCAGATCCAACATTGTTGAGTTAGGCACCTTTTGTGTCAAAACTAAATCTGGCAGTCACTAGCATAAAGAAACCTAAAATTGCAATTATGATCCTAAGATGTGGTAAGTGAGTATACTGTTCCAGAAAGATGAAAATGGATAAAATTTCAGAACGAAATGCCATTAAGTAAAATTTTTCACTAGCTACCTGGTCATGCTTAACAAATGGCAACCAATTTACACGAAAATAAAATCTCTGGATTTTAGTAATTAAATGGTTATAGCTGACTTATGATTAGATGTAAAAAGATATTGTTGCAAACTTGCAACTGTCAAGATGATGGTCCATTAATCCAATAAGAGAACTTCATCCAAACAAGTCTGACTTGCTTATGAAGTAGTTGTCTAATTGGGGCACAAAAGTTTGATATAAAATAGCAGTCCTGTAAAGCCAAACCTTCACAAGCAGTATCTAATGGGTTGGCTGTATAACTGAGTTTCCAAATCAATGTCTAAAGCAGTAAAGCATTACTAAAAACATGATATATTACAGTAACAATATTTTGGTACAGTTGTAACTTAAAACTTCAGTTGAGTCTAAAGTATTAGACCGTACTTATTATTTCTGAATCAGAAATAGTTGTTAAAGAGAGACGAAATTAAGTAGCTGCACATATGAGTGCATGAATATCACATGCTATGTAATAGTTGTATAACAAATATGCATAACCGCATGTATGCATCCACCCCCTTCCAACACATGCAAGCATGAGCCACACCTGCCGACAAGGATACATACGCGCACATATGCGTACATGCATGCATGCAAACAACCAGATCTGCATAAATTCAGTATTTTTTTCCCTTCTAAAGGAGATATCTGTTTCAAACCATTGTCTAGATTGATTTCCTAATGAAATTTGATCTTATATTTTTCCTTATATTTTTATTTTGTATTCATGTATTGAAATTTATAATTATTCATGAATTTGGATCGTCAAAATAAGCAAGAATATTACTTGTATGCAAAATGCCATGCATGGATACTAAAACAAAAATACTAAAACAAGGTATTCATTCCTTATCTCATTCTTGATTATATTGCAATGGAAGGATCTCTTTTTTCATTTTTTGCAAATAACTATTAAATTTTTCATACATAATATGATTAATAGATTCAATGGATTTGGGTAATGATTACTCATTTGATATGTCAATATGTAAGCACCTGCTCCATTGAGTCAATAGAGAGATTCCATCTACCGACACAAGTTAGTCAACTCCATTGAGTCTCTGCACCTGCTCTTTCCTTTTATTCTAGTTTTATAAACCCTTACTTTGTCAAAACAAAGTTTTGGCTCAAGACATCATACATATGTGCATATAAAAAACAGCTAGATAATTAATCCATCCATCACTATTACAGCTGAGGTTAGCAAACCAGAAAAAGTCAGAATTTCACCTGAGGGTAGAAAGGATGAGCATTATGCTTCAGTTTATCCAAGAGTCCTAGAAGAATTGGAGCCTACAATAATATGACAAAGTCATGATATTAATCCCAGCACTAGCCATATAGCTTATATGGATGTCCGATCAAACAAAAACAAATAATGAAACTAGTCACACTTATAAATTAAAAAACTCAGTAAAACATGTCAGGAACCTTCTTTGGCTCACAAGGCTTGATGGATTCTTTTCTAATTTCATTCAGTACGATGTATGCCTTCACTAAGTTCAGGAAAAGTATACAGTTCTCATTCCATATGTTAAAAGAAAATGAACAAGGTATTGCCATATGTCCACCCTTGAGCAACTTGCTGAAGATATAAAAAGAATCAAATTCTCAACAAATATTATACTCCACAATGATTGAAATCACTGATACTTCAAGTAATATTAAAATTGTTAATATTCACTCTCTCTTGTGGTATTGGTAACTTCAATCATTAAAAATTCAGCTTGGAATGTAAAAGTGGGACTCATTAAACACTTGACCTTTTTAAAATTGATAAAATGTTGTTTGGAGATAATGCCTTAAGGGTGTACAACTTGGACAGAATCATAAACACCTCAGCCTAGTAGCGAGTGAGGTTGAGCCCACAACCCAAATGCAGTGGGTTTCTCATTTAGAGCCACCTTATATATAATTTGGCCCATGGCCAAAGCATCCACAACCTCACAGAAAAAAAACACCATCATCTACTTGATCCCCACACACTTGAGCCACTAACCAACCAAAGTAACGAGGCACCACCAATATTAATGCGTGGAGGTATAGCAACTCTAGCAACCATCAATTGGACCAGCCCCTATCGAATCAACAAATTCTGATAAGTGGTAATATGCAGGAAAAGGATCTAGATGCATCATCAACTAATAGAAAACGCAATTGCGGGAAAGAGGTTATGCTTCCATCGGTGGGGAACTGAACACTTGAAGAATAAATGAAAAAACAGCTATATAGAATTGTAACTAAAGAGGTTGCCTATTTAGACAAGTTTCATCCTTGGGTTAAGGATAGATTTATAGATAAGAAAAACATTATGCATCACGCTTTTGATTTAGAGAAGTTTATGATACACATAAAATACATAAATAAATGCATGAGATAGCATATATGAAATAGTTGTGGGCTGACTAATGAGTTTCCATTTGTGATGAACCCCGACCAAGGGTCAAAATCAAGCCATTATTTCTTAGCATTTCATTGGATGACTTGACTGATGGCATTCTAAAGGAAGTCTTTGGAAGATAAGAACCTGGAAAGAACTAAACCGTAATATGTGCAATTCAATATAGTAGGATTGCTAATAAAAGTGAGAAGCATATGATGCTTATGGGACAGGAGTGCCTTGCAATGACAGTTTTTGCTGTCATATCTATAAATAATCATGTCGGCCAATAAATTAAGACATTTAGAACTTGGTAAAGTGGATAACCTGAAGAGGTGCTACTAAGGCATTCTATGATCACCTCATGTCCTTGAGACTGCAGGAGAAAATCTTATATAATAAAATTGATGTGCATGTCAAAATACATAAAGTATTGCAAATTTGCAAGTTCTAAAACAACAAGAGGTGGTAGAGTTGCTTAGACAGGCCATTCATATCATTCTATAACTGGATTTAGGCATGTGCATCACGTTGATCTATGTGCAATAGAAACTACATCACAAAACATTATTGATCCAAGAACAAGCAACATAATTTTCCAGGCGATTTATACATCGTCAATACTTTTCCTACAGAACAGAGGAAAATCTGGTTACATTGATCGTTAATGCATAAGTATGAATTTTTGAGAATGACGATGGGAGTGTTGCTTCATGAAAATTCTAAATCCATGAGGATCTGAACTTGGAGCTTCTCTCCAATGAGGAGAGGTGTGCCGGCCATCCAACCCAAGTCTTGTCGGCTATTCATAAGCATGATGAAAAAAAATAAAAAAGACTTGTTATGATAAAAATTGGTCATTTTGGGAGCAACACATAATTGAATATAATAAATAAAGCTACCTTGAAAAAAAGAAATACTTTAAGAAAGAAACTTTAAACTCATACCTCTCTAAAAGCAAGAAAACCAGGAACATAAGGAATTTGCAGTTTGGTAACATCAAACTCTTCATGGACGACATTCAAAGTATCAGCATCCAGAATTACGAGAGCAGCACATGCTGTAGAAGGGTCCTCTTTTAAGAAGCTGATATCAACCCCACCAATATACTTTAGCTTCTCAGTTTTAAAACCTTCTAGTGAACTTGAGTCATGTGATGGTATTATCCATGTGAAATCATCTTCAACAATCAGTTTTCCCTTGAGCAGATCCTGTGCTCTGCATGCCAAGTAACTTGTCAACAAAACAAGAATAAATACAAGCAAGCTCTGCAGATCCTTGCTGCAACAAAAGCACCACCCATTCATTAACAGAGTTAAGTTAGGAATTAAAGGCAAAGGTATACTCAATCCAATCCTGTCGGCACAACGAGAAGGTGCTTCCATTTTCTCGAATGGAAGGATCATCCATTTGTGTATCCCAAGATTCTTCAGATATACTGATATAGCATGTTGATCAATTAGTTTGGCTGTATCACTGCATGGTGTTGCCTGCAAGGACAGGTTGAAATGTAATAGACTGCTATATCAAGATCTCATCGAGATCAACTAGCATTACTGAACAAATGCACATATTCTCCTGAGAGTTCTGAGTTTATCTTCTATCTTGTAATGAGATTACAACTAGATCTCAAATTTCTAAATAAATAAATAACAACAGCAATACAAATTACTCCATAACCAAAGCATTATTAAATATTGAAAGTATCAAACATTTGATGGGAAAAGAGCTGGACTTATATTTCATCAGCGACCTGCCCATTTTCAAAGATACTGTGCTACCAGAGGTTAGCTACGATTCTGTTCGCATGAAAATTAATGTTTCCTTCAACTTTTCAAGACATTCAGAGATAGAAAACCTAACATTCTCATTCATCAGTATAACAACCAAAATTTTCAATCAAGTCCAAGCAAAATCAAACGATTTAACTTCCTATAAACTAACACTCCAATTTACACAGCAAGAACAATATCTATGTCATGAAATTCTTAAAACAAACATCCATATGGCACTCCCTAATTCAAGTGGTATATGTAGTAGGATAAGACTCGTACAGCAGCATTAAACTCGATTCCAAGATGGTGACTCAGGACACGGAACCAAACTATACAGTTAACATCTGCCAGTTCTTGCTTTCTTTTGTTGCGAGTGAAAACAAAAAAATAAAAATAAAAAACACCAAAGAAGGTGAAGCAGATTGCAAATAGAAATTCGAACCGGCAGTTGAGAAAATACGCTTACAGCAGGAAACTTGCCGAATCTCGAAATGCCACGCCTCCTACCTACGAAAATTTTATGCCTGACCATCAAACTTTTTCAAGGAATAAAAAAGGGAAATAAATGCAAACCAAATAAGCGATTACGAAAAAGAAAAATACTAGGATGGTTAGCTCTTGGGCCAGGCAGAAAGAGAGAGTTTGCGGGTTGGGATGCGATGATCAAAATACCCAGAACTTTCGGCGGTTCACGCCAGAATTTGCTCGTTTTGAAGGCTGGACAGGGCACGAGGAGGAGGAGGAGGAGGAGGAGGATGGCCCAGGGTTTCGCAGCGGATATTTATTAGGGTTTCTGGAAGTCTTCAACGGGATGCCAATCGGAGAGGTATGGAGCTGAAGCGGGGTCGGGAGTCGCAGAGGAAGAGCCGAGACCTTCGCGTCGTAGCAGCCCATGTAAGAAAAATCATCTTTTAAAAAGGATTTTTCTCATTATTGCTGCTCCCTCGCTCACATTCAGATGCATAAAGGATTTACTTCAGGGACCGCTGATGGACCTCCGAATAGAGAGAGTGGGACGCACTGGCTACTGTCCAGAGAGAGAAACTCTGGTTCTAGAGAGAGAAGCCACTCAACGGCTACTGTCCCTAGTTGTTCTGCAGCCTAACGGCTAGTCCGCACGGCCACCTGCTTCTCCGGCGAGGTCACCGGCGGCCCTCGGCGAGGCTTCCTCCGTGGGGGGGCACGGGAACTTACTGCCGGCTGAGGAGGGGCCGTCTTTTCTTCCCTGATATCTCTGTTTTTCTCTAACTCTCTGTGTGCAGGTCTGGGGACAAGATTCGCCGGAGCTGCGCCGATGGATCAGCAGGCGGGCTCTTCGGGGACAACGATAGATGCGGCAGCGGTGGCGGGCAAAGGAACGGGCGAAGGTCCGGGGACAAGCCCCGCCGGAGCTATGCCGATGGATCAACAGGCGGGCCCTTCGGGGACAAGGACATACGCGGCGGTGGTGGCCGGCAAAGGTATGGGCAAAGGTAAGGGTAAAAACCTTGCGGGACGGGGGGAGACATCTAGGGCTCCGGCGAAGCTGGGGCCATAGGTGACTCACTGGCCCTCGGAAGCGGATGTGGCTCGGTTGAGTCGCCGCTTTCCGACGGTTTTTGAGCCGTCGGAGGCGCCCATTGAGGCCGCTCGCAGGGAGTGGGACGGCCTCTCGGTGGTGGTCCGCAGCCTCGGCCGTTGGGTGCCGGCCGAGTGGGTGGCCAAGGATGTGGCCACCCGAGGAAGATTGGCAGGGAAGGTGGAGGCGGTGCCGCTTGCCGATGACCACCTTGCCCTGAGATTTGGGTCGACGGCCGACCGGGACAGAGTGCTTAATGGCGGCCCATGGGTGGTGGCGGGGCAACTCCTCGCCATGGAGCCGTGGATGCCGGAGTTTGTGCCGGGGGAGGTGCCTGTGAAAACGGCCGCTGTATGGCTTCGGCTACCCCGGCTCCCGCCGGAATATTGGTCGGCCGCGACCATACTGGAGATAGCGACCCAAGCGGGGCGACCGCTCGCCGTTGACGGGGTGACTGAACAACGGCGAGCCATGGGCTTCGCCAGGGTGAAGGTGGCGATCGATGCCACCTAGGGGTGCAAATGGGTCGGGTCGGGTCGGGTCCTAGGTGACCCCGATCCGACCCGGTTTTTTGTTCGGGTCCCAATTTTGGACCCGGACCCGACCCGGTTGAAGATCGGGTTGGGTCGGGTCGGGTCCGAGTCGGGTTCGGGTCGGGTCCGGTTCCGATTCGGGTCGGGTTCGGGTCCGATCGGGTCCAATTTTTTTGTGCTTTTGGAAAAAAAATTGGGCAAATCTAATTTGGTCATATCATAATTATGAGGTGCTGGGTGAGCCATGACTTGAAAGACTTTGCAATTGAGCTCCAGAACAGATGACCCATGACTTACTAACTAAGTCGGTCTACAAGCCAAATTTCATATCACACTATTTTTTATCTATATGACTGATTGGACGGAACTCGGTGTCTCCCAGCTCCCCTCTCACGAGGACAAAAAAAATCCCAAACCTTCTTCCAAAATCCAATTCCATTACAGAAAACTGGCACATGACCCATATTCAGTTGCAGTGTTCCCTCACTTTCTCCCTTCAAAAGTTAAAAGAAACAAAAACCAAAAAACAGAAGGAAAAAAAAAAAAAGGCAGCTACCGAGACACCAGAGGTCTCAACAGTGTAATAGATCTAGAGAGAATCCTGACGGGCCGACGTTCCTTTGGATTCTGTGAACCTATGCTTGTTGCTATCCTCCCACACTGACCAACAGTACCACAACCCACGCCAAAAAAAAAAAAAAAGAAAAAAAAAAAGAAAAGACTTTCTTTTGCTTTTCCTCTCTCTCTCTCTTCGGGTCCATTCGGGTCGGGTCGGGTCCGTTTGGTAAACCCAGACCCGACCCAGAAAATGATTCGGGTCCAATTTTAGGACCCGACCCGGACCCGCGGGTCCTAAAATTCGGGTCGGGTCGGGTCTACGCGGGTCGGGTCGGGTCGGGTCACGGGTCGACCCGACCCATTTGCAGCCTTAATGCCACCGAGCCCCTTCTCCCGGGGGTTCTGATTAGGGGGAAGACGAGGGTGCGGTGGCAGCCCTTCGTCTTCGAGAACATCGGCGACTATTGTACCGGTTGTGGCAGGGTTGGCCACTTGGTGAAGGCGTGCTGTCATTCGGCGCCGGAGCAGACGGAGGAGGTGGGGGTGGACTTGGGGGCTTCTCAAGTAGGGCAGGCGATGGGAACCGGGGAGGTCGACCGAGGGCTGGTTTTCGGGCCTTGGCTTGTGGCAAACCGTCCCCGACTCCCACGAGGGCCGCCGCCGCCGCCGCAGCTGCCGCGACCGGGGAAGACGGCCGAGCCGAAGGCCAAGGCGCCCTCGCCTCGGCCGCTGACTCCGGAAGACCGGGATAGCCCACTGGTCGAACCGCCTCCGGACCGCGACGGTTGGCAGAAACCGGCCAAGATTGCCCGTCGCCACTCGCCGCTGAAATCGCCGATGGAGGGGGAGGGCGACGGAGCACCGAAAGCCTACCGCGGCAGCAACCGAGTCAACTCGGTGTTTCAACCCCGTGTTGGCCTGGTTGACCCGGATGGCGGGCCTGCTAAGCCTGGGCCGGACGAGCTTTGGGCTGGCCCGGTCGTGAACTCCGGCCCGCAGATCGTCGCTGGTGGGACCACGGGCCCGTCGGGCAAGCGGCCCAGGGATGATGGGCCGCGGCTCGACAAGGGCCCATGGGCGTCCTTTGGTCTGGGTAAGGCGCGCGCACGTGCGTTGCGCGTGGTGCGCACAGCACGTGCGCGCGCGCGTGTCGTTCGGGTACTGGGGGCGCCCAAGGGAGCGCGCGATTCAAATGGGTCGCGCGCGCCCAACGGCTCTGCGACGCGCGGGCCTGGCGGACTGCGTGGGGCCTGCGGGCTGCGCGAGTCTGGCGGGCCGCGCTCGCCTGGCGGGCCGCGTGCGCCTGCTGGGCCAGGCCTGCCGGGTGGGCCGCCCATGCTGGCTGGGCCCCGCGGGCAGGTGGCTCCGAGTGAGCCTGTCTGTGGGCAGGTTGACCCCGGGGATGCTCTTTCGGGGCTTGGTCCTTTCCAGTTTGGCCTTATGGCCGAGGGTAGGGGCCCGGCGAGTAGCCATGATGTGACGGAGCCGGGGATTGTAGGAGAGAGGCTCGGGTCACCAGGAGTACTGAGTGTGCCTGGACTGATGGACACCATCGAGGATCCAGTACGGGGGGCAGCTACAGTATTCTGGTTTGGTTCCCCACCCCAGGTGGAGGAGAGACCCCGGCCAGAGGCCTCTCTGGCAGGCACTGGAGTTACAGTATACCCCCTGCAGGAGTCTTGCCCGGGTGAGCGCGACCTAGGCGGTGGGGCCCACGAGGTAGGGGGTCGGGTTTTAGTTAGCCACCCTAAGGCTGAGCAGCTGGCTCAGGCCGCCCGGGAGGGGATGCCCCGGGAGGTTAGTAGGGAGACCAGAGATGACCGGGTAGCGGTTGCAGGGACTACCAGTACACTGGCGGTGGATCATCCGACGGTGGTGCAGAGGGTCCGAGCGGCTGTTATGCGGGCTGTCTCCGGAGTGAGTGAGGATGACGGTCAGCTAGGGGGGATGCACTCCGAGGTAGTGTTGGACCCGATGGCCCAGGGGGTGGATGAGCCTGTGGCCGACCTCTCAGACTTTTCTCCATGAGGATCCTAGCTTGGAATTGTAGAGGGGCAGGTAAGCCGTCCTTTAGGACGTCGTTCAGGAGGTTAGTGCAGATCCATAGCCCAGAGATCTGCTTCCTCTGTGAGACGCGATTATCTGGTAACGGACTTCGTTGTGTGCAGCGTCGTCTGGAGGCCGATTGGGAGTCCTATGCGATAGACTCCCAAGGGCTTTCAGGGGGTATTTTGGTATTATGGAAGCGGGGGGTGGCGTCTGTGGATGTCTTCCACAATTGCCCCCAACAGGTTATCATGATCATTACCGAGCCTGATACGGCTCCATGGGTTTTGTGTGGGGTGTATGCGAGCACTGATTATAGGAATAGGAGGGTTCTCTGGGACGAGATTACTAATCTGGTTGTCCAGGGGTTTTCGACCATGGTGATAGGTGACTTCAATTGTATCTTAAGTGCGAGTGAGAAGAGAGGGGGACGACCCTTCACCGATACAGTAGATCGTAGAGAGTTCCGAGATTTTGTGTCTCAGAATGGCTTAGTGGATCTGGGTTTCTCGGGACCGCGATTCACGTGGTGTAACAACCAGTCTGGTTTGACTAGGGTGTGGGAGCGGATTGATAGGGCTATGGCGAGCCCCGATTGGATCATCCGATTTCCCACCTACCAGGTCAGACACTTATCCCGTATTGCTTCCGACCATTGTCCACTGTTGTTGTCAACAACTTCAGATACTGGCCATCACAGCCCTTTCCGTTTTGAGAAGGTGTGGTTGTCCTACCCTCAGTCCTGGGATATCGTTCGGGAGGCATGGTCCTTGCCGGTACACGGCAATGCCATGCAGAGGGTATCACGAAAATTGGAACTAACTAAGAGGCGGCTCCGCCGTTGGAACCGCGAGGTTGTGGGAGATATTTTCAGGAAGATGGAAGTGGTAGAGGCTGCCATAAGCAATCTTCAAAGCAGGGAAGATCAGGAAGGTGAGCTCCCGGAGGCAGACATGATTAGCCTACGGGGTCTACTTGCCGATCATCACTCGTTGCTACGGCAACATGAGGTCTTCTGGAGACAGAAGTCCAGGGTCCAGTGGATAAGAGAGGGAGATCGGAACACCAGCTTCTTCCACCGGACGACGGTCATCAGGAGGCAGAGGAACATGATTCGTTCCCTGCGAGATGGGACTGGTCGTCAGGTGGAGGGGGAGGTAGAGGTTAGTCAGGTACTGCTAGATTTCTTTCGGTCCAGGTGGACGAAGGATAGAGATCCCGGGGATATTGGCCAGCTCCCGAGGGCGGATACGCAAATCAGAATGTCGGAGAATGCACTCCTGGTTCGACATGTGACAGGGGAGGAAGTGCAGGAGGCGGTCTGGGCCCTTGCAGGGGACAAGGCCCCGGGGCCGGACGGCTTTCCACCTTTCTTCTTCAGGAGATATTGGGGTGTCATTCGGGTTGCAGTGGTGGAGGCAGTACAGTACTTCTTCAGTCAGGCAGTGATGCCCGATGATTGGAGAGCTACCTATGTCGCGCTGATACCTAAACGCCAGGATGCGAGGGAGCCTAGCCATTTCAGGCCCATCAGCTTGTGCACAACCCTTTATAAGGTGGTGGCATGGATAATGGTGGGTAGGATGAAGCATTTGCTGCCAGGCCTCATTTGCCAGGAGCAAGGTGCTTTTGTGGGGGGTAGGAATATTTCTGATAACGTCATGCTGGCCCAAGAAATGATGTGGGATTTGCGACGGGCCTCTAAGCGAAGAAGCATGATGGATGTCAAGCTGGACATGGAACGAGCTTATGATAGGATTCGGTGGAGTTTCTTAAGACGCGCTTTGGAGTGCTTCGGTTTTCATGAGACCTGGATTGAGTGGGTGTTGGGGTGTGTCCAGGGGTCGAGATTCTCCATCTTGATCAACGGCACGCCCTCCTCTTTCTTTAGGTCTACGATGGGGCTTAGACAGGGATGTCCGTTATCCCCATACTTGTTTATTATCTGTTCAGATGTCCTGTCTCGGGCTCTGCGGGATGCTTGTGCTAACCGGGAACTGGAGGTGTTTGTTCCCGCCCCAGGGTCTCGGTCTATATCGCATCTACTATTCGCAGACGATTGCTTACTCCTGGCCAGGGCGCGGGTAGAGGATGCCCGTGTACTCAAGAGAGTTCTGGCGGAGTACTGTGCTAGGTCGGGTCAGAAGGTTAACCTTCAGAAGTCAACAATCTCCTTCAGCCCTAGCACTGAGCATAGAGTCAGACAGGAGATTCGGGGGTTACTTGGGATGCCGGCTCAGGACGGGATCTGGAGTTACCTGGGGGTACCCATCACGGGTCAGAGGTTACGGGTGGCGGAGTGTTCAGGTCTGGTGCATAGGATCCAGAGCAGACTGGAGGGGTGGAGGGCATCTTCACTTTCCATGATGGGTAGATTGACGCTGATTAGGTCAGTGCTAGCTTCCATGCCTGTCTACCTCATGGCCAACACAGTAGTTCCGAGAACAGTGCTTATGAGGGTTGAGCGGCTACTTCGGAGCTTCCTGTGGGGGTCGTATGGAGGGGGTCACGGGGTGCATCTAGTGGCATGGGAGAGCGTTTGCCTACCAGTGAGAGAGGGTGGCCTCGGGGTCTCGTCTCTGGTGGAGCGACGTGAGGCGCTGATTGCCCGACATGCAGCTCGATTCACGTTGGAGCCACAGGGATTCTGGAGTCAGACTATGGCTACCAGATATGGCCGTACTGGCACTGCAGGGGCGGTCCGCAGTGGGCGTCGTTGCTCATTCATATGGCGAGAGATTGCCAGATACCTTCCCATGGTTGAGGAGAACACTAGATGGTTGATAGGAAATGGGCAGAGTATTGATGTGGTTGGTGACCCATGGGTGGGTGCCCTACCCTTGAGATGTTGGCCGACTATGGTTGACATCGAGGCAGTGGAGGGACTGCGGGTCTGTGACCTCCTTGTCCCGGGCGGGGGTGCCTGGGATGAGGATAGGGTAGGTTACATGTTTGGGGTACACTTGGCTGAGAGGGTTAGGTCCCTTCCGATTCCGGGATATGCGGGTCCGGATACCCGGGTGTGGAGCACGTCGTGCAGGACCGGAGTGAGGGTGGGGGACCTCTTCCGTGTGCTCCGGCCGGAGCATGAGCCGGGGCCGGATTGTGCCTGGGTCTGGCGCCTAGGCCTCCATCCGAGGATCGCACTGTTCTTATGGAAGGTCGCTTGGGTTCGGCTTCCGACAAGAGCAGTATTGAGCGCACGGGGTTTGAGGTTGTCCTCAGAGTGCGGGGCATGTGGAGTTGAGGAGTCGGTGGACCATGTACTGTTTCAGTGCAAATGGGCGAGGGCGGCGTGGTGTGCGGCGAGGCTGCCATGGGATGGTTGGACCCAGGGGGACCAGTTCTTACGAACTATCCGCTGGTGGTCGGGTAACCCATTGACTCGCCAAGAGGCGGTTAGAGCGACCTGCACAGCATACCAGATATGGCTGGCTAGGAATGCTCGAACCTTTGGCGAGCAGAGCAAGTCGCCCAGGCTCGTGGCGGAGAGCGCCCGGGCGCAGGCGGCAGAGTTTAGTTGTGCGCTTTCCTTAGACGGACTTTCCGCGGTTCACGCCAGAATTTGCTCGTTTTGAAGGCTGGACAGGGCACGAGGAGGAGGAGGAGGATGGCCCAGGGTTTCGCAGCGGATATTTATTAGGGTTTCTGGAAGTCTTCAACGGGATGCCAATCGGAGAGGTATGGAGCTGAAGCGGGGTTGGGAGTCGCAGAGGAAGAGCCGAGACCTTCGCGTCGTAGCAGCCCATGTAAGAAAAATCATCTTTTAAAAAGGATTTTTCTCATTATTGCTGCTCCCTCGCTCACATTCAGATGCATAAAGGATTTACTTCAGGGACCGCCGATGGACCTCCGAATACTCAAAAAATTATTATACCATCTATTATCAGTTTTTTATTTAAATATTATGAATTATTGTAATTTTTGTCTGTGGAAATATCGAAATGGAAATTTAGAGTAGGTGCCTCTCTTTTTTCCTCTTTTTTGGTGAAAGCGTAGGTGCCTTTTAGGATCCTAGATTAATAATGGTTGGTGTTTAGGAGTTTAGTCCAAATATTGCAAAATTTTCATTTCAATCTTCCATGAAGATATTGCACGTAGTTTATTGTGTGTTGCTTGATTTTATGTGAAAAACGGGTGGCATAAAAACGATCAATCTTTATATTTGTAATTTTTTTGGTCCGTATTAACATTAAATAGCAACTGATAACTTATTTTTGCTTCAGTATGTAATTTTTTCCTTGGTATCTTTTGCATGTGCTTGGCTTTATGTTCAAATGTTAGGAGTCATTAGTCCATGAAAAAAAAAAGAGCATGTATTTACTTTATTGATCGGCGAGATACCTATTGCGAATTATTTACTAAATAATAATCAACCAATGTTTTTTTTTTTTTGGCTCAGCATATTACTCATATAATATTTGTACAAATACATCCAATAAAATTAGAAAATAAAATATCACGAAATATCCGGAGTAACTCACTTTTACCGGCCCACAAGGTACTTCTAGAATAACTAACCATATAAGTGGCCATCCAATTCGCAGCATTATTGGTCTCTCTAAAGACATGTTTGGCCTGAAAAGCTCCACCATACCAACTAATGTTCTAGTCCAATAGTTAATTAAGCAACCGTAACAACAATACTGGGTATCGTTGGAATTTAATAGGTGTAATTCATTATAAAAAAAACACGCAAGTCATGCTTAAGGAATAATGATGATTGTCGAGGGCGGTCTTGCATTGAGCTAACTGATAAGTTAAGCATAGAAAAAAAATCTATAAACTCTTCCATATGGATATATCTTTAAGAAAGTTATTACAGAAAAGCTAGGAATAGCACTAGATACTTGACTTTTGGGGAAAAAAATATTTTTTTTCTATTATTTTTTTTTCCAGTAAGGCACCTGTACGCGAGCCTTCTCAAGTAGTCGATATTCTGCATATTTTTTGTCCTTGTCTTTTATATACACTCCTTTATTCTTTCACGCGACTTTCATAATTTCTTAATCATTTATAAGGATGAGAATTATTTTGAAAGCCTGATTACAGATATTTCAAAAAAAAAATGCCATGAATCTAAAATCATTTCCACTAAGACACAAAGAAAGTATTATAACATAACCATTTGCTTCTATAATTTTACTTAGACTTTCAATAATGCGACAATCGATGTTTTAGACTAAAACTCTATGTAAAAATATTGATAATAGTATGATCAGGCAACTTTTTTCAAACTAATAATAATCCTTAAACTAAAAGGATATGCAAAGATTGAATGTGAGCGCATGTGATGTACCCACAAAATCCTTCTTCACCCGTGCATGTTAAAAAATAAAAAAAAACTAATTACCAAAAAATAAGAATATATATAAAAAGAACAACATGGTTCTTTCCAAGGAAAACAAAAAAACAATATAGTCTAGTTCCTGAAGTATTGCATCTTGGATGGCAAGCAAGTGATTTATTCGAGGCTACAACATAAGGTTAGCAGAACCATCTCCAACCGGATAGTTCCGGTCGTTCCGAGCTGTACCAGTGGCTCACCAGTACAGTAAGGGCTCAAAGCGAAGCGAGAAGCTCCGGTATAGTATAGTAAGGGCTCGTCTTTTGCTTTTCGCATGTACTCACCTTTTATCAGCTCCCTTGCTTTTGCTCCATCTCTATTTACCACGGACTAGGTCAGGTTCCGTTCCTTAGCATCAAATAAAGCAAGCAAATGAACCAGCGAAAATGAGATCGATTACCAAAGCTAGAGAAGGAGAATGAAAGAAACAACAAGCAGGGGAGAGAGGAAGAGAGTGATTTTAAGTAGGAGGCCGCGACCGGTTCTCCTATTTGGAATGAATAGGAGTTCAACCGTGAGTCAAAAAAAATTGTGAAATTCAAAATAGGGGTTTAGCCGGCTCAAAAAATTTCGTGATTTTAAGTAAGTTGACCCGCCTGGTTTTTGCGGCCTCTGTCGACCCTTCGCCAGTCTCTCTCCTTTTTTTTATTTTTTTTATTTTTTTTATTTTTTTTATTTTTGAGTCCGTACCAATTTGTGCTGCTAGAATCGTTATGGTGACCTCATGTCCAGCGCGTGTAAGTTGCTGCCCCCCCCCCCCCCCCAAAAAAAAAAAAAAAAAAAGAAAAAAAAAAAGGAAAGAGAGAAAGAAAAAGAAAACGAAAAAGAAAAAGAGAATCGGTAGGGTGTGTGATGCCTATTTTTCCGGACCTTGCTACAGCACCTAATTCAACCCGGCGAACTGGAAAAAATCGGGCTTTATTCTTATCCGGTTTTATCCGCAGCCTGCGTGAACATGCTGTCCTCGACCGCTACGGTAGTCGCGCAAGTAGACGGACAAAGACCGACCGACCTACACGATGAAGCCGATTCCACCACAAGAACCCCAGGCCCAGGCGGCGCTCGAGAGCTTTCAATGGCTTTTAGAGCCGTTACGTTATCTACCCTCCCCTCCTGCTCTCCCCACGTGCCTTTGTTACGCCTGGAACTCATCGAGGCCGAGAGAGCGCGAGATATCAAAGAAGAAAGGAATCTCAGATGAGGTAAGAGAACCCAAAACCCAGACTCTCTTCGCCTTTTATCCATCTTCTCGCCCATTTCCTTGTTTCCAGGGTTTTATCAGGGTTTCATGGAGGTCCGGAATCCCCACATTACTCTCTCCCGGAGGGACAGGATTTCCGCTTCCTCTTTAATGGCTTCTTGATGGGATCAGTGTTCAAGATTATTATTATTATTTTTTTGTTGAGGTAGCAATTCGCTTTTCCCATGGGTTTTGGATTGCAGATAACTGCGCTCTTTGGAGGTTTGCATTGGAGATTAGGACCGGTGCCGAATTCTGGCATGCGAGTACTCTAAAGACTCTGGAAAGACTGAAAAATGCGGCGTTTCGTTGATGATCTTAATGAGCACTTCAATGGTTTTGTACCACGGGAGTGTTATCCCTTTCAGGAAGGTCAGACTTTGGTGGAGGCGATCTTTTGCCTCTAACATGTTTGCATTTGCTCCTGAGAGAAAGCGTGCTTTTCGTTTGGTTCCTTGTGCGAAATATAAACACACCAGGAAGAGAACCTGGTGGCAGAAGTTCTTTTCCGATGATGTTGGCGATGGCAGCTGGTTTGACTGGAGCACGGAGGATGTGCTTGGTGATGATTTTGGCACTGATGGAGATGATGTGGCAGAAGAGATGTCGGAGGATGAAAAGTTTGAAGCTTGGAAGAGGAGAGCTGAGGCAATATCTGAGCTCCGTGAAGCACAAGAAGATGCAAGAAATGCAGAGGGTCGGGCATGGGATGATTGGCTTGGGGGAAATGGGTCATACAATGTAAATACTTCGTCTTGGTATCAAGAATGGGATGAAGCAGCAGAGACATCGAGTGAGGTATCTGATGATCCAAATGAGACAATGCGAGAGAATGGTCTTGTTAAGGCCATTAAAGATTCAGTCAGTGAAAGTGATGACGAGTTGTTGTAGCCAGGCACCATTGTAGATAGAGATGCAGTTCAGTTTTGAAGGACTTGGATGGTCATTTGTCTTGCTGAATAGATCTAGTGATGAAATAATGGTTGCCCTAAGTAGTCCTACAAAAGGGCTTTGTAGACAGAAAGCCGAGTCTTCTTTCCAAGGTCTTATTCCCAAGAAAAAGATTGTTGAGTTTTGTCGGGTTTCGGGCATATGGTTTCCTAAATATATTCCTTGACACTTGGTGGTTCAAGCTTGATGAATTTTTAAACAGATTGTTTGTTGCCGGTATTAAAATTGTTGAGGAAGAGGTAGCTTCAACAGCAAGGGCTAGTGAGCTAGTAAGTGAACTAATGCTTGCCCTTTAAGTTCCTGGTTTCTACAACCCACCATCATAGTAAAGCCAAGAACAATCTTCTTATGGCAACTAACTGTTATAAAATCCTAAAACCACAGTGTATGTCTTTTGATCGTCGTTGTTAAACCAAAAAAGAAAAAAAGTTAAGAATAAAGTAAAGACAAAGTAACTAATTGAAACATGACCAATGGTTCTTTGAAGCTGTACACATCAAAGTTCCTAAAAAGATTGGAATACAAAAGAAGTGGAATACAAGAGACTCATTTTTCTCTAAAGAAATAGCAAATCTATTGCCACTAATTGAAACAAGTATGTAAACAAGTTTGGGATTTGGATATACGGATTATATGAATGTGGTACTACTTGTTGAGTGGCTTTGGTCTGAAGTTTGGGATTTTGTTTATCTTTTCCCACTCCATCAGATAGGTTAAGCGCGTGCCTGAAGAAAAAATGTTTATTGTAGAAAAAAATCAAAATTCTGCCAAGCTATGTGCAAATAATTTCTGACTTTATTTTTTTAGCTCTAGTAATGTGATGCTTGCTTAAGGATTACTTCATTGTGCAAGTCTAATGTTTAATTATGTGAAATTCTTGCAGTTACAGCAGTTAAGGATAGCTCTACTCTCTTTATTATTTTTTCTGTAAATCTAAGCCTGTTAAAGTCGGCCTGCCCATTTATTATGAATTTAGAAACCAAATGATACTTTTATAGACATATTGTGAAAAAGGAAATTCTAAAATCAAAATGTAATTAATTTGTCAGTGCTTTTATTGCTATTTCACATTAACTACAAATGTATCATGCTTTTGATAATTTTTTAACCTTTTTCAGGACGGGGTTCCTTTTTACAGCTGTAGTAACCACTGGAGCCGGTTTTCTCAGTTCCTTCGCTCCCAATTATTTATCGTTAATTATTTTACGATTTATGGTCGGTATTGGACTGGGTGGTGGTCCTGTGCTTTGTTCTTGGTTTCTGGAGTTTGTTCCAGCTCCAAATAGAGGCTTTTGGATGGTCATCTTTCAAGCATTTTGGACTGTTGGCACAATATTGGAGGCATCACTTGCATGGGTATGGCCAAATTTTCTTTGTACTTTAATTTCCTTTTACACACTCTCCCTTGCAGTTTAATTTGTGCTGTAAGCACATTCTTTTACTGTTATTGGAGAATATGCTAGGACCTGTGTTGGTTTGCAATTCTAAAACCATACACACTTGTGAACAAATGACATAGGATGTGAATCAGATTTGCACTCAATGTGCTCATTTCTTGACCTTTTCTGCTAATTGTTTCAACAACATCGTTTAGGTTTAGTTATCAAATTTTGAATGCACTCGTTTTTTATCAATATAGATATAGGTTAGACTGAATTATTTCCTTAATCTTTTTGAATGCAATATGAATATACAATTTTGTATTTACAATTATCAGATCTGGAAAGATGAGTTTTCTCTACCACATGTAGCATCTGTGGTGTCTGGTGGTTATTTTCTCATGCCAAAGATCCTTCCATATGAGAAATTGGAAGTTATTTTGTTTTTAATGTTCAACTTATTCGTAGTTGTGCAACACCAAGAATGCTGTTTCAATTGTAACATCTAGATGAATAACCAGTGTTTTCTGATTTGCAGGCTATAATGCCAAATTTTGGCTGGAGGTGGTTGCTAGCATTGTCTTCTTTACCATCATTTCTCCTGCTAGTATTTTATGCTGTCACGCCTGAGTCACCAAGGTATCTCTGCATGAAAGGCCGAACAGTTGATGCAATGCATGTCTTGGAGAAGGTGGCCATACTGAACCATGTGTCGCTCCCTTCTGGCATGCTTATTTCTGATCACAAAATCGAACTTGATGAAATACCCAATCCTTCGGGCTTTGATCTTGATGAAAATCCCAGTCCTTCTGAAGTCACTGGTTTAGTTACAGTTACGAAGGAAAACTCCAATGAGGAGGATATGGATTCTAAAATAGGAGGCATCGGTGCATTTTTTAGGCTTCTATCACCAAAATTAATCAGATCAACTCTTCTTCTTTGGATGGTTTTCTTTGGGAATGCATTTTCATATTATGGCATTGTCTTGCTGACCTCTGAGTTAAGTAATGGAAATAGGATATGCACATCAAATGAGATGCAGTCAAGCCACTCAAATGATGCCCGCCTCTACAAAGATGTATTCATCGCTAGCTTTGCTGGTAAGATTTGTTTCAGCGTATACTTTTTTTTTGTTATATATTTTTGAAATATGTCAGCTCTTATCTGTCCGAGAGGTTTCTTTCTTTTTCTTTTTTTTCTCAGAGATTCCTGGACTTGTTTTATCAGCTGCAATGGTGGATAGGATTGGTCGCAAGCTTTCAATGTCTGCCATGCTTTTTATAAGTTGCATTTTCTTATTCCCACTGGCATTTCATCAGACAGAAGCATTAACAACAGCCCTTCTATTTGGTGCTCGAATCTGCATCTCAGGGAGCTTCACAGTCGTGTACGTCTATGCTCCAGAGGTTAGTATCAGGAATTCAGATCTATCTTATTCCATTGTTTCTTATGACAAACATGTATTGTAAGAAGCTTGTCATACTGTGGTTGAGATCCCACATAAAGATGAACTGCAAGACTGGATCCATAAATACAGTGATTTTGCACATTCAGAGAACATGTTTGGTTTGGCAAGTCAGGCAATCCATTTGTTGTATTTAACATAAATGATAACAAAAATACAGCTTCTTTGGTGTAGCCTAAAATGGGACTTAGTAGAGTACCATCGAGTGCATTTTGTTTGTCTTTTGATAATGTCACATATCTATCATGTGATTCAGTACCATTGCTCAACACCGTACAAAATTTTTTTGCCATTTTGTGCAGGCTCCAAATGGACCTCAACATGTTAAGCGACACTAATTTTTTATAGCATTGTCAACTAAAAACATTGCTTTGTGATCTTTGATTCTCACAGTTCATGATTCATGCAATAAACACAGTTTTTTGTGTTGATCTGGATGGTATTTAATGCTCGTGACTAAATCCTTTTACACTTCAAGAATTAAATCAAAAAATTCATATTCTGCCTCTTTAATATGACACTGGCCCACTTTTTATTTTATTTGGGAGAAATTGGAAAAATCGAATGACTTATAAAGTACCTCAAAAAAAAAAAGGAACATGAATATGCTGCTCTGCTTCAGTTGCCACTTTTTTGGGTATTCAGCATGATTTGGTTTCCATTATATTGCCACCAAGCAACTCTTTTTTTTTTTTTCTGGTCAAGTGAAAAAGAAAGCATCATTTACCAGCATATTGCAGCTCCTAGGAATTCATCATCTAACTCCGGTAATCTAATTTTTTACCCTTTTCTTCTGCCTTGCTAATAGATCACCAGAAGCATCTACTTCTATTGACATATATACGTTGCCAAAAAAAATTTAATTGCTCTATTGTTGCATCACCATGGATATTCACAGAATTTCATAAAGCTTCTGCTGCCGGGTGTTGTTACTTTGATCCCTTGCCATATGCATTATTCTAGATGCAAGACTTCTTGCGGGATCTAAATTGGCCTTGTGACTTTTTTTTCTGTCAGATATACCCAACCTCCGTCAGGACTACTGGCATAGGAACCGCAAGTTCGGTGGGAAGAATCGGTGGGGCTGTGTGTCCACTTGTGGCTGTCAGTCTGGTACATGCCTGCCATCAGACTCTGGCAATTATTTTATTTGAACTTGTAATATTCCTTTCAGGAATGGCCGTGTGTTTCTTCCCCGTTGAAACCAGTGGCCGCAGACTGAGTGATTCTTTGTCAGGTTGAGATTAGCAAACTGCTTCTAGCATCATTTCCTCATATTTGTATGAACTTTACTGTGTTTTCTATTTCCTTCATTCCTTGTGGTATATCAGTTTCAGGTGCCGTGATTTCTAATGATTTGTCTCATGGATGCTTTTTAAGTCATGAGTGGCTGCAGCATGGGTTCACAATCACAAGCCCAGAAAATATCACCAGCCAATATAATTATGACATCTCTGCAGCTTTCTACGAGAGTTTGTTTGTGAAGCTGGTTTTCTTAGATATTGTACAAACCTAGCGTACCCGAGTCCTCATTATAATAGACACTAGTACCACGACTCACTGGTGAAGGAAAGAATCATAACTCAAAGCATATTTTTATGTCACATGAAACAGTAACTCATGATCACTCTAGCAATCTCTCTGTGTTTATCCCTCGGTTTGTTCAAAGCATTTTGCATTCTTTTGTGTAATAGCAGGATTTCTGCAGCCTCAACCGTTTGCCATTCAAACCAGATGGATATTTTCTTATGCAAGTAGACAGCTTCACACCACTGCAACATGGTTATTATAAGGTTGGGTCCACGGTGATTGCGATGCTTCCCCACATCCTTGCATGTAAACTATTTGGCATCCGGTAGACCGATTACATGGTTTCAGGATCATGAGAATATACATAACGAGGGGGCAACCAGTCAGCTGATTGTTAATGGTTAGAGCGAGCATAGCTAAAATTTTTCTGTTTGTATCAAAATCTGGTATACCGACTTGCTCCCTCTGTATTGACCATATGATACCAGCAAAGCACCAATACATTAACAAGTTGGTTTGCTGTGTGAGTCAGAGTTGACTCGTACTAGCTTAAATTGGGTGCAACCACGTCCTTTGTAGAACTGGACCACCTGATTTCCGGCGGTATCATGTCTACAAATGAGGAGCCAATCTCATCATCGATCTCAAGAGGATCTGGACTTCACCCGTTCCGGTATTTTGCGTGCGCCCGCGAAGTCCTCTCTACAAGGGCCCTTGAAGCAATTATCGAGTTTCTAAGCTGCATTCTGGAAAGAGAGCAATATATGGCGTCATCTAAGAGTGGACTTTCTTATCGTAGTTATTATATAGCCTCGGGGACCTGGCCACCAGACAAATATAATCGAAGAGTACCAACTTACGGTAAATGATACAAACCTGCACAATGTAATAAATATTACTTCCTGAATTTATCCCATCACCCACAATATCCTACTTTTTCCGTGACATAACCTACTAGCCAGTCGGTTTTGAGTCTTTTGACAGAAATACAACATGGCATCATCGGCACTGCAAAAGGGTGCCGCATCATGTTAAATTTCGATAATCTCCTAAACAAATCATCGATATTACAAAAATCAAAAATAGAATCAATTTTTTTAATATCTTCAGTATAATAATAGCCATCATGCTGCAAATAAATTGGACTAAACCAACATAACTTTTATTTCACCAGCACGAGCAGTTAAAAGTGTCAGCTGAAAACACCAAAATCTATTAATGCTTGGATTTAGCAAAACCTTGTACACAGCCCACCTAGAAGTTCCAAAAGCGGCCAACATAGGCAAAGTAAAGGATACCATGAACAACAAAAAAAGAAAAAGGAAACATGCTGTTTTTAACAAACATGGTATTCCTGAACCAGTTCTGCCACAGGCATATAGTGAATCTTAATGGTAATTCGGATAAGATACTCATTGAAGGAAACCTAGAACATTACCTGATTGCAAGTGCGAGCATATTATGGAACACCATAATCAAAGTTAGACCCCATTACATGGTTGCAAGTGCAAGCATATTATGGAACACCCTAATCAAGTTTTAATTATTTTTTTGCTGCCAGGAACAGGTTTGCAGCCACTACAACATCAAGTACATAACCAAAGACGCCACAGAATTTTACGCTTCAAAGCTCATTCTCTACCACAAGCCATGCCTCACCTACAAGAGGAAAATAAAATAAAATGTTAGAAATTCAGCTAGAGCAAACATATTGCATACGAGAAAGATAGAAACACTTAGATATAGTTTGATGGGGCTGCCTTCTCCAAAACAGCTCATCTTCAGATACGGAATACAAGAAAGCTACACCGGCAAGTAAAACTCCATAGCTCTCAGCAGATGTTTCTCATAATTCATATATTTCTTCTTTCCTAAAATAAAAATATGTTGCAGAAGAAGCTCCATTCGCTATTTCAACTGAATTGTATGTAATTCCTTTTGCAGATCATACACAACATCAAGATTGCGGCCAGATTGTCCATGCAAAAGAGGACCAAGCAAAAAGCAGCATTTCTTACGATAAGACAGCCATCTACATGTGGATGTACTATTCTGAGTGCTCATGATAAAATTATACATTCTGTTTTTTTGAGTGAATGATACAATAACACTTCATTTTGCATGCCACGGACAATTGATTCTTATTTGTTGAGTTATGATTGAAAGGGTGCAACCATTTGGGAAATTCAGGTCAGACCACATTAAATTTTCTAGGAAGCAAATAATAATGTTCACCATTTCTTAAATTATGATTAAAAGGGTGCAACCATTTAAGGTGGTTGGAAATGCTGGTCAGACCACATTAGATTTTCTGGGAAGTGTAAGCAAAATAATGCTCACCATTTCAGGTACAAGAACAGGCGCATCAGTGCCTGCGTCGGCCCGCATCTTCAGTGGAACGATGGTCATACCTATCATGCCTTCGGTGCTGCCGAGAATCTTCATATCTTCTCCTCTTAGCACCATCATAGCTCTGCTCATCTTTACTGTACCTTCTGCTACCATACTTATCTTCATTTACATGTTCTTCTAATGCCCGTTTATCACCAACTTTTTGCAATATGGAGTTGTCCTCCCTCTTCCGTTCTTCTCGGCTTCCATGGTAGTTCTTATGACCTCTGCTCTCACTCTCTCTCCTTCTCTCCCCTTCTACTAAACCAACACTAGTAGATTTCGATTCCCGTACACCAGCAGATGGGCGACCATGTACAGCCTCTCTCCTTTTCTTTGCTTCCTGGCTTCCATGGTCATCAATGTCCTTCCTATCTTGCCTTGATTCAAACTGGTTAATTCTTTCAGCCTTCTTTGGAATATCTGAGTATTCTCTCTTAATACTGTCATTACCATTTTGACGCTCACTTCCAGCATTTCTGTTATTATCCCGCCTGCCTGTTTTTCTCCTATCCTGCTTCACGGGCCTATTGCTATTATCAGAATTTGTGTCACTGCTATGGTAAGAGCTCTGGCTTCCACTGTCATCAGTCACTGAATCTTGCTTCTGTTTAGATTTACTGTATTTCACAACTTGATTGTCAGCAGTTTCATTACCACTATCAGTATAGGAGCTCTCATCATCAGTATCATGCCTTCTCCCCATTCTCCTGTTACCACGTGTTTTCCCTTCAGCAACCTTCCTTGATCTAACATGATGAGATTCATGAGAAGCACTATGTTTTCTGCTCTTATTTTTCTTTTCACTGTCAGAGTCAAAATCATAATTCATATGCCATCTGCTTAGTTTGCTACTCTCCATCCCTTTTTTTAGGTTCTTTTCATCTTCAGTATCATAATCTGGATCCTCAGAATCATGTCTCCTTCTGTTGTTCTCATGTTTCTTGAGATTGATGGCAATTTTCTTTTCACTGTCAGTGTCTGAGTCATTGGTCTTGCGTCTTTTGCTGGATTCACCATGTTTCCCCGTCCCCTTTGTTCTCCTTTTCTTTTCATCATCAGTATCATATTCTGAATCTTCAGAATCATGCCTTCTTCTGCTTTTTCCATGTTTCCTATAATTGATGGCATTTTTCTTTCGATCGTCAGATTCAGAGTCGCTGCTCTTGTACCTTCCAATGGGTCTGCGATGTTTGTCTGCTTGCTTTCTGCTTTTCTCATCATCATCAGTTTCTGGTTCCGAATCATCAGAGTCGTGTCTCTTATTTTTTGTCCATTGCCTCCCCACATGTTTTTTCTTGTCCTGAGCATTTCTGTCTGAATCTGAATCAGAGTCATGTCTCTTATTTTTTGTCCATTGCCTCCCCACTAGTTTTTGCTTGTCCTGAGCATTTCTGTCTGAATCTGAATCAGTATCATGCCTCCTATTTTTCTTGACATATTTCTCTGGTTCTCTTCTGGCATTTTCCTCCTCAGATTCACTGTCAGAATCTGATGATGAGTCACTAACAGAATCGGAATCATCAGTTTGCTGATTTTCATTCTTCTTTCCTTGCATTTTGAAACCCCTTTTTTTGTCCTTCTGACTGCTTGGGACATCAGAATCATGTCTGCGTGCACTTTTTCCAAGCCGCTTCTTGCTCCGGACATCAGAATCATGTCTGCGCACACTTTTTCCATGTTTCCTCTTTTCCAATTCAATACTTCTACTGCTATCACTATCGGAACCATCCTTGTATTTTCCCTTTATGATATCTTTGTCATGGTGCTTCAGCTCATCATTTGGAGACCTCCTGCCTTCATTGTTCTTCTTTTCCTTCTCGTTTATGTCCTTCAGACCTTTCTCACTTCCGAATCTTTCCACCACCTGTTTTTTCCTCTTACTATCCACATGTCTGTCATCATATTTTTCCTGTTGCCTGTCAGAGTCCTTTGGATTCCTTTTATGCTCTTGATATTTCTCATCAACAAGTTCTCCAGGCTCTAAGTCACTTTCTTTGTCCTGCTGATTTTCTTCTTGTTGTTCTTGTTCAGATGATTTCTTCCTGTCTTCTATCTTAAGAGCTGCTCTCAAAGTTTCAAGTTGTTTCTCCTTAAGTGCAGCAATATGATGGGTCTGTGTATCTGTAAACCTAAAACATAATAATACCATAAGTAAAACTGGTTAAACCTTAAAATATAGTTAACATCTACAATGCAACATCCAAATAGGAACTTTCAGCTTATTCAGCCCTATCTTTCCTTTAACGAAGATTGAGAAGTAACTGCTGAAACAGAAGCTTTAAAAGAACTCAGGGCACACATAAACATTCAGATACTTATGGCACATTAACAAGCAATCTATAGTTAAAACATAAATGTCACTTATAGCACATTATGTTTTCATACTGTGTGCTCCTTTTTACCAACCAAGGTTTAGAGTACCAGTAGCCATTCTCATAGTCACCACAGTTATCAACATAGAATCTGGTGTGGGAAAAAATAAAGAAGTCAGACGGGAAATGATGACAGAAAAAAAATCATAATGTCAGAAATGAGATATGCTATGTTAATATAGGCAGAAAATTGTATATATCAAAAAAAATCTATGAGATGATATGAAACTATGACGATTCTAGTTTATGTATCAGTTTCTCATTGTTTTCTTGTGCTCAGCGAAGTTTGGTAAATTTCATATATACGATTTTATATGGATATTTGTTAAAGTCTCCTTATAATAACACTCTCCACATGCTCTGATGTGAGAAAAAAGATGCATAAAATGATATTATAAGGGTGTTTTTATCAAGTCCCTTTCAACCATTGATCCCGGTTTATAATAATATACAAAAAGTCCCTTTTCCAACAGGTATCTTGTAGGAGTTCTCATTCACATGTAATACAAAAGTGGGAAACCCAAATTCTGCACTTCATAAAACAAATGCTTTGCACCAGTTTCTCAGTTCAGTTTCCCAAGAAACCCTTCTCAATGTGGGAATCATCCCAGCATCTATGCACATAATGGTACCTTACTGATAGGTTAGGGACCAGTACATTACACTTCCATACCAAACTATAGAACGCCTGCATGTGCCAAAACAGCACAAATGAGCATATTATACATGTACCTATATGATATTCGCATGAGAGCATACTGGGACTGATATTGTATCCGATGCAGTCCAGGATGCACCGGCACTTAAATCCTTATTATTATCTAACCTTCGATATATAGCTTATAGAAAATTACAGAGCTAAGCTAATCCTACCACTGCATCGACCTTGATGAGAAAATCAGTTCATCATTTTAAGAGTCAAATTTAAAATAATTGTATGGATCTAAATCATTACTACAGAATATCATAAACTTGAGTAGCTTTCGGTAATCCAAGCAGTAGACAAGCAAATTGTTCTTCTCAAATAAATCATTGATGCTTTGAAATCCTATGAATGTACATAAGAAAAAAGACCCAATTGGCATATTAACATGAGAATGGGAATCGAAAAAAGACCCAATTGAAATCCTATGAATGAACAAGAATATGAGAAAACATGAGAATGGGAATCGAATATAACAACAAAGCAATAAACATATGGTAAGAATCAATCAAGTATCGACTTTGGCATATTCCCAATTGCTACATCAATGCTTTAGCAACACAGAACAAGCTAACAACAAGCTAAAGTCTTTGTTTACAACTTAAAAAAAAAAGGTGCATTAGGGCATCAGTGTGAAATCATCCATGTTTTATATATCTTAACATAGGATCCAAATTAACCATTTCATTCAAGAATGAATAGGTAAAAAGGTAAAAGGAAAAAGCCATACATTATTCATTTGAAAACAAACCCCAAAAGAAGCGAGTTGCAGATCAAGTTAAATCAATCTCTATGAAGACAAATATGGCAAAATATATCATAATGAGAGAATGAAAAGAAAAGGAATAATGTTCTTATGGTGCCAGCATAAAAAGTTGGTAAAAACTATTGCTGCCAAGAGACCTAGCATTAAACCTTCACCAAGATTTGGGGAGTTAACAAATATCTGAGAGAGCACTACCTCATGTCAGGTATCCTACAGACCTTGTCTAATAAAGACATAAAAATGGAAAAGGATTAATGTTTTGTGTTTACACTTGTTGAGCCATGGATACCCTAGAGAAAGACAGCAATAGGGGCAAGACAAGGTCTTATATCAAAACTTAAAATGAAAAAAAGAGCATGCACTCCAGAATATCAACCCAACATTTGTAAAGATTGATTAGAGTGCATGATAACATGATAATCATACATTCCAAACAAAGTTATTCAGGGGAAAATATGGGTTTCCAAAGTGTTATACAAGGACAAATGAGAAATTGCCAAATGTCATCCCTGACCTATTTTGGCACATAACATGCACCACAACTCTTATAAATCAACTTAAACATCAAACATCCTAGCATAGGATGCATGACATCCGTATTAATTTGTCTTATCTAAGTCTTCTCTACAAAGCATTTTTCCAATGAGCAAAAATGTTGTAACACTAAATTCCCACTATAAGTAAGATTAACAACCACCAGCTCACATCCTTCCTTTCCCAAGACGTGAAGGAAAGGCATGACTCTTGCTGTATGAGAGGCAGATAAGAGAATCCAACATCTACATCATCCAGCAAGCCTGTATTATTGCATTTACTAAAAAGGCACTAAAATCTTCCTTCAAGCTTCTCAGTACCTTGATAATGCCTCTCCAAGCACACAGACCACTCTTGAAGGTACTTGGGTAAAAGTATTTTCACTCTTAATCTGATTCCTTAACCTAGCATCCTTATCATCCACAAGGCTTGCCAATTCTTTAGTCATAATGCATCCACATGCTCTAACTACAATGAAATTGATCACTCCCCTCATGAGAAACCTATCTCTCTCCCCATTTAGGGATGTAGGACAACATTAGCACATAGCTAGAATGACCTGAAACATAGCTTTATTTAAATAACTAAACCAATGTACATAAGGCAACTTGGCCCTCTAATCACGTTGTCTAAATTCTTCATGCTCAATTAGTTATTGATATTCCTTAACCGACAACTACCTGAAGCTAAGCATAGGTTTTAACCATTCCCACCCATCCATTTTTGGTTCCTAGCCATCTCTCTCTCTCTCTCTCTGTCTGTGCATGTGCACGTCCAACCAATCTGCAACTATATACACAAAATAAGACAGAGTATGGAGCATGATCTCAACGTATCTACAGTTGTCCACTCACCCCCACTGGCATATTGTTACCATGTCCATTGAACAAAAATATTTAACATGCATACCTTGATCACAATCTGTCTACCATATGCATGTACCAAATGAACCAAACTGTGACCCACCAGAAACTGACAGATTCATCCTGCCGACCAAAGACGTATTTAACCCATATCAACAAAGTTTAAATATAATACAATTACAATATGAAACGGACCGTGATCTAGAATTATTGTTATTCAAAACAGATATAGATGTTCAGATACACTTCTCCGAAGTCTTCATATATGCCGATCAAAATTAGCCAGAAAGAAGTTTGCCAGTGCCTAATAAAACCAGAAACAAGATGATGCTATAGACTTCCAACATATTTTAAAGGCATGAACCTGAGGGTATATTGTTCTGAAACGAGAACTCTTTGATTGTCATCAGCAACTCAATTATAGACTTGACATTCATTAAAATGAAAAAAAAAGAGACCCAATCAACACCTTTTTTCTTGTTTTCTAAGCTTAGGGATCTTGGTGGAAAGCATTAAAACCCTTGGTTGGTGAACCAGAGAAACGACCTCCCGCCCCAAAATTTTATGAATAATCAAAGATGGCAACATAAACAAGAAAGCAACAGACAGAAATAGAAGAGAGAGATCAAAACCTCTTGCCGGGGAGAGGAGGAGCACCGCTACGTACATCAGCGGCCGCGGCGGCCGCTTCAGCCTCCAGGTTCTTCTGCGTTTCCTGGAGCTTCTCGGCGATCTCGTCCTCCGTGTAGCCCTGATCGGCTAGGGTTTCCTGGAGGACGAGGAGGCGGAGCTGGATCTGGCGCTTGCGGTCGTGCTCGAGGATGTCCTTGTTGGGCTTCCGGACGGCGCCCTCCGGGAGAGCGCCGGCGCCGTCATAGGAGGCGTCAGCCCTGGCGGGGACGGCCTTCGGCTTGACGAAGAACTTGTTGGTCTGGATGTAGCCGTTGGTGCCCGACCCCCGCGGGGTCGTCAGCCCGATTCCGTTGTACATCCCTCCCTTCTTCTGCGAAAGGAATCAAGAATCGATCGATCGATCCGAACGCCGAATCAAAATCCTTGGGATCAAAGACAGCAAGGGGGTAAAGGACGAGCCGGACGAAACCCTAGAATCGAAAGAAAGAAGAGGATGACGGACGGATGGGCACCCTCGATTGGTAGATATTATATAGAATTTTATTTAATAGTTTAATTTATTTAACAATGTCGGTTTCAGGTAGTCGGGTTCCCAGGCATCTCAACCCATGCCCGACCCGAAATTTTTATCGGTTTTGAATTCTCTACCCTGGGCCGGTACAAGCTTTGAATGAACCCTCCCAGGGCCGGCCCAAGTTCTTGTCGTGCTCCAGTTGGCCGCCCAGATTAAAGCCCTCCCTGGTCTGAATCGTGATACATAATAGGATTCATCAGGCATCGTGCATGTAGGCTTGAGAGAACAGCATGATGAACGGCTGTGATCCCAGCAATAAAAAACGGAACCCTAAAACTTGGAAAATTAAGTTGAGGAGTTCCTTTGCATTATCAGAGAGATATTATTCAATAATGCTTGTAGGGAGAAAGCAATTGTAGCTTGTTATATTGCTTTTAATATTTGGTTGGTAGGAAATGATCATCTTCCGAGATATGCAGAGTGCTAGGCTAATTTTTCTGAAAGCGCCCACCCAGGCTTATGAATATCTTAAGGCGGCTGTTGCAGAAAGATCTTTGACAGTAGAAGCAATTTATGACTCTCTTTTTTTCGTAGTCTCTGTGTCTCTCTAAATAATATGTTTTTCTTAGGAGCCACTACCCTCTTACTTCCTCAAGATCAATTTTGATGGTATTATAGTAGAGAGAAATAATTTAGGTGGAGCAGCTTTTGTCATCCGCAGTGCTAGTGATATTTTTATAGCGATAGATTTTGTTAGAATATTTGATATCATAGTTCCAATGATTGGGTTGCAGGCGGCATGGAAAGATCAAAATTATGTTGTTTACACACTACATGCTTCACAATTTTATTTAGAAGATGACTTCATGATGATTATCAAATGACTCGCTCATTTCCTTCCTTGTTGAGGATAAGATTCATCAACTTCTACAAAATTGCTGGAGATTAATGCTGCTCATTGGAAGCTAATAGTGCTGTTCATTAGATGGCATCGTACATGGCAAACCATACAGGATCTACTCTATGGGATTACCCGATGAATCTTCCTATCCAATTTTCTAATATTTTCTTTTCAAATTCGTATGGATATATCTTTTCTCGTTTAATTTACTTCATCTAATATATCCAAAAAAAAAAAGGCATTTTTGTCTAGTAGGGCATTTGATGATAATCCATACTCCTACAACTTTCTCAATCTTCGGGCCATCAAATGATAACCTCTTGTTATGAAGGCTGATATCCTGGATCTTCATATGCTGCATGATTTACTTGTCAACAATCAAACATGGATGATCTACTAGAAAATTGGCCAATGTTTGACCCCAAGTCAGCTTGTACGTACCCGGGCATTAGCTCTATTGTTCGTCCTTTTCTTTTCAAGCAAGAGGTTAGGGTTCTAGTCTTAAAGTAGTGTTATCCCAATGAATCTTGGACACCTCCTTAAAAAGATGGGCCTACGCATGGACTTTTATATGTATAATGAAAATAACTTATCCTCTTGGGATGACATAAGGGCGGTTGTGTCCTAGTCCCCACTAATTGACTGCTTCCATCTGATAAAATAATTAATTTCTCCATATATAAGTCTCGTTTATTTCGTTAAAAAAAATGCAGTCAATAAAAAAACTAAAAAAAATCTCATATTTAGCTGTAGCTATAAAAAGAATAGAAAAATTGTTTTTTAATGAAAAATAAGATTTTCATATTTCATAGCAAAAAAAATTATGCAGGATATAAAAAAAAGCCCAATTTTCATTACTAACAATTGGAGTTTTTTTTTTTCAAAAGTACCCTTAAGCCCTCAGATAGAATGGAATAAAATTTTTATCTTTATTAAGAACATAATAGATATTTTACATATTTTTTTCAAAAAGTAAATATTCGACTAAACACAAGCCACTCTAAAATGTGACTTTTTATGGTCAATCAAACTCGTAAAAATTACTTTTCCAGGCATTATGTATCTAGGCATCAGTTTTCTACAGTAAGATTTTTTTGGGGTGAACGACACGAGTCCATAGCATTGACTCTTAGAATTCAGAAAGAGAGCCGTGCATCACCCAATTTCCTAGTGTTGGGGACCCAACCTGACGTTGTTAGATCAAAGTTCCTCTATCATTTACTTGAACATATGCTGCTGGAATATCTTCATTGGTATTAGTCAAACTGACACTAGATGCCATGATTTTTCCACGATAGGCATTAATTAATCCATGCACTTAGTTTTGTTTATACTAATACTAATCTTACATATGATTTGGAAAAGAGAGGCCTCCTTTGAAATGGTTTATTGGAATAAAGATGATTCAGCCGTGAAAAAAAAAAGGAATCAATGATAATTATAATTTGGCAAAGTAATTTAGTTTATGCAAGTAAGCAAGTAATGCCACCAGCATAGGTGGCACACCCAATGGCTGAACCTCTACAGATCCAAGTGAAGAATAAATATTTATAAAGATTGATGAGCAATGCTACGTTAACTGAGAAATACTTAAAAAAGAAAAAAGAAGTTTTTTTTTTTTTTTCACTTTGCGCCATTTAGTGGCTCGTCCCCTGCTACCAATTCAAAGGAGCAAAAGATACAGCACAGGACTTTTTTTTGGAATATTTTTGAGTTATTGAGGCTTTTTTTTTTTGAAAAAGGCAATCCCAGCAAACACAATAAAAGACCAGTTTGGTTTGCGAAATTTTTTTATTAAAATATTTTTTTCTAAAAAATTTAAAGTTGTATAAAATATTTATTATATCGTTAATAAAGAAAAAAATTTATCTTATTTTATCTAAATCCTTAAATAACATATTTAGTATATATATAATAAATAATATATATTTATTATTTATAAATATTATTATTTAAAATTTAAAATTAGATAAGAACATATATCAAATACCAAAATGCCAATTAGCTTACTGGTTTGGCACCTCTTTGGCCTCTAAAAACTATTGTATTTTTAAAAACATTGAAGAAAAAATTCAGTATTCAAATATGATGATGAAATATTATCATTAGAATTGAGGGAGAGCTTCTCAGTTCAATTTTGATATTCTAAAGTATTTGGTGTGCAATAAAATTTTTATATAAATTTTATTCTAGTAATTATTTTATTTTTTAATATTAAAATCAAAGCGTTGCATCACAATCTTATAATAAATAATATTTTGTACCAATCTCATCACCTGAATCCAATTCATTTCCATACATGTGAAATAATATTTTTCATTTTAATTTGATTTTAATAAATTATTTTAATTTTTAATGTGAAGATTAAATACTGTGAAGCACGTCCGACTTGACGACCTCTTCCGCCATCCTGCCTGTCCCTATATACAGGCCCACAATATACGATGCTGGATGTATCACGACCGTTCTATAAAACACAAGCAGCTATGAATTGTGATTGCAACTCGACCGTCCATTATGATCTAAAAACTAGGATGATTCGAACTCTCATGCTATGCCGCGTGGCCTACATCAAGTTTTTTTTTTCCGGATAAACCGATCACTCATACTAATCTCGTTTGAGCATTGTCTACAGAGTCGAGACAAAATATTCTACAACGGTGGAGAGACAAGTACACAACGGGTCCAAATTTTTTTTTGAAAATGATGAGCAGCAAAGGAGGCGACTCAGCTTCTCGAAATATACGGCCAATTTGGAAAATAGCACACTCCTGCTGTAACTATCTGATGTTTTCTAAAAGCGAATGGTCGAAAATCCTCGGCTCCTCTTATAGAATTTACTCTATTGAGTTTTCTTCTAAGATGATGTACTGGGCCTCCAGTACTTGCCTTACATAGGAAACATTCTTCTATACTGCTATGAGCTATGTTCTTACAATGGATGACTCAAAGGTGCCGCAATCAGCTGCCGACATCAAGTTTCGCTGCACCATTACGCGTGACGGATAACGCGGACACGTCAACGGACCCGACAAATGTTCACGTCACATCACCTGCTCGCCGACCGCGCCGTTCGACTGGGAGGCCCAACGCTTTTGCCGCCACCTCACCGACTCCGTAACGCGGCCGTTATCCTGGCTGGCCCAAACTCCAGAGGCTTCGCCGCGGGCGACAGAATGAGAAGGATGAGCACCCGAAAAGAGACCGACAAAGACACCAGCAAAGCCATAAGCAGTGATAGGCCGGTGCTCCTTTGCGGATTGGCTCTATCCATTGGCACCTCCTCAGGCTTAAAGCCCATCTCTCATGCTCATTAAAAACCTTGGTCGTCTCTGCCTCTCTTCTAGTGGAAATCCAGCAAAAGCTATAAAATAGATTCTCTCGTTTAGTTGGTTGGTTGCTTAATCACATAAACACTTACTATCTTCCTTTCATCCCTTTCCCCGGCGCATTTCTTTCTTTTTCCATAGCCTTTTTACACTTTGTTCTGGGCTCTAGAAAGTCACTACAGTATCTCTCGCTCTTCTTTACTACTCTTCTTCTTCTTCTTTTTTAACGGCGGCTCATATCCTACGGATACTGCCAACAAAATTCATGATTATAGTTTCTTCCATAGCACCTAAATCGGATGGGGTTTTGCATCTGCATTGTTAAATATTTCATCCCGTCATGATTATATATTTTAAGTTTATTGTGCGGAACACATGAGCCTTGGTGCCTTATTAATAGAACAACACATCAGCCTTGTTGCCTTATTAATAGAAGGCCACGGGGTCCGGGATATGTACGTCTTCTTAAATATTTCATGCCGTCATGATTATATAATTTAAGTTTCTTGTGTGGAACACATCAGCCTTGTTGCCTTACTAATGGAAAGCCAAGAGCGGTCAGCATAACAATGCAGGCCTTATCCAAAAATAACTAGTTAAAAAATATTATTTAATTTTTTAAATTTTATATATAAATATTTTAAATTTATTTAATAAATAATTAATATAAAATTAGACATACGTAGGCATGTATTGTTATCTATTTAAATTTAATCATAAATATCACGAATCCATCTTAATAAATTTTATGTTATAATTTAAAAAATAACATTTAATTTTTTTATTTATAAATATATAAAATTTATTCAGCGAACGGTCGAGATGGTGCAAAACAAACGACTGCGTACGGGTCCTTGTGGCCATATACACGCTTGGGGAGCTTCGTGTCGTTTTCGTGGTGTCCATTCTGCCGAGTTCCGCTGGAGTTGCGAAGGCTGCAAGGAATTCCACTACGAACCCCTGCTCTCTCAGCTTGTTCTCTAATTTCCACTTGTTTCGAAAGATTTTGGGGAGGTTGGGAGTAGAATTCTGGTGGTGGCGGGGATGATGGGGTGGCCGTGTGGGTGTCTGAAGCTGGTTTCTTGGCTCTGTTTGGTGGGTTTTGTGAGTGGGATTGGAGCGAACTGGGGGACGCAGGCGAGCCACCCCCTGCCGCCGGGCACGGTGGTTCAGATGCTCCGGGACAACGGGTTTCAGAAGGTGAAGTTGTTTGATCCAGAGGATGGTACCATGAGTGCCCTCAGCAACACTGGGATCCAGGTGATGGTCGGAATTCCAAACGAGATGCTGGCCGACCTGGGGAGTACGAAGGCGGCCGAGAATTGGGTGTCCAAGAATGTCTCCAGTTATATCAAGGATGGAGTGGATATCAGGTTGTCTTTCTGTCCTCTCAATGCTTTTTTGAGCTTGTCTAATTCGTTCCTTTTGTTTTACGAGCGTCTAATTCGGTATAATTCGGTATAACTCTAATTCGTTCCTTTTGTTTTACGAGCAAATATCAATTCAAATACATAGACAGGAAGCTCGGCAGAAGCTTAATAGGATAGGATAGTTAGCTGAACTATAAAGATCATCATCTAACTATTTTGGCTTATTATGATTGAAAAGGCAATAATTTTCCATGATTCTCTCATGGCTTCGTTTTAGCCATACTTGTTCCATTTCTTTTCAGTTTGTATGCATCTTTGGATAAGTTCTTGGTGGCTATTTGATATTATGAATGGCAGATGGATGCAGGAAACTGTGAAGCCTTGTCTCTTTAGTACTCAAAATCTTTTGTGTGTGTGTGTGTGTGATGAATCAAATCATTGAGTTATAGGATTTTTGAGCTAAATGCTGTTGATTCTGGAGTTGCTTTTCCCCATTTCTCAAAATTCAATTCATCACTAGCTCAGCAGTTGCTTTCAGCTCCTCTAGAAAAGGAAACAAGATATGTTTGTAAAGGATGTTCTGTTCTTTATCTGGCAGTAATGCAATGACTGTTGCATCGAAATAAATAAGCAAATAGATAAACAAATAAAGACAAAAAATTTAGGCATTGAACAGAGTAAATCTGCCTCCCTTTTACTATGCATTTGTATAAAGGGAAGGGACGCAGAAACTGTTGTCGATCATGGAAATGTTTCTTTAAAATAATATCAACTTTAACAATAAGCATACACCCCTTTGCAATTTCCAGGTCATGTTAAAAACATTGTCCAACCGGTGATTCATTTTTCAGTTTAATTTGTATGCACATATTCCTTATGTCTACATGCAGTATCTGATAGTATACATGTCTGTCTCTTCATGGTTTCTTCTTTGTAATGAGGAATGTACCAGAGACATAATAAGCCCATCATAGTCATCATTGTTCTTGTGTCTAAATTTGATCTATTTATTGTCTTTAAGCAAGGCAAGTTCTTGTAACCCAAATAAAAAAAAAGCTAGCAGAGTTGTTTTCCCTTGTTTTGCATGATGTTTTTATTAAATGGAACTTATCTTAGATCAAATTTGTTCCAAAAAAAATGCAAAGCAGTGTTATGCTAGAGATGGCAGTGATTCTAGGAGACAAAAACATCGTTCAAAAAATTTTCAATTAGGACATATAATACTAGTGAATGATGTTTACTCAACAAAATTAGTAATATGTGCACTATTTTAGATTTCTGTTTTTAAATCTCTGTACTTTTTTTTTAAAAAAAATCAACTTGTTTAAGCTAGCCTGGTTCATGCTGTGCGTTTTTTCACCCTAACTTCGCATAAATATAGCAGTAAAGTCCTTCAGTTTATGGTTATTGAAATCAGGTTTAAGTTTTTCCAATATGATGTGCAAGTTAATTTTAGGAGGTTTTAATATCACGAATTTGCTGAGAATGAATCTAGATAGAAATACCTTAGCTCGTGTATTTTTGCCATATCTTCATAACATATAATGTGACATTGAGATTCCTGTTCGCATGTCTCTTTAAGCAAACATTTATAATGGAACACACTGATAGCATTGGAGCACGTTCCTACTTAATCCGTTCCACTCTAATTTGAATGACTCGATTGTTTTCTGCAAACATTTGAATACTCATCGAGTCCTCAAGGCATAATATAATCTATTGTCCCAAAACTGCAGTTTTCGTTGTAAATTGTTCACTATCTCTTCATTTTGCCATTCTTTGACAATTATTCTGGCAACAGCCGATCTACACCACAAGGACTGAGGAAATCAGTGCCTCCGAGGCTCCAACAATTAAGGACATTGTTGGAACTATGAGATACAATAGTGGTAACCATCAGTCTCGTAACCTGAATATGGCTAGCCTTGAATATATATATTCTTTGTCCAACACCATTTAGTTTTAAAGCATTTTGTATTTTGTAATTTTAATATCAATAATTGACTTCATCAAGGATTCTAAATGATAAAGGTGCACATGAGTTTCAGTTGTGTGGATAGGTAAATCAATTTCTTAATTTTGAGATACCAAGCTAACATTTTGTTTAATTCATTTACCCTTTGATATATGTCTCTTTAAAAAGATCTAGAGTGAGATGCATAAAAGCGTCTATCAATAGAACCAGCATAATCCTAGAAAAGCATCATATAGACAAGGTTTTACATGGACCCGGATGGTCTCAACCTTGTGTAACTACATGATTTCAAGGATGAGGCAAGTGAATTGCCAGGCTTGTGTAGTTTTGAATTTATTCATATATTTCCAGGGACTCGTTGTTTAACTGATTGCTGGCCAGGAGTGGTGCTCTTTCTCTGGACCTATTGAATTCTGCAAGATTGGCTGTTTCTTATTTATTTTTCTTTCGCTGTTTTATCAGCAGACCTATTGTCAAAACCAAAAGATAATAAAGCAGAACATATATACCTTCTGCACCCTAGTTATTTTGATGACTTTTTGCCGGCAGCACCTTCGCTAAGACTAGAAAACATTGCTCGGTGTAATTGTTGTCACTTGTCTCTAATTGGGATTCAAGGTTAGAGTTTTTCTGTGACATTTCATACTGCTGGAATTTCTATTTGTACCATGTAATTCCCTTCTCCATTCATTTTGTATTCTTGGTAACTTTCCTCAAGGCTTTTGTAACTTGATATTTGCTTTGGGAGAGAAACAGAAAAAAAAAAAGAAATCTCTTTTCATCAGTGTATACATATAAACAAAAACCTAGAACCTTACCTGCAGGAAAGAGAATTCTTATATAGCTATATATTCACTCAAACCATTTGAAATGTTGATATTAAATACATGAATAACTAACCTGCATGTAATGGACTAATCCAACATTACTCATCTTCTATTCAAGTAACATGACTTGCAATGACCAGAACAGTTTTCGTGCTTTTAGCCTTTGGTTCACGGGTAATGGACTAATATTCACTTGTAGCTATCGTACGATCGCATTGCTTCCCTCACTCCAAGTATCATTGTTTCTCTGTGAATAGGTATGTTGCTGTTGGAAATGAGCCATTCTTGCAGACTTATAATGGGAGTTTTCTCCATACTACCTTTCCAGCCCTCCAAAACATCCAAGGTGCTGTCACACAAGCTGGGCTGAGCAGCCAGGTCAAAGTCACCGTGCCCCTTAATGCTGATGTCTATGAATCATCAACTGGCAAACCTTCTGATGGGAATTTCCGCTCGGACATCCTTGACCTCATGGTTTCTATCGTCAAATACCTCAGTGATAATGCTGCTCCCCTCACTGTCAACATTTACCCCTTCATCAGTCTCTACAATGATCCCAACTTTCCTATAGACTTTGCCTTCTTTGATGGAACACCTGCGTCCCCCGTGGTCGATGGTTCGATCACATACACTAATGTATTCGATGCAAACCATGACACTCTCTTATGGGCCCTGCAGAAGAATGGCTTTGGAAATCTTGCTGTCATTGTCGGTGAGATTGGTTGGCCAACTGATGGGAATATGTATGCAAATATTCAGTATGCTCAACGATTTAATCAGGGTTTCATGAACCGCATCGCATCGGGGCAGGGCACACCAATGAGACAAGGACCTATCGATGCATATATGTTTAGTTTCATAGATGAAGATCAAAAGAGCATCCTGCCAGGGAATTTTGAGAGGCATTGGGGCATCTTTTACTACGACGGGCAGCCGAAATACCAGCTTAATATCCAGACATCTAAATCTGGAACATTAGTTGGAGCTAAGAATGTCAAGTATTTGGACAAGAAGTGGTGTGTGTTCAAGCCTTCAGTCAACCTTGATGATTCGAGAGTTGCACCGGCTGCGAGCTATGCTTGTGGGAAAGCTGACTGCACAAGCCTTGGGTATAACACATCATGTGGCGATCTTGATGCAAGAGGGAATATTTCCTATGCATTCAACAGCTACTACCAGATGAATGATCAGGATGACAGGGCCTGCGACTTCCAAGGCATAGCTACTACCACTGATAGAGATCCATCTACTTCCAAATGTAAGTTTGAGATCATGATTGAGCCTGATTCTGCAGCATCCTGGAGATTAGCCGCAGTCAGGGGACAGGGATATGGTTTGGTGTTCTTTGCGCTTCTTCCGTTCCTGTTGGTATTACTGTGATCATATCTCGACATTTCTATACTGTATTTATTATATTGCTCCATTGTTTTGTATCCATGTTTCCAAAGTTTTTATCTCCTCCACCAACTGCCGGTGAACCTGGTTATTTTCATCAAAAGAAGGAGAAAAATTCGGCATCTATGCCTTGCTATTTTAGTTAATCAAATTCGTAGTTTATATCCATTGGAGAGGCCTAGTTAGTGCTGCTGATTCAAGCTAATAACCCTTATTGCTTCATATGAGAACTAACATGGAAGATGAGTGCACAAAGAATAGTAAATGAAATAGTATATTGGATTAATCACTATCTTTTTTTTCTTAAAAAAAAGAAAAGAAAAAAAAAAGATGGTTATTTATAAGAAAGATCCTACCTTGCAATATTAGAATCGCCACATTGGAGAAGCAATGTGTAATCATATTATGCACTCCAATGTCATCATCTCCTCTGAAGAACTCCTATGACAGAATACCCATAAAAGTATTCTTGTGTAAGTGGGAAGTTTTTTTGAGCAGTGCGAATTAATTATTATTATTATTATTATTTTGAATCCAATGTGCATCACGGCACATAATTACTACTTTTCTTCACCAAATATATGTTTCATGGTGAATGAACCAATTAAAAATCCAGCACTGATAAAACAACGCAGCAAGCATGCAGTTGGCACTCTTTTTCAGATAGGATTAAAATTTTTTTAAGGTGAACTAAATTCTTGCAGGTGACCGGTAGATAGTCAGAATAATATAATCTTTTCTATTTCTTCAACCAACGCCAAATTTTTTTGAAAAGTTCCATTGCCTGGACTCCAACCCGGATCTCTCAGATGAGATCTGATGAGGATTTTACGATTTAAACAAATTTAATCATATAAAGCACCACTCAGGACTTCAGTGCGAGTTTGTATGTCTTATGATTGCCTATAAAGTATGAAGCACTTCCATATCCATCCAATAATGTCATAATTTTACGAACTATATGCGAAAAATCCTGCTCCATTGCTCGCGTTTCTTTTTTCCAAAACAAATAGTTGGCCATTTGATTTGGGTATCTACAGCCATGCTCATACCAAATCGAAGTGTAACAGCTTTTGTAACTCTCTTGCTTTGTTTCGGTAATTGAAGATTGAGCTGCAGTTTTAACCAATAGTTATTGTGATAATACAATTGATGTCACGGTGGTTACACTGCGCCTCCCTGCACATAAAGTTGCACACTATTAACATTATCTACTCGGCTAGTTTCCGAGAAGAGGATGGGAGAAAATATAGTCAACAAAAATATAAAAAAAATATCTTATAAGAGAGAGAAATAAAAATAAAATTTTTATATTTTATGAAAAAAATTATGTAAGACTCCAAAAAATCTAATTCTCACGGGCTAAAAATTAGAATTTTTTTTTTCAAAAGAGCACTTAAGTTTTTTGACAAAATGAGGTAAAATATTTTTTCCAATCAAGGGTATAACAAATATTTTACATATTTTTTTTAGAAAAGAAGATGTTCAACCAAATATAAGCCTCACTTTCGCATTTCTCATGGTCAACTAAACATGCGGCATTATATATTCAGGTATCAACTTTTTAGGAAAAAAAATAAGTGAGAAAATTTTTTCCAACAAACCAAACAAGTCCTATGATAATTATATATCGAGATGTTGCATATTGATTCACTTTCTTCAGCTTTTTAGTTGTCTGTCCTGAAGTAGGTTGTCATGGTTACCGACACCAAGGCTCTCAGAAATAGCATCAGCAAAGGCATGAACACTGTATTTAACTTCTCACAACCTTTTTATTTAGTGGATATGTAGCCTTCAATACATTATATCAGAAATATCATGATATGTGGACAAACTGATAGAAGATACGGTTACTTTTAATCATGATGCATGAATATTCAGAAAAAGAATATTGAGAGAACAAGCAACGTCAGGCACGGGAAATAGAAGCAGCTAGTGCACCATGATACTTAACTGGCACCAGAACCATGAATCCATAATCTTCCTTCTGGGCCAATAAAACATCTTCCCAGATATATTCTTGCATCCAAGCCCCTCCATCTTGAGGCAGGTCGGTGTCAAAAGATACTTGAGGTGCTGATGCTAACCATAACTGCAATGCCCCCTGTGAAGAGCTAGAGACAGGTACGGTTGCTAGCATCATCATAAATAGCAGCAGCAACAGCAGATGTGCTCTCATGGCTAAAACTTTTCAACTTTAACTCACACCACCTGACTGCCCCTCTTAAGCACTCATCCAGCTTTATTTAGAATCCTGATATATCACTAAATCATTCTTCTATAAATAATGTCTGGACTGAGAACCATGATCTTGACCCATCTAATGCTAGACAGAAGTATTTCACCAAAGATGGATGTTTCCTTCAAGCTCTTCCTTTCCTCACACCAGGAGCATGACCTGTATTCAACAGAACCACAATTTTAGCACGTTCTTGTAATCAGGCACACTTTTTACATTCACATTCTTTATTCTTTAAACTGGTAATGAAGGAAAAGAATGTATGACATTCAAAATGCCACTGAGTGCGACAAGATGATGGAATGAATAATGGAGGATGAAAGGCTATGAAAGAAAATAGTTTGTATCACTAAGCTGAAAAATAAAGCATAATCATACATAGAATTCAATATTTATGAGAGAGCTTAATTCCGAGTTTAAAATTTGGTACTCACAAGGACAAAAGTTTCAAATAGGTGATGATGGACAGACAGCAAGGTAATTCCAAACATATATGGATGGCAAAGTGACCCTGTAGCTTCAGCAGCAGATAAGAAAACAATATAATATTGGTATTATCTTTTAGATACCACAATGGGACATCAGAGGGTAAATGATTGCTAGCTGGAACACAGCTTAGTTTCTTGAATTTTGGACTCCCGAAGACAATTTAATATGGTTGAATCCCAATTTATTATGCTAAGAAATATCGGATATATAACGATCATCCTGTAAGTTCACTAAGCAAAATGATACATTTTAGGTATCACTTAAACTCTTCCAAAGAAATACCACCATGGAATTCTAAACAATTGCTTGCAATCCACAAAGCAATCAAAGATAATAGGAAGACACCATCATCATGTTAAGATGCGTAAACAATGAAAGGAGAGACACTAGACAGTTTCTCAACAGCCATGAGGCCATAACAGAAGCTAAATGTCAGGGCATTCTATAATAAGATATCTTGGACTGCATTATCATCCATGCAGTTTCGCATATAGAAGCTGGTGGTTCTAATGTGACTAATGTCATTTTTTTTACCTTTTGACAGTATGGAACTATTATGTAGGCAATATAATTATAAAACCTGAGCCTCTGGTAAATGCACTTTAATATGCTCCACCATTAAATGCATCATCTTCATCCGTAGAAAAAAATGGAAACATGCAGATATGCTCCAAGCAATGCTTTTAGCAGGCATCCAACAGCATTTTCTGTGAGACTAACAAATAAGCCATACAATGAATATTCCTATTCCATCTAGAAAAGTTTGCTCTTAGGGTGGAAGTCCAGCGGATGCTTGTTGGTAGTTCAACTACAAGTTTAGAGTGTTTCACCAACTGCCCCAAACTCCGTGGCCATTTTGGCTTCTTTTGCACCTTGAGCATGTTAAAAGCATCAATCTATAAATTTACTATACAGTTGGTTAGATCTTGCATGCTGCACTTGTACCGTTGCTATTACAGCTATAAATGAATCGATATTCCTGATTAGCAGACATCAATATGCAGCAACACATATCATAGAGATATTGGATGTCCCATGTGAAGGGTTAGAACAGGGAAATCAAAGTAATATCTGATAGAACCTCGAGTTGGAAAGGACAGGATTCTTTTTAAGTGATTTTTTTTGAGTGAATCTGTGTATCAGTTAATTGTCGCATTTAGATAAGCAGCCGTAGAACTTCTTGAAGAATGGACAACATAAAAAGCAATGGCAGGTTATACACTACAACCTAGACATTTTCCTTGTTATCACGTGGAATCATCTTTTCATAGTTTCTTACTATATGACCATACAAGAAACTCATCATATTAGTTGGATGAGTTTTACATATGCACCATACAGTTCAGGGTCCTATTTTTAGCGTGTATCATTTATAAACATACGTTTGGCCTAAAATCCTACTAACACATTGCATTTTATCCAGCATTTGCTCCAAAGTTGATGGCATGTTAGGACAAATACATGAGCAAACATGAAATGATAAGTAACTCCAACGATGCAAAGAGAAATCACCAGAAAGTGCTAGCAAATTGGATAATTATTAAAGATAGCTATGCCACCAGAAACAGAACCAGCTACAACCCTGAAGAGAGTGTATAGAGGAAAATATTTTCTCAACATATCCCAGTTATGGAAAAATCATACCCATATAACTCAAAAAACAGTTTTTATTGGATGAAGCTGATTTGAAGGAAATTGTGTTTCCCAGCAGCAACAGGAAATATTTGTATTCAGAACATTGCTTGTTTCTTTGCTCTTTATCAGGAAAGAAAACACTTGGAAATCATAATATCAAAGTATGAAACTGTAGAAACAAACGGACATGCAATCTATGGTTTAGCACATAAACAGGGACCAAAATGTTAGGGAACAGAATTGCCAGTATCTTCCGTTAAAGCAGATCAAATCACATGATTTCATTGCCATATGTATTCTTAATATCGTTAATTGTAATTTACAAACAGAGAAAAGGTAAGGATGTAAAAATAAGATTGGCATACCTATTTATTTCATTAAGTGTGCTGATCCTTTAAACTTCTGAAGGAATACCTTTGATTTTATATCAGCCTACACAAAGAATTTGCCTGAGGTTAAAATAAAGCTCAATCTTTTTCACAATTATCGGGAAAAAGCTTATTGCACCAGATCTTGCAGTTAGGATTTGCAGTGCTTGCGGACAAATTACAAGGCCCTCCTACAGTTTGCTACTATCACTACATAGGCATGCATTTGTCCTACATTGTACACCCAAATCACAAAGTTTAGCTTTTTACTGGCAGCATTTTGAAGAATATGCTGAGAGAAGCCATATGGACACAAATTTTCAGAAAAAGAAAGCAAAACATACCTGCCGGATTGGCTCGGGAACACGAAATTTGCAAGACAATTTCACAATCCTGATGGCAGAGTTAAGGGATATCCGATGGCCGGTTGATATATAAATGGGTTTTGATGAACCAGGACTGGATCGCATTGCCTGAAAAGGACATTAGTTCAGGTGAGGGAAGACAAAAATTCAGCATAGGTATAAGCCCCAATAATCACAAGATAAAAATATATGTAGTATATGATGGAGTAATCACAGCTTAAGCATCATACTGGTTGGATCTGAACAGTGAATGCCATATTTTACCTAATACACTGATGTAATAAATCTTACAACCAATATTATCCTACGGTTGGCTTTTCTGACTTGTCGTGCATGGTTTAAGCTTCAAAAGTTTGAGACTGCTGACAGGTGTTGTATAACTGCTTGATACGTAACAAGTCGATCTATGAATTTTTTTTTATCCATATGTGGATATTTTTTGATATTAAATGTTCTAGGAAATACATGCAATATTCGATATTTTTAGGTGATGATACAGAAATGCCTAGAACAAATAAATTTAATTTAGGAAACAACAGCTCTAAGAGCCTTCTATTTTCATGCAAGGTTTGAGAACTTGGTTTTGGTTTCAGTTGGGTTTGTGGAGTTCTGTTTCAGTAGTCTTGGCGATTTTGGAAGTTCGTACCAACTATCAAAGCTTTCGGTCAAAAAATTCAAGGAAAAAATCAAATAAGGGAAAGTAAGCCCCAAAAAATCATTGCACAACATTTTAAAGTAATTTTTTTGTTATATGGGCTCTTTATTTGTGTAGTTTTGATAGTTTTGAGCTGAAGATGACATTATGTAGAAGTGAAATTCATTGAATATGCTACTATTTTGTATCATGGGTGTATTTTATTTACTTATTGACATTATTCAAACATGTTACTTCAGAAGCTTTTTATTCAGTTTTGCATTTTAAAAAATTTCTTCATTTTTAGAAGAATTAACAAGTATATTAAATGTCGGTATTCCTCTCATATTTTTGAGGCTAAGTGACTATTTAATCAAATGCATGCAATAATATCATTGTCTTTATTTTATGTAAAAAATATGATTTGGCTATGGAAACATCTTGTAGTTACTTGTTCTTTATTCTTATAAAGTACTATACTAGCTAAATAAGGGCCTTTTCAAAGGTATGACTTATCAAGGATTATGTTTACTGCCTATCGCCTTTTTCAACTCATGAAAGAAAAAAGAAAATCATTGAAAATTCATACTTAATAGCCTATGTACTAAAACAATTTAAAAAAATGATCCCACTATAATGTTAAACACTACAAAAGATTTGTAAACTAATCTATGATCATTTCAGTGTGTTTCGGCTGAAACTGGGCCGAGGCTGACCGAAGCCCGAAACTGGGAGTCAATTTTGGTTAGTCTCGGCCGAAATTGAGAGGTTTCGGCTGAAATGATTGGTTTCGATCGAAACCCAAAACCTTGTTTTAATGATGAGTACATAACAGTATAACACAGAAGAGCTGTATAACAGAAATGGAAGGAAAAAGTACTTGAAGATCAAGATAATATCTACACATGCTATACTGACAGATCTTAGATGCTCTTACCACTCCCCATATATTCCCCGACCTCCCGATTAATGGGATCAGATCCTTGTCACAGTTTTCTCTTGCTTCTAGACATTGCCTCACACAAGACTGAGTAAGGCCATCCACATGATGCAACTGGCGCACAAAAATGGAAAATATTAAGGATTTATCATAAGGAAAGTCCATTATTGCCAAAAGAAAAATTCCACAACATGCCAAGGGGCTAATGATTCAAATGGATCAGGTAGGGTCTGGGCCTGGCCAGAGCAAAGCCAGCCTGAATCAGTTTCTGATATAGGAAATGGACCATTACTTGGCCCATATATTCAGTGAATTCAGGATCAGTCTACAATTTATGGGTCAAACTAGACAAATATGTACTATTTTCTTGGGGCAACAGGGGTCAGCCATAGTTTAGCCTATCCAAGCCTGATTTGTTTGAGAATAGATCTACTTCTGGGCACCAAAAGCAACAGGAGATCCAGATTAGTATTTGTCCCCAACTGATCCAGATTGGGTTCAATCCTACCTGACTCACCTGCAGCACTACAAGGGGTGCGGCTGATTATTAGAACAAAGAAAGGCTTGTAACATAATTAATGCTAACTAGACCCATTCACTGTTCAAGCAGATTTTTGAAAAAAAGAATTGCTTATGATATTCTGATATTATCAAATTCTATGATGAAAAAAGAATATTCCTTGCACACGTTTTGTTAGACTCACACTTATTATCAAAAAAAAAAAAATGATACTTGAACATAATATGAAAAAACAACTGCAGGGAGAGTTCTTGACTTGTTTTTAAGAAAATCCACCTGCGTAGTTTTCTTTAAAAAACAGAGAGAAAGAACGAAAAGAAAAGTAGTTCTAATATGAGATGCTCTCCCGCGATGAAAACCCCTAAAATGAGAATGTCATTATGCTTGTAACCAAAAGTTCCATCCATTTGTGTTGTCTTTTTTTTTTTAGCACAGCTATAAGTATCTATGTTTTGTTACATCATAAGCCATGATAATATGGACATACATCCAATAAGCGATTGTATACATAATGTGTACTCATTAGGAAAGTCTAGCTAATTCATCCCAATAAAAGGTAGCTTTATTATAGATACACTTTATAACTTCAAATTTTTTCTCCCGTACGATAAACTTTCCTTGTTTTATCTTATAACATTTTAAGCCCACAGAAAGTCACATTCCTTTACATACTTAAAACTCTTAAACTCTTATTATCACCAAAATAATACATTTAGTGGATAAAAGGTAACATACTTGCTCTATATCATCCATGATCTTACTATGTAAGTATTGTGAATGACAAGTAGGATCTACTTACATTTTTTCCTATCCCAATGGTAGGAAGATTAGCAAGGACACCAAGATGGCAAGCCAAACCAAAACCTGATAGATGCTTTCAAGTTAGCATTTTTCTTTGTGTAAATATGATGCAACAAAGATAATAAAGTCCTAAATTGATTACTGCAAAGGAGAAAAAAATAGAAAAGCGAATTCCTAATTGATATGCCCCGATACTGCATTTTTCTAAAGTATTTATTTGTTTTGATCAGCACTTGAAATTCGCCCTGCATCAACATAGGGATAGTCGAGCTCCAAGATATGAACAAGACTAATACAGAAATGCAGTTATCAAATAAGGTTTTCTATTAAGGGTTAGCGGGAAAAAAAAAAGGCAAGATGGTTCATACAAGTGCTTCCAAATGCATAGCAATAATCATGTAATGTCGAACATGAGCAAGGCACATCATCATTTGTCATCAGCAAAACATTGTACTATCTTGGATGACCTTTTCTCTAAGTTGCTAAATAGTTTAGCATTACTAGGTGTTGGTGTGCAATGTGATGGTACAAGGATGAATCAGAGGACAGTTGGAAAAAAACCATATATAAAACTCACCTCGAGGATGAAGCAACCCATTGCCATCAACCATCAATAACTGTCAACAATGATACAGATCCAACATTGTTGAGTTAGGCACCTTTTGTGTCAAAACTAAATCTGGCAGTCACTAGCATAAAGAAACCTAAAATTGCAATTATGATCCTAAGATGTGGTAAGTGAGTATACTGTTCCAGAAAGATGAAAATGGATAAAATTTCAGAACGAAATGCCATTAAGTAAAATTTTTCACTAGCTACCTGGTCATGCTTAACAAATGGCCACCAATTTACACGAAAATAAAATCTCCGGATTTTAGTAATTAAATGGTTATAGCTGACTTATGATTAGATGTAAAAAGATATTGTTGCAACTGTCAAGATGATGGTCCATTAATCCAATAAGAGAACTTCATCCAAACAAGTCTGACTTGCTTATGAAGTAGTTGTCTAATTGGGGCACAAAAATTTGATATAAAATAGCAGTCCTGTAAAGCCAAACCTTCACAAGCAGTATCTAATGGGTTGGCTGTACAACTGAGTTTCCAAATCAATGTCTAAAGCAGTAAAGCATTACTAAAAACATGATATATTACAGTAACATTATTTGGTACAGTTGTAACTTAAAACTTCAGTTGAGTCTAAAGTATTAGACCGTACTTATTATTTCTGAATCAGAAATAGTTGTTAAAGAGAGACGAAATTAAGTAGCCGCACATATGAGTGCATGAATATCACATGCTATGTATTAGTTGTATAACAAATATGCATAACCGCATGTATGCATCCACCCCCTTCCAACACATGCAAGCATGAGCCACACCTGCCGACAAGGATACATACGCGCACATATGTGTACATGCATGCATGCAAACAACCAGATGTGCATAAATTCAGTATTTTTTTTCCTTCTAAAGGAGATATATGTTTCAAACCATTGTCTAGATTGATTTCCTAATGAAATTTGATCTTATATTTTCCTTATATTTTTATTTTGTATTCATGTATTGAAATTTATAATTATTCATGAATTTGGATCATCAAAATAAGCAAGAATATTATTTGTATGCAAAATGCCATGCATGGATATTAAAACAAAAATACTAAAACAAGGTATTCATTCCTTATCTCATTCTTGATTATATTGCAATGGAAGGATCTCTTTTTTCATTTTTTGCAAATAACTATTAAATTTTTCATACATAATATGATTAATAGATTCAATGGATTTAGGTAATGATTACTCATTTGATATGTCGATACATAAGCACCTGCTCCATTGAGTCAATAGAGAGATTCCATCTACCGACACAAGTTAGTCAACTCCATTGAGTCTCTGCACCTGCTCTTTCCTTTTATTCTAGTTTTATAAACCCTTGCTTTGTCCAAACAAAGTTTTGGCTCAAGACATCATACATATGTGCATATACAAAACAGCCAGATAATTAATCCATCCATCACTATTACAGCTGAGGTTAGTAAACCAGAAAAAGTCAGAATTTCACCTGAGGGTAGAAAGGATGAGCATTATGCTTCAGTTTATCCAAGAGTCCTAGAAGAATTGGAGCCTACAATAATATGACAAAGTCATGATATTAATCCCAGCACTAGCCATATAGCTTATATGGATGTCTGATCAAACAAAAACAAATAATGAAACTAGTCACATTTATAAATTAAAAAACTCAGTAAAACATGTCAGGAACCTTCTTTGGCTCACAAGGCTTGATAGATTCTTTTCTAATTTCATTCAGTACGATGTATGCCTTCACTAAGTTCAGGAAAAGTATTCAGTTCTCATTCCATACGTTAAAAGAAAATGAACAAGGTATTGCCATATGTCCACCCTTGAGCAACTTGCTGAAGATATAAAAAGAATCAAATTCTCAACAAATATTATACTCCACAATGATTGAAATCACTGATACTTCAAGTAAAATTAAAATTGTTAATATTCACTCTCTCTTGTGGTATTGGTAACTTCAATCATTAAAAATTCAGCTTGGAATGTAAAAGTGGGACTCATTAAACACGACCTTTTTAAAATTGATAAAATGTTGTTTGGAGATAATGCCTTAAGGGTGTACAACTTGGACAGAATCATAAACACCTCCGCCTAGTAGCGAGTGAGATTGAGCCCACAACCCAAATGCAGTGGGTTTCTCATTTAGAGCCACCTTATATATAATTTGGCCCATGGCCAAAGCATCCACAACCTCACAGAAAAAACACCATCATCTACTTGATCCCCGCACACTTGAGCCACTAACCAACCAAAGTTACGAGGCACCACCAATATTAATGCGTGGAGGTATAGCAACTCTAGCAACCATCAATTGGACCAGCCCCTATCGAATCAACAAATTCTGATAAGTGGTAATACGCAGGAAAAGGATCTAGATGCATCATCAACTAATAGAAAATGCAATTGTCGGAAAGAGGTTATGCTTCCATCGGTGGGGAACTGAACACTTGAAGAATAAATGAAAAAACAGCTATACAGAATTGTAACTAAAGAGGTTGCCTATTTAGACAAGTTTCATCCTTGGGTTAAGGATAGATTTATAGATAAGAAAACATTATGCATCACGTTTTTGATTTAGAGAAGTTTATGGTACACATAAAATACATAAATAAATGCATGAGATAGCATATATGAAATAGTTGTGGGCTGACTAATGAGTTTCCATTTGTGATGAACCCCGACCAAGGGTCAAAATCAAGCCATTATTTCTTAGCATTTCTTTGGATGACTTGACTGATGGCATTCTAAAGGAAGTCTTTGGAAGATAAGAGCCTGGAAAGAACTAAACCGTAATATGTGCAATTCAATATAGTAGGATTGCTAATAAAAGTGAGAAGCATATGATGCTTATGGGACAGGAGTGCCTTGCAATGACAGTTTTTGCTGTCATATCTATAAATAATCATGTCGGCCAATAAATTAAGACATTTAGAACTTGGTAAAGTGGATAACCTGAAGAGGTGCTACTAAGGCATTCTATGATCACCTCATGTCCTTGAGACTGCAGGAGAAAATCTTATATAGTAAAATTGATGTGCATGTCAAAATACATAAAGTATTGCAAATTTGCAAGTTCTAAAACAACAAGAGGTGGTAGAGTTGCTTAGACAGGCCATTCATATCATTCTATAACTGGATTTAGGCATGTGCATCACGTTGATCTATGTGCAATAGAAACTACATCACAAAACATTATTGATCCCAGAACAAGCAACATAATTTTCCAGGCGATTTATACATCGTCAATACTTTTCCTACAGAACAGAGGAAAATCTGGTTACATTGATCGTTAATGCATAAGTATGAATTTTTGAGAATGATGATGGGAGTATTGCTTTATGAAAATTCTAAATCCATGAGGATCTGAACTGGGAGCCTCTCTCCAATGCAAACTCTGAGGAGAGGTGTGCCGGCCATCCAACCCAAGTCTTGTCGGCTATTCATAAGCATGATGAAAAAAAATAAAAAAGACTTGTTATGATAAAAATTTGGTCATTTTGGGAGCAACACATAATTGAATATAATAAATAAAGCTACCTTGAAAAAAGGAAATACTTTAAGAAAGAAACTTTAAACTCATACCTCTCTAAAAGCAAGAAAACCAGGAACATAAGGAATTTGCAGTTTGGTAACATCAAACTCTTCATGGACAACATTCAAAGTATCAGCATCCAGAATTATGAGAGCAGCACATGCTGTAGAAGGGTCCTCTTTTAAGAAGCTGATATCAACCCCACCAATATACTTTAGCTTCTCAGTTTTGAAACCTTCTAGTGAACTTGAGTCATGTGATGGTATTATCCATGTGAAATCATCTTCAACAATCAGTTTTCCCTTGAGCAGATCCTGTGCTCTGCATGCCAAGTAACTTGTCAACAAAACAAGAATAAATACAAGCAAGCTCTGCAGATCCTTGCTGCAACATAAGCACCACCCATTCATTAACAGAGTTAAGCTAGGAATTAAAGGCAAAGGTATACTCAATCCAATCCTGTTGGCACAATGAGAAGGTGCTTCCATTTTCTCGAATGGAAGGATCATCCATTTGTGTATCCCAAGATTCTTCAGATATACTGATATAGCATGTTGATCAATTAGTTTTGACTGTATCACTGCATGGTGTTGCCTGCAAGGACAGGTTGAAATGTAATAGACTGCTATATCAAGATCTCATCGAGATCAACTAGCATTACTCAACAAATGCACATATTCTCCTGAGAGTTCTGAATTTATCTTCTATCTTGTAATGAGATTACAACTAGATCTCAAATTTCTAAATAAATAAATAACAACAGCAATACACATTACTCCATAACCAAAGCATTATTAAATATTGAAAGTATCAAACATTTGATGGGAAAAGAGCTGGACTTATATTTCATCAGCGACCTGCCCATTTTCAAAGATACTGTGCTACCAGAGGTTAGCTACGATTCTGTTCACATGAAAATTAATGTTCCCTTCAACTTTTCAAGACATTCAGAGATAAAAAAACCTAACATTCTCATTCATCAGTATAACAACCAAAATTTTCAATCAAGTCCAAGCAAAATCAAACAAAACAAGTAGATTTAACTTCCTATAAACTAACACTCCAATTTACACAGCAAGAACAATATCTATGTCATGAAATTCTTAAAACAAACATCCATATGGCACTCCCTAATTCAAGTGGTATATGTAGTAGGATAAGACTCGTACAGCAGCATTAAACTCGATTCCAAGATGGTGACTCAGGACACGGAACCAAACTATACAGTTAACATCTGCCAGTTCTTGCTTTCTTTTGTTGCGAGTGAAAACAAAAAAATAAAAATAAAAAACACCAAAGAAGGTGAAGCAGATTGCAAATAGAAATTCGAACCGGCAGTTGAGAAAATACGCTTACAGCAGGAAACTTGCCGAATCTCGAAATGCCACGCCTCCTACCTACGAAAATTTTATGCCTGACCATCAAACTTTTTCAAGGAATAAAAAAGGGAAATAAATGCAAACCAAATAAGCGATTACGAAAAAGAAAAATACTAGGATGGTTAGCTCTTGGGCCAGGCAGAAAGAGAGAGTTTGCGGGTTGGGATGCGATGATCAAAATACCCAGAACTTTCCGCGGTTCACGCCAGAATTTGCTCGTTTTGAAGGCTGGACAGGGCACGAGGAGGAGGAGGATGGCCCAGGGTTTCGCAGCGGATATTTATTAGGGTTTCTGGAAGTCTTCAACGGGATGCCAATCGGAGAGGTATGGAGCTGAAGCGGGGTTGGGAGTCGCAGAGGAAGAGCCGAGACCTTCGCGTCGTAGCAGCCCATGTAAGAAAAATCATCTTTTAAAAAGGATTTTTCTCATTATTGCTGCTCCCTCGCTCACATTCAGATGCATAAAGGATTTACTTCAGGGACCGCCGATGGACCTCCGAATACTCAAAAAATTATTATACCATCTATTATCAGTTTTTTATTTAAATATTATGAATTATTGTAATTTTTGTCTGTGGGAATATCGAAATAGAAATTTAGAGTAGGTGCCTCTTTTTTTTCCTCTTTTTTGGTGAAAGCGTAGGTGCCTTTTAGGATCCTAGATTAATAATGGTTGGTGTTTAGGAGTTTAGTCCAAATATTGCAAAATTTTCATTTCAATCTTCCATGAAGATATTGCACGTAGTTTATTGTGTGTTGCTTGATTTTATGTGAAAAACGGATGGCATAAAAACAATCAATCTTTATATTTGATTGTAAATTTTTTTGGTCCCTATTAACATTAAATGGCAAACCGATAATTTATTTTTGCTTCAGTATGTAATTTTTTCCTTGGTATCTTTTGCAGGTACTTGGCTTTATGTTCAAATGTTAGAAGTTATCAGTCCATGAAAAAAAAGAGAACATGTATTTACTTTATTGATTGGCGAGATACCTATTGTGAATTATTTATTAAATAACAATCAACCAATGATTTTTTTTTGCTTAGCATATTACTTATATAATATGTGTACGAATACATCCAATAAAATTAGAAAACAAAATATCGCGGAGTGCCCGAAGTAACTCACTTTCACCGGCCCACAAGGTACTTCCAGAATAACTAACCATATAAGCGGCCATCCAATTTGCAGCACTGTTGGTCTCTCTAAAGACATGCCTGACCTGAAAAGCTCCACCGTACCAACCAATATTCTAGCCCAATAGTAAATTAAGCAACTGTAACAACAATACTAGGTATCGTTGGAATTTAATAGGTGTAATTCATTATAAAAAAAAACATGCAAGTCATGCTAAAGGAATAACGATGATTATCGAGGGCGGTCTTGCATTGAGCTAACTAATAAGTTAAGCATAGATGAAAAAAAATCTATAACTTCTTCCATATAGATATATCTTTAAGAAAGTTATTACAGAAAAGCTAGGAATAGCTCTAGATACTTGACTTTTGGAAAAAGAAAAAAATTATATTTTTCTATTTTTTTTTTCCAGTAAGGCACTTGTACGCGAGCCTTATCAAGTAGTCGATATTCTGCATATTTTTTGTCCTTGTCTTTTATATACACTCCTTTATTCTTTCACGCGACTTTCATAATTTCTTAATCATTTATAAGGATGAGAATTATTTTGAAGGCTTGATTACAGATATTTCAAAAAAAAAAGCCATGAATCTAAAATCATTTCCACTAAGACACAAAAAAAGTATTATAACATAACCATTTGCTTTTATAATTTTACTTAGACTTTCAATAATGCGACAATCGATGTTTTAGACTAAAACTCTATGTAAAAATATTGATAATAATATGATCAGGCAACTTTTTTCAAACTAATAATAATCCTTAAACTAAAACGATATGCAAAGATTGAATATGAGCGCATGTGATGTACCCATTAAATCCTTCTTCACCCGTGCATGTTAAAAAACAAAAAAAAACTAATTACCAAAAACTAAAAATATATATAAAAAGAACAACATGGCCCTTCCCAAGGAAAACAAAAAACAAGATAGTCTAGTTCTTGAAGTATTGCATCCTGTATAGCAAGCAAGTGATTTATTCGAGGCTACAACATAAGGTTAGCGGAACCATCTCCAACCGGATAGTTCCGATCGTTCCGAGCTGTACCAGTGGCTCACCAGTACAATAAGGGCTCAAAGCGAAGCGAGAAGCTCCGGTATAATATAGTAAGGGCTCGTCTTTTGCTTTTCGCATGTATTCATCTTTATCAGCTCCCTTGCTTTTGCTCCATCTCTATTTACCACGGACTAGGTCAGGTTCCATTCCTTAGCATCAAATAAAGCAAGCAAATGAACCAGCGAAAATGAGATCCGTTACCAAAGCTAGAGAAGGAGAAGGAAAGAAACAGCAAGCAGGGGAGAGAGGAAGAGAGTGATTTTAAGTAGGAGGCCGCGACCGGTCCTCCTATTTGGAATGAATAGGAGTTCAACCGTGAGTCAAAAAAAATTGTGAAATTCAAAATAGGGGTTTAGCCGGCTCAAAAAATTTCGTGATTTTAAGTGAAATTGACCCGCCTGTTTTTTGCGGCCTCTGCCGACCCTTCGCCAGTCTCTCTCCTTCTCTCATTTTTTTTATTTTTTTCATTTTTTTTCATATAAGTGTGGTAGAGTCTGTACCAATTTGTGCTGCTAGAATCGTTATGGTGACCCCATGTCCGGCGCGTGTAAGTTGCTGTTGCCAAAAAAAAAAAAAAAGAAAAAAAGAAAAAGAAAAAGAAAAAAAAAGAGGAAAGAGAGAAAGAAAAAGAAAAAGAAAACGAAAAAGAAAAAGAGAATCGGTAGGGGGTGTGATGCCTATTTTTCCGGACCTTGCTACAGCACCTAATTCAACCCGGCGAACTGGAAAAAATCGGGCTTTATTCTTATCCGGTTTTATCCGCAGCCTGCGTGAACATGCTGTCCTCGACCGCTACGGTAGTCGCGCAAGTAGACGGACAAAGACCGACCGACCTACACGATGAAGCCGATTCCACCACAAGAACCCCAGGCCCAGGCGGCGCTCGAGAGCTTTCAATGGCTTTTAGAGCCGTTACGTTATCTACCCTCCCCTCCTGCTCTCCCCACGTGCCTTTGTTACGCCTGGAACTCATCGAGGCCGAGAGAGCGCGAGATATCAAAGAAGAAAGGAATCTCAGATGAGGTAAGAGAACCCAAAACCCAGACTCTCTTCGCCTTTTATCCATCTTCTCGCCCATTTCCTTGTTTCCAGGGTTTTATCAGGGTTTCATGGAGGTCCGGAATCCCCACATTACTCTCTCCCGGAGGGACAGGATTTCCGCTTCCTCTTTAATGGCTTCTTGATGGGATCAGTGTTCAAGATTATTATTATTATTTTTTTGTTGAGGTAGCAATTCGCTTTTCCCATGGGTTTTGGATTGCAGATAACTGCGCTCTTTGGAGGTTTGCATTGGAGATTAGGACCGGTGCCGAATTCTGGCATGCGAGTACTCTAAAGACTCTGGAAAGACTGAAAAATGCGGCGTTTCGTTGATGATCTTAATGAGCACTTCAATGGTTTTGTACCACGGGAGTGTTATCCCTTTCAGGAAGGTCAGACTTTGGTGGAGGCGATCTTTTGCCTCTAACATGTTTGCATTTGCTCCTGAGAGAAAGCGTGCTTTTCGTTTGGTTCCTTGTGCGAAATATAAACACACCAGGAAGAGAACCTGGTGGCAGAAGTTCTTTTCCGATGATGTTGGCGATGGCAGCTGGTTTGACTGGAGCACGGAGGATGTGCTTGGTGATGATTTTGGCACTGATGGAGATGATGTGGCAGAAGAGATGTCGGAGGATGAAAAGTTTGAAGCTTGGAAGAGGAGAGCTGAGGCAATATCTGAGCTCCGTGAAGCACAAGAAGATGCAAGAAATGCAGAGGGTCGGGCATGGGATGATTGGCTTGGGGGAAATGGGTCATCCAATGTAAATACTTCGTCTTGGTATCAAGAATGGGATGAAGCAGCAGAGACATCGAGTGAGGTATCTGATGATCCAAATGAGACAATGCGAGAGAATGGTCTTGTTAAGGCCATTAAAGATTCAGTCAGTGAAAGTGATGACGAGTTGTTGTTTGAGGACAGGGTTTTCCAATATGCTTCAACAAGCTCGGTACATAGATAAACCATCTGTACTATGACACCTGCATTGAGTTTATTAACAGTTTGCTTAGATTAAACAGATATCCTCTATTTTGATAACCAACTACCATGTTTGTATGATACCCTGCACAGGGGTGCTGTACTATCTTGACCACCTTTTTCAAGTGGAGAGGAGATATGTTAAAGATTAAGTAGGTAGAATCAGAGGGATTTTTGATTGTGCAATCATAAGAACTTTGAGACATTGTATATCATCTTTTGAATGGTTGTGAATTTCTATAACCAATGTGGTTTTAGACTCACGACTCTAACTAGATAATTATATATAAAACCTTTCATACCATTCTCAAGTTCATTTCCTGTTGATATATCCGCACATATCTTATTCGGGCATCCAAAAAACCTCTCTATCCACTTCGTAGACTTCGCTTGATTTGTTATTCTTGATCTACCATTCTACATATTAGCATGGTTGTTACAAAAGATTCATCTTTAAATAGGGGGATGTTACTTTATCATGTTAACATGTGAATTAATGAACTTTGCTTTTACTTTGAAAGGGTGTATTACTTTTTTGGCAGCATTGGGCATATAATGTCTTTCCAAGCCTAATTAGCTTTTTGCTTAACTCAAGCACATATTGGTAGCCTCATCCACTCAACTGGTTTTGTTGATTTGTTGCATATGATCCAGAATTCTACATGCATGTAACCATTGCAGTCATTCGTATTCTCATTGGCTGAAATTTAAACAGCAAATTACTTTCTTACTTGAACATATGGGTAGAATATTTCTTTTTGTTTTTTTTTTCTTGGAACTTGAAATGGCGCCAATTTTAGGTTACGCAGACCATTATAAAGAGGTGCATTTGCTTTGTTGGTCAAGTTTCGTGTTTGCAGATGCCTGGTCTTTGGCACTGCATGCACGAGTATGAGCCAGATGTGAAAAGCTGACACTGACACTTTTAGATTCACTGTGCATGTTTGCACTCCACTTCAATGTAAAGGTAGATAAACATGTCTACCTACACTTGGGTTTTACCATATATGTGCGAGCTACTATATGAAAGGGCCATGTATCTGCATTAATGACCTGTGTGGGCTATTAGATATCTAGGTATACTTACTCAAAATTCTACATACCTGAGAAGCTTGCTAGGGGCCTTCAGTGTGAGGAAGGTTGCCAAAAGGTCCTTGAAAGTGCAAATGGGTGAATAATTCAAAAAGAAAACAATATGGTTTGCTGGTTAATATAAGGCCTGTCATATTGGTAGCTGATCTTGAAGCCTGCCTACAGTGATAGGTTCCTAGATATCTATTAGGCTTAGCTATAGCTTAACTGGAGGTGTTTCATTGTTGCCTCCGCACCATCATTGTGAACAGTGTGAGAACTGCATGCAACTGTGCTTAGAGTGTAGTAACATGAATGAAAATATCAAGATGTGGAGAAGAGAGAAACCTAATAAGGAAAGTGATGTGGGATAGCATAGCATAAGCATCTTTCAGATGTTTATAACTGAACCCTTGGTTTGCTAGGATTTCAGGTTCGGATCTGAATATTGAAAGAAGTCAATTAAGGGAGCTAATTTCTCCAAAGAATCCAGTTCATGGATGTCTAGGGTTTTAATCTAGGATTTAGATGGGGACCTGAGGACTATTATTCCAGGAAAAAGGATTTGTAGGGCTCCTAGATTTAATTGCAGCAAACTAATTTTAGAGTTTAGGAAGGAAAAAGAGTAAGAAAACCTAAACGAACTGAAAAAAATACAACAATGAAAAACTGAAAAAAATACAACAACGAAAAAAGCAAAAGAAGAGGATATCTAGTGGCCTCAGCTCTCTGTGATCTTGGCCTCACATTTAGGGTTGCAAGCCTCGTGCTTATTATATGACACTATACCTAAAGAGAAAAGGAACCAGCAATCTGGTAAATTTTCTGCATATCACATGAAGAAGCGACCATCTTCTTTCCAGACTTCGAACCTTTTCTCAACCTTTTAGCTTAGGTAAGTTCTTTGTGCGACAAAAATTTTAAAAATTGTAATATTCAGATTTATATGGAACCCAAAATTAAAATATATCAAGACTGTTTTGAAACATATTTTGATGATTTTAGACATTCCTGACCTTACTATACCTAATGTAATACTCGTACTCACTAATCCTATTCAAAACAAAACTTCTAAACCACTCCTAAAAAATAAAACAATCCTAAAGTTTAATATGAAAATTCCTAAGCTAATGCAGACCACAGTAAGAAAGGCAAAATAATTCCCTCAATGTCACTTCTTTGTTGAATTAAAACCTATAGAATACCCACAAAAATAAGAAACAGACCACAACTCGAGCACAGACAATGCCTGATCAGGCACTTAATGCTTTATTTATAACATGATTCCTTTTATCTGTATGCTTATTGTGGATTTGTGGTCAGATGACAACAATTGCCAGCTTCCCAGACTCTTAGTTTTTTTTTTTTTTTTTTTATCAAATTGCCATTTGTGTTGTTCTTGGACTAATTCTTCTGTCTGTTTATCATGCACTGTGAAGATATTACTCATATGCCCATTCAATTGTTGGTAGTTGTTCACTGATTGAAACTATTTTCAGGCAAAGTTTATCGCTTTGTTGATCATCATTCCATGGGCATTAGACTTTCTGGCGCATGAGTATGTTCTCATGCCATTTTTGGACAGGTAATCCTATAATTGTTCTTGTGATTTAAATATACCTACTTATACCATAACCTCATGTTCTTTTTGAATCTTCACAGCCTTGTATATCATTAAGAAACAATGAATTTGTTATAAAAAAACATTAACTACAAAATCTAAATTTTATGATATCATCAGTTTTCATGGTCTTGTTTAGTATTTTATCTCCGAAACACTTAAAAGTCAAAATTCTTTAAAATTTTGACAGAATCAACATTACCATTCCTGAAGTGATGTTAGAAAGAACGCATAATGATGACATTTCAAGGTGCAATGCTTGTATGGTGCTTTCCAACAGATTGAAATGGCAATAGCAAATCTGGACCTTACATGATGCGTGAAGGACATCAAACAAAACCATATCACCCTGAGAATTTTCTGCTTTTCATGTATCTCTTGAGGTCCCCCTTTAAAATCGCCAATGTAGAGATGCTGGGCGGTGGTGTTTATTCATGAGCATTGCTTCCCTAGGAAATGATCTGATAGACATTTGCATGGTTATCTAACAATCATACAGGACTCGAATGATTTTACGAGTTTTCTTTTAGGAAAGTAGAGCACAGGGCTGATATATTGTGCACGAGTAAAAGCATTGAGATATTCGCAGATTCTATTATTCTAATATAAATAGTCAAAATAAGGTTAAAATGATAAGTTTCTGTATTTTGATAATAAGAGATGATGCATTAGTTTTTCTTATTTTTGAAGAAAAAAGCAGCAGAAAAATACTGAATTTCTCAAAGGAGAACTAAAGGCCAATAAACAGAGAACCTACTATTTTTAAAATATTTAAATAAAATGATCTTCAAATGAACCTACTATACAAGCTTAGCATCAGTCATATCCAAATATCTTTACCTCATATTGATTTATCAAGAACCTACATCTTCGCTCTTGCCCATTGATCTTATGATTACATTCCATAAAGAAATTTCTACAAAATATTGGAAACGGATGAGGCCCTCTTTTCTCGGTTGATGGAAGTTCTCCCCAATATATGAGGTTTCGAAGGAACATTCCAAGTATCTCTAATTCTATTTAGAATGGCTTGCTAAAAAATAAAAAAAAAGACTAAATGAGGGAATTTAAATCCAAAAATTATTGGTAGTGATATATCTTGCAGGCTGATGTCTAGGAAATTTCAGAAGGCTTTATGCATGTCTCTCTGTTCTCGCCTCCTAATGCACTCCGTTATCCACCCATGTGTGCTGCCTCCATAATGGCAGGGTCACTTCTTTTAACATCTCTCTGTTATAGTTATTTTCCCATCACATGTTTGTGAGTATGTGTCCAGCGGTGGTACAACTGTTATTTATAGCAACTTAGATGTAAAGCCAGCTTCTCCTTGATCTTTTTGTGTTTCTGTACTCGATCAATGTTATCTGTTTCACCAAAAAAAAAAAGAAAATTGTTGCTCTCTTTTAGGGAAAACAAAAGGATGAGAAATTCTTGTCCATGTGTTACTGGTGAGAGAATATAAATTGCATTTCGCTACTAATTGACTGCCATTGGTATCTGTTTTTCCTTCCAAAGAGTACTTGAATTTCTATAAGCATGGTCAACTTATAATGATAGTGTGATCGATGAACTTCTCCTTTTTCTTTAATGCTGCAATTCTTTGATTGCATTTGGTGCATTGCAATGATGTAGATGTGACCATTGCTCTCATTGTAAGTTTTCATATGCTGATCTTTTTATGTACAACAGATATGTGAAAACTGTACCGCTAGCTGCTGAGTTGCTTGATGTACGAAGACATCAAAAACTTGAGATCATAAAGACTCTAAAAGTAGAGAAAGCAAGGTTCCACTTAGAAGTCGAGATTGGTAAATCTCCTCCACTTTCTGAGGAGGAAGTCTGGTTGGAGTTGCGGCACAAGGCGTAAGATGGATCTTTTTTGGCTGATTGTCTACCATAATTTTAACATATATCTGTGTGTGCATGAGTACATATTTGATCCCTTACTTTTATGTCCTCATATTGTTGTTAAAAAGAATTACATATACGTTGGATGACTTTTCATCGAAAGGTCATTCCTGTTGTTTGTATGGACCTTTTTGCTATTATCTTTAACTGCATAGAAGTTGGAATTGTAGTGTTCCAAAGTGAAAGATTTGGAGTTTCCTTGGTCATATGAAGGAAATATGAACATTTAACGTGAATGACAACATCGCAGACGCAAATAAACCCACTCATTAGCAAAAGAAAATATTTCCATTTTTCATCATACGAGCCATAAGATATATAATCCATAGGTAGTAGAAACTCCACTGAGCTTGGCTCAACTTTTTCTCAAAAATAATCTATAGGCAGTCTTATACATCTTATGATTCTTCTATTCACGGCAAACTCATTGTATGACCTTGACTTAAAGGGAAAATTGAGAAGGTACTAGTCTACGTGCGTAAGTTTGTGCATGCGAGGTTGACATGGACCCAACTTTGTTATTGTATATCTTTGCCTGCACAACAGGACTTAAGTCATGACCGTGTAAACTATGAGCAGGTGTTGACCTGGCTATAAATTTCCAAACCTGAGCTGCCCATAGTTATTCATGTCTTTATTATGTCACCTAGTCCACTGTGTCACTATGTCAAAACCATTATAAAGTCTATGAACTATTACAGTTTACTTTAGTTTTTGTGTAGCTTCCATAATTCACCCCATCACTGATTCTTCTAAAATATTTAAAATGACTTAGAAGATGTTATGAGACTTTGAGTGTTGTAGTTACAAACCAAAACTTTTTGAATCTATTATAATCTTGGTTCTTCTTTCGTGCTGCTTTATCAGGTTAGAATTACGAGATGAATGGAGATTGGAGAACCGGAAAGCATTTGCGAATATCTGGTCTGATATGGTGTATGGGATTGCATCATTTATTCTTATCTACTTTAATAAGAAAAAAGTGAGTTTTCTATCTAATATCTTACTAATTTATTACTTATTTGCTTTCAGAGAATTTGTGTCTTTTACTACATCGATAAATTGCATTCATTGTATTTAAATCCTTATTGTCCATAAATGATTCTTTCTTCTTCTTGCTTTAAATATTGAATACAATCTCATGGTATAGGAAGATATTGCTTAACAAATGTTTTCTTATTGGTTTTAGGGTTTCACCAGTTTACATGTGGATGCAAAACCAGTGATGGGTTTATCCTTATGCTTCATTATTTGACTCAATCTACCTTAGGTTCACATACTTTTGTTAACTCTTTGTTTAACATTTTGTATAATTACTAGATCACTATATGATTGGAGAATTTGCAATTCCCACTTTGTTCACATACTTTTGTTAGCTCTTTGCTTGTCAATTCTTCCCCCTCTCTGTGTGTGCACATGCCTATGCAAACATGCTCATCCACATCATATCAAGTCCAAGATTTGTGCTTGCTATTTTGTTGGTTCATGCTCATGCTACGTCGTATCGGCCCGAAATGGACGGTACGGGGCGTACCGGCCCAAACTGGGCGGTACGGAGCATACCGTGCCATACTGATTTGATACCGATATTCGGTACGGATGGCGTATCAATATACAGTACCCCAAAAAAATTTCGTACCGTACCGTCACTGTGCTAATGTGGCACCGGTACGGGGTCCGGTACCGAGACGACGAACCTTGTTCATGCTCATTAATTTTTCTGGATCTAATACTGAATAACGTGGGGTGAGTCTCACATCATGTGTAGACATACGGAATGTAGATTATAGCAGATAAGAGGAATGGTGGAATTCGTTGTAAAATGAAGATAACTAGTAACCATGCTCATCAACTCTAATAACTCCTCATATATTAATATATTAAGATACCGGAACGCAATTTAATTTTGATCATAACTCCTTAAATTAGAATGGACCCAAAATAAGATTTTATAATGGATATCTGAATTATTTAAACTTCATGAACTCAAATTTCTGGAGACAATCAAAATACATAGTACCAGTTGAGAACCTGATAGGGTATAGAATTCATTTATACGTGCAAAATTATTGGAATGAAAAACAGAATGCCTAGCTGGACACTGGTCACAACAGGATGCTTGCCACCTTTTCAAACAGTTTTAAACAGATGAAATCGGCATTTATGTAAAGATGGTGGTTGGGTCTAAAACTTTTGATCTGAATTATGCTTGACACCCTGATTGTCAACCATATGTGGCCAATATCTATAGAGTTGAGGTCACAGCAAGCTAACCCCACCTTGGTTCAGTAATTGGTCATTAGTTACTGGTATGTAGGATACCTTTGCTTTACTTCCATGCTCTTATAACTGGGTGTGCAGATTAACAATAATCATAAAAGATAATTTCTCTAGGTTCCAGTACTCTTATAACTGGGTACTTAAATTGACTATAAACTGTAAAAAATAATTTCTCCAGTTTCCAGTGCCTTATGCCAATAGAGTTGATGCTCTCCTTGACTGCATCTTTGTATGCCTTATATTATGTTGCAATGCAAGAGTTTACAAGTAATTATCTTATATGCATATCTTGTGTTGACTTCTTTTGATATGTTCAGGTTGCTTTGCTGAAGTTTACAGGATATAAGTTATTAAATAATATCTCAGACACTGGGAAGGCATTTCTTATTATTCTACTTACGGATATTTTTTTGGGGTAAGATATTTGGATCATTGTTGATACTGGCTTAACCGCTTAAGTTTCATTCTCTATATGGTTGGAAAATATGATAATGCACTTGTTTTGTTATTATCTTTTTTTTGTATGCTTAGAAATGATGAGACTCATGCACCAAGAAACATTGCTCTTCTCTGATGATGAGTCTTCTGTCCTTTAAAAAAATGGAATTTCATCCCATAGATGAGATAAATCAGAAATTATTTGTTAGCTGATTTTTTTTTTGTTTCCTATTAAATAAATTTATTACTTATAGAAATTTTCTTCCATTTATGCAAATTGATCGGCTACTTGGGGATTTCCTACTCTAGTGTCGATTAAGTTGGTTATCATGTTCAAATATTACAGCCTATTTACACATTTTGCTATAAGGTATGAACTATTTATGCAAATTTCTTGGTGCAAACCATGCTAATTGATAATAGGAATCTCATAGTTAATACGTCATGTATTTGAGATTCTCCCATTGGTTTACTGACCAAAAAAACATTTGATTAAAGTGCAGGTATCATTCTGAGTCTGGATGGCAGGCTTTGATTGAAATAATTCTTGAGCATTATGGGCTTGAAGTCGACCAGGCTGCCATAACCATCTTTATCTGCTCTGTTCCAGTTGTCGTTGATGCATGTGTGAAGCTTTGGGTAGGTCTTAGTATTTAGATTTTTCACACTTTTCTCTAATAGAAATGAAATTACTGGAAAGGCAATTATTATACATAACATAAGGTTAGTCCTATGGGTAACTTGGTGCAGCATAAGAAAATAAAATCCATCAAAGGGAGATAAAGACTACACTGATAGGAGACAACATACAATGGTTTCCCCTCATTTTGCAAGATGCTGAAGTGAGCAATGTAGAAACATACAATTTTGGTCCTTCAAATTCTTTACCATGTCACATTAGGGTGATTCTCCATATAGTAAAACTTGGATAGCATCCAAACTTGCACCTTCTCAACTTGAAGATATGGACTTGCCTAAGGCACTGACATTGGATGTTTAGGTGTACATGTAACGAAGAATGGGATGCAGAACATTTTTTATAAAAAACCAAGCACCTGTTGTCAAAGCTGAGCCCCTTGTCAAGACTTGTCCCAACAAAGCAATCCTTCGAAATCTTGAACATCTGAAGGGAACAAGTGGGCTCTGTATACTTATTCGATGCATTGAGTTCCTTATTATTCATCCTTCTGTTCTTTGTGCGATTCAATTGAATTTTCACCTTAATTTTCTTATAATCTTTATTCCTCTTAATAATTTGTCAACCCTTCATCGTCTTTCACCCAATGATCTGTGGATCACTCTTTTATTAAGCATCAAAGTCAAAGCTTACTGTATACAGATTAGGGCAAGCCATAGAATGTGCCCTTGTCTCATATCACGAATTCTCTATCACTATTCTATCAAGAATCATATTCTGGCCTTACTCCCAACCTTATATTCATGCTGTCCCCCAACACAAGCATCAATTTCAGCAATATCCTTTCTAACTGCATAGACATTAGACATCCTCTACCATTTTTCTCATCTTTTCCCTAATAGAAACTTTGTTAATAAACTTTTTTGCAGAAGGCCTCGAACTTATGTTCTTTTTCCACCAGCATTCAAGTGTTTACCCATAAGAATTATATGTCTCTTCAAATCCTTTAAGACTTACCTTTCTTTTCTTTTAAGTTATATAGTGATTAAACTTTTACATGCCACTCCTCAACAAGGAAGCTTTTTAAATGCTTTATGATTATCTAATACTAATTTCAGAGCCCTGATTACTAAGACATGCATCAGAAAGTTGGAAGAATTGAATTCTCTAGAGAAACTTTTCCCAGAATTATTACTCTCTTCCACCATGCTAGGCATTCATCAGACCTCTCGTCCATGTTGATTATGAGAGTATTGCCTAATCTTAAGTTGATCAAAGGAATTCACATATTGGCCCTAAAAATTGACCTACTCTCTCCAGTTTATTTTCAACCAAACCAAATATTAAACCTTATCTTATTCATTAATTGTCATGAAATATGAAGTTGTCCAACTTTACTGGACAGTTCTTATAAATCAAAAGTATGTCTGCATACATTTGTGTTCTTCAACTCTGATATTCTTTTCCTGGCTTTTCCATTTGTGCCACAACTTGATCCATGCCTCCATTAGAAGTTAAAGAAGCAGCAAAATGAAGTTTTTTGTTGCATATCCCTATTGCAACCAAGAAATGTGATACCATAATCATCAATTAATATAGAAAACAAACATTTTGTAGCTTGCAGCAGTGTCAAGAATGGATTTAGGTGTGAGAGTGGGGAAGCAGTTAGTCACTCGAGAGTGCCTTAGAAATGTTCTGTAATATATGATTGAGCGCCAGAACTGATGAAATAATCAACACATTCATGGATTTTTTTTTCTTTTCTTTTTTCATGTTATAAGAATGTTATCAATAATTTATCCTCAATGAAATCTAGCTGGACATTTGTACTTTCTTAACAGGATTCCCTTTGGTTAAGATTTAAGATTGCTACATGATCCAATGAGTCTCTTTAGTCAAAGACATGATACCTTAAAATTCCTTGATCTTGTTCTAGGGAGTCGCTTTCTGATATTCTAGTGCTATGTGCAATATCATGATCAGTACCAGTCTTATTTATAATATTACTAATGTGGCAGTTTTTCTCTGTTTTGCAGTTATTCAAAATCCTTCCAAAACTATCTCCAAACGTTTCAAATATCTTCCGGGAAATGCAGCGTCACTAGTGAAGCTTTTCATGGACCCCTTTTTCTTCCTGTCATCTTGGGAATTATCAGACTGGGATCATTCTTCAATTGTATGATCATCTTTCCTTAGTGCTTCTACTTTCTAATGCATAGCTTTTGCAAGACTAATATATACAAAAATTCATGCAACTGAGAAGTCAAACTAGTCCAGATCAAACAACCTGATGCCTTCATCGCCCTCGATCAATTCTCTATGGGTTATTTTCTGGAATAACTTAGCTTAAAGTGGAACATGGTCATGACTGTTTTTAGAAGCATATATTATTAATTTCATGTTTTTTCAGTTAATTATTAATAAATAATTTCCTTGTGTGTAAACATCATTTGTTCTTTCTAATACAGGCTTATAAAGTTCATCCTTGCCTACCCATAATTTAGAGTAAATGTCAATAAAGTCTGTTTTCTTTCTGTCAAAGAGCATCTTGTCTCACTTTTGTTACCAATTCTTTTATATTTTACTGCCAGTCAAAACTTAACATGGTCCTTTTCGTATGTGCATGTGCATGTGCATGTATGCATATACATAAGCATGCTCAATAGATCACCAAGAGCCAGCTTCAACAGGCTGATCGGATCAAAATGCATTTTCTGGTTTTGCAACATTAACAAAGTGAACCCATATCCAATCATTGTAAAATACAAATGCCTCTCTTGCAAATTATGTCGGTCTCGAAAGAGTTTCCTCGACAAAGGGTGGATTTAGGTTTGCCTATATCTTACAATTCTTAATTTTTCAGCACAGTAAAACCTATTCCCTTTTTGGTTGATTGGTGAGTGCAGGTTGCATCTTGAAGGTGGATTTGCCAAATATTATACATGCTGCGCTGGACTGAGCTCTAAAGGCAGCGTCAGTAGGTGCTCTCAAGTTCTGTTCTTCAAATCTAACGAAAAGTTCTTTTCGAAGTGTTACTCCAGCCCTCTTGGAAGACATTTTGTCCTAAAAACTCATTTCAACATTGTTGACCTTTTAAACCCAGAGGATCCCAAATTTTTTCCCACGTTAATCAGAAGAAGAGCCTTTTTTCACCACAAACGAGATCAGCAGATCCGCCAGATCTGTGTCGTTTGGGTCAGTATCTTGAAGTGATATGAGTGCAACATGAACTTCACTGGTGTCAATCCGTGACTGGGAAAAGTCCAAGGATCTCATTGAAGTGAATATCATGCAGTTGTAATCTCTTGCATGGGTTTTTAGGGTACATTTGGTTCGCGATATTTTTTAATGCATTTGGTTTTTGACCGAATCAAAGTCAGAATGAAATTTGAATACTGAAAAAGAGTAGTGATTGCATTTTGGAGGATTGTGGACTTTTTCCGACCAAGGGGTTGAAATAGAAGTTATTTATTTCCATTTCCTTTTTTAGAGTCCAACTACCTCTGGCCAAACGTGCCATTATTTTAATAATTGTCATTATTCAACGTACTACATCCAATTGAGGCCAATTATTTGGGGAAGTTCAGAAGTCACCCTCAAAAGACCACGCCGTTGGAAGAACAGATGTGATTTGGCAAAGACAGGCCGGTGAAAGAGATCTCAATAGCTTGCCTATATGCGCTATAATACTGGAGGGCGATTCGGCGATGGTTATCAGTTGAAACCAGTAGAGTGTGGATGGTGTAGGTGATAACCATCTGCTATTCAGGAATATTCGGGCTATGGTGTGGGGAGGGTTGGTCGTTCAGGCTAAGCATATGTACCAAGAGATCAACAGAGCAGCAAACTCGATAGTCTCTTATGTGGCTAATTATTTTGGAAAGATTCTCAGGCTAAGAAAGGAGGACCTATCTAGAGCACTCCGGATCTTGTATTTTTTGATTTTTTTGGATGTATTTGTATCCGTTAGGTATAATACATCCGTTCCAGCAAAAAAAAAAACAATCACAATATGAAATTTATAATCACCACCTATTGCAGGTTTGGACGACCTATCTCTCTCTCATCACTTTCGCAAATGTCCCCTTCAAAGCATAAAGCACCGGCCATACATGGACGGCAAAAAGGCAAGAAGAGCCTCCAGGAAATCCCCTCCTGATCGCTGTCACTAATCATAGACACCACATGCCTTGGTGTTGTAATCTAGATAAAGGATTACCCTACTTTTGTTTGGTAGAGATAAGACGTCTTCTGAAAATAAAGACACCTCGGGCCAAGAACTTAGCTAAGATAATATTTCTTGCGCGTTGCCCACTTGCCTGAAACTGTAGTCTTAGGAGTTGAACCATTTGATTACTATCTTCTTTGCCGACTTTTTACTGTAGTTTCGAAGTCACATGCGCGCTTGGCCTATACAGCTATGGAGTACTTAATTCAAGTCATGTGCTACGGAGTAGGTTTCTTGGGATAATATATTTGCCACGACATGATTCCAAATTTAGTAGGTGTGTACAAATCTTACGCAAAAAATTGCGCGACTGGTTTGTTGCAGCTTTTACCTCCAACCGGTATCTAACATGGTACGAGTTGTCAAAGAAAGGAGAAAAAAAAAAAACATACGTATGGTACGATATTTTTTTATTACATTAGCGTTTCTCGTCGGTTTGACTAGAACTCTCCTCTCTGTGGTCGAAGCCTGCCTCCCAATTATAATTTTCACAAACTCTCATTTGGACAAATGATTGATGTCGACTTTATATCACTTTGAGAGGATTTTGTAAGAAATTTTTAACTTTTTTCAATTTGTAGATTTGCTATCTTTTTTTTTTCTTTACTTTTTGTGGACTTGGTACAAGTTCCAGTGAATAGAGCACAGTTGCTCCTGACCCTTTCACACTAGCTTTACCAAGCCCCAACATTGATTTAGGATGCACAAATTTAAAATGAAATTTACACAGAGTTATGAGTAGCTGATTTTAGAATATAGTTAGTATGGTGAAAAAAAAATACATGAATCTTGTGCAAGTTTGTGGCTTCATGCTCTACTTATTTTTTGTGCTATAATAAATTATAATAATAATTATTAGTTTCATATGTTTCTTATAGACTAATTTTATGAACTAGTTACTAGATGTGTTTTTGAACTTTATCCTTTACAAATTTATGTAAATCTTATTCAGCGCTTTTGCAAAAGGTAGTAAAAACCAATACAAATATTCTACTTGCCAAGATGTTAAGACAGAAAAAAAAACCCTCAAATTTGGAAGAGGTAGAGATAATTTTTTATTCAAATTTCAAAAAATATATGAAATTTATTAAAAAAATAATACTCAATTTGTAGTATAAAAAAGAAAGATGCATTTTTTTCACAAAATCCTCTTACTTTGCAGCAATATCATATCTGTCAATATGTTTTTAATGTTTGCTTGTACAATTTGCTTGCAGTCTTATACTACCCAATGTTTCCGCATTTTATATAAAAAATATGTGTCTCATCCATTCTCTCTTACTAGCTGCTTTGAAAGCAGAAAAAATGCTTTAAGGTTTATACGAAAATTTTATTATATCTACCTAATAATGACCTAACAACCTAACATTTAATCACTTGGTGTTTGGTAGGGAGTTCTATAGATTATATAAATCCTTAGTTAGGAGACGGATCCATTTTTTGGTTTTCTTTAGTATAATGGTGCCTCACACACGACATAGTTGGTACAGTCAATAAAATTAGAAAAAAGAATTGGCAAAAAAAAAAGTATAACTTTTTTTTAAGAAAATTTTAGAATGATGAGCCATATGGAAAGATAACTTAATTATTTGTCTGTGGTGGTCCGAAAAAAGAAGTTACAATGTCAATTCCGAATTCATTTAGAGAGTCAGGGAACGTTGGGGGCGGCACAGCATTCGAGCATTCCTGTACCGCACAAATACGAATCACAGGCGAGTTCATCTAACGTAAAAGCAGCGGTCCCCGGCACGAACGCACGCACGCACGCACGCACGCACGCCCGTCCCTACGGACAAAGGAAGTGGCAATCTCGCAATTCAGTCCCACACCCAGGTCGAAAATCGAGCACCGGACGAATCAACCCCCGTTCTCTTCCGGGTAGTTCTATATACACCCCCCCCTATTGCTCAGGACACCCCCCAAAAACCAAAAAAAAAAACACCCAAACTAACCTTTAGTGTAATTACCATATTGCCCTTGAAATTTTCTCATACACCCCCTTCTGTTCGGCACAACAGAAGGCTTCTGTTCGGCACTGTGCAGCCGAACAGAAGGCTTCTGTTCGGCACTGTTCAGCCGAACAGAAGGATTCTGTTCGGCGATCCAGTGCCGAACGGAGCACTGGAGGCGGGGGGGGGAGCTACCTCGAGGTGGTCGTGGAGGCGTCGGCGAGGTGCTCGTTGCTCGGGAGATGGCCGGGGAGGTGGTTTCGGGAGAAGCCGGCGAGGTGGTCGGAGATCGGGAGAATGCCGGCGACGAGAGGGAGAAGGGGGAACGGGGGGTTTTGGGCGTTGGCGAGGTGCAATGCACCGACCGGCGACGAGAGGGAGAAGGGGGAGACGGAGGGGGTTTGGCCGCCGGCGAGGTGCTTGAGGCGAGGTTTTTTGGGCGGAAGGGAGAAGCCGGCGGGTGTTTTGGAGGGGAAGAGCGGGGTTGGGGGGGGTTTGGGGGGTGTAGAGAGCAATTTAGGTGGGGGGTGGGGAGGGTGGGGGGTAATTTAGGAATTTTTAATTTTTTAGGGGTGTCCTTAGCAAATGGGGGGGTGTTGAGAGTATTTAATTTTTTTTTAATTTTTGGGGGGTGTCCTGAGCAATAGGGGGGGTGTATATAGAACCACCCTTCTCTTCCCCTTCCGCCCTCGACATCGTGCGCTGGCCGTTCGATCTTGGCCGTCGGATGTGTCGGCCGCGTCCGATATTCCCGGCTGCTCCTTTGTCGTGTGCCTTTCTCCGATCAAAAGTGGGTTCTGAGTCGAGTCGCGGAGACGGCTTTTTATTTTTATTTTTGCCGTTCCGGCGGAAAAAGATTGGGTAAAGCGGCGGTAAAGCGGCCGTACTCGAGGGCCATTCTTTCCGGATCTGGGGAACTCCAAAAAGGCAAAAGACCACGGTAAAAATCGCCGCCTTTTCTGTCCTTTCTCTCATTCCTCTTTTTTTTTATATACATGGAGATGGAACCCCCGCCCACTTTCCTCTGGGTCAAGATTCTCCTGTCTCTTCTTTTCCCCCTTTGTTATCTTCTTAATCTCACTCCAATTTGGCATGAGTTTTGATTGCAAAGAAACTATTGATGAAGTATTCGCTAAAGTTTTATCTGAACGAAAGAAAAGGTTTTGTGGGGGGGATGGGGGGCGGTTGGTAGGGAGCTATCCATCAGTCTCCTGTTTTACACTGTTTTTTGTGTCAGAAATCCATGTGTTTGGTTGCGATGCAAAAGAAAGAAACGAAGAATAGAACAGGCGGTTTCCTATGATTGATCGCCGATCTGGAATAACTGTACGTGGCGCCGCGCCGGACTGTAGATTAGAGTTTACTCGAGCATCCTATTTTGATCTGCGTGCAGATTTAGTTGCATGGGATAACAAACCCAACAACGGGTAGGGTTAGGGTTTGCCCGGTAAACAGTAAAATCCCTCGATGGTTAAAATATATATATATATATATATATATATATATATATATATATATATATATATATATATATATATATATATATATATATATATATATATATATATATATATATATATATATATAAAAGAAAGAGAGAAGAGAGGCTTGTGGATGAGAGATGATTTTATCGGAACGAGTAGCTTGATCTCCTGTGATTAGTTTCTTGGTTCCCTGTTAGCAGACGGGAGGAGGAGGAGGAGGAGGAGGAGACTGGAGAGAGAGAAAGAGAGAGCTTTGGGTTGGAGAGATTCATGGGCTCTGTGGCCTTGCGATGGGATATCCCTTTCGAATCTCGCCGTCTCCGTCCCTAGCTGTCTCTTCTCGTATCATTGGGAATGGAGAAGATGCGCACGTGATCTAGGTTGGTTTCATCTGCTACCCTCCCATCTCCAAGACTTTTGAAGTTCCATCGCCTATTTAGTCTTTCGAGTTTCTTGGCTTGGATTGGGGAGGGGAAGAGGCGGCTGCTGGTGATGTTCTTGCTGCCAATCTTGAGGTAAAGGAAAGTTCTTTTACCAGGTTTTTTATTCATTCATGTAAGATTTGGGGTCGGCTTCGATGTCTATGTGATTTGCCTGCTTGATCTGCTTAGGTGCTTCGGTGTGTCGGTCGGAATCCTTCGTCAAGCTGCGACCGGCTTACAAGCCAATAGGCTGCAAGTTGCTCGGGGTCTTCTTATATGAATTCGTTTGTGATCTTGAGATCTGGTGCTGCTTGTTGGACGGTGGTTGTGGAGGTGAAGGGTAGGTGAAGTGCTTCATCCGAAAATAAGGGTTCTTTTTTTGGGATGGAGTGGAATACTAAGACTTCCTCACTTTGGGAGTGGGATAATCTGGCGCTGTTTAGTGGGAATTCCAAGCAGGAGCAGCAGACCGACTGGAAGATTGAAGTCAAAGGCGCTGGAGTTATTGAAAATGGGTCGCTTTATTCATCTGGCGGCGGCGGCGGCGGCGGCGGCAGTGGAGGCGGTGCCTGCTCTGGCTCTGATTTGGGAAATGGTTCGTCGTCTAAGAGCTCCATCTCGGCCTCTATTGATTCTTCATCAAAAGCAGGGGTAAAAATATCAGAGTTCAACTTTGAGGCAGTGAACAAAGATTCCATGAGAGTGCCGGATGGTGGATTATCTGCAGCAGTGGTGACGGCAGCCAGGTCTCAGGAGGCATTGATTGGTCTGAAGCTTGGAAAGAGGACTTACTTTGAAGATGTCTGTGCAGGGAGCAATTTTAATAACCCACCATCTTCTTCTTCTTCAGTCTCAGTGGTGCTGCCTGCTAGTTTGGTTAAGAAGCCTAGGGTGACTCAGCAGACTGTGCAGAGTACTTGCTGCCAAGTCGAAGGTTGTAATGTTGATCTCAGCGGAGCTAAAGATTATCACCGCAAGCACAGAGTCTGTGAGACCCATTCCAAATCCCCTAGGGTAATCGTTGCTGGTCAGGAGCGGCGGTTTTGCCAACAATGTAGCAGGTGACTCTCCTGTAGAGACTTTGTGTCTAATCAACTTAACCTATTTTATATTGTGGGAAACACCCATTCCCGTCGGACTCACCTGTGAAGGCATGTACCTGGTCAGCAACAGCCTAGTGAGAGTGCTAGTTTTTTGCTGCTGATGTCTTACGGATACACTTTGTTCAACTGATGCATGTTCTTGTGTATTATATTAGTTATCATGTCATTTGGTTTCGTAATTGTATATGACAGTATCCTTGTTGATGTTGTTTAAGGTTCCATGATTTGTCCGAGTTTGATCAGAAGAAACGAAGCTGTCGTAGGCGTCTTTCTGATCACAATGCACGTCGTCGTAAGCCACAGCCAGACACAATCTCATTTAATTCCACAAGGCTTTCTTCACCGTTTTATGGTAATTTCAATTTCTTATGCTTTTTGTTGATTCCCTTTGTAAATGTTCGATCCTAGTGAGCCTTTTGATCAATCAAATGTATGCCATACTTTCGTAAACATTTCTCATGTGAGCTAGGTATCCTGAAAGTGTTGTGATCTGGATTCTCCTGAGAGAATTGCTTGATTTAGATAGTTGTGCTTAACCATTATGATACGTATCTTCCTATCAAGATACGCTTAAGCTACTATAAGGGTTCACCATTTTCTTTTCTTTTCTTTCATCAGAGAATTAAATAGGCCTTTCTTGGAGAACCATATACAATTATTTACAAATGTATCAGAATGGTTCAATTAATTGGAGAATTAAATTGGCTTTTCTTGGAAAAGCATATATGATTATTGACAATTACATCAACATGATTCAGCTTACAAGGCCTACTTTTCAAAGTTTTTGCTTGTGTTATATGGCTCATATATACCTTAACATGCACCTTTTTGCTCTGTTTATTTTTTATATATGCATTATGGTGTTATTTTCTACATAAAACTGCTGTTATCATATTATTTAATCCTTTCTGCTAGTCTAAATAAAATGTGGTTGTATATTAAATTACATCATGCGAAAAATAACCTAATCTTTCTCTGGAAAAAAACATCCGTCTTTTTTTTAAAAGCTTTAGCTAAAACAGAGAGATCCGAAAACAACCCTAGTCATGGAGTTTCAATTGGTGATGGTCAAATTCAAAAGGCAAACTTTCCATCATTTACCTGCTTTATGCCTGATTTGCTTTTTAAATTATTTTTAGAGTTTATGAAAGGAAATCTTATTTATGGTCGTGCATTACAGGAGTTATTCACATTATCAAATATAGAATCTTTGAGCTTTTTGAACATTCTAAGCATTTTGTTGTTGGGTCATATAAAAACATATATGAATCTTAAGAGAAAAGTGATCTTTTCAACTATTTTTTTACATATAATTTATAGTGAAAGGTCAAGAAAAAATATAAACCAATGGGAGAAAAGAAAACAAAAGGAAAGGAAAGGAAAGAAAATTGAATATTTTCTGATGGTTGGTTGAAGTAAGAAAATTGCAAAAAAATTGTTGAGAAAGTGGCTAAGATCTGATTGAGTCACTTGCCTAAGTTTCATTTTCTCTAAAAATCACTATCTTTTGGAGAAGAAAATTTTAGACATCTCAGAAAAAAATTTGATCCTATATATTCTCTTTGATTTTCTCTTCTTGGGTTTCCTTTACCATCAAAGAATGGAAAAGAAGATTTTCCCTAACAAACTTTCTTTTCTTTCACTTTATTGGCAATGGATAGATCGTTTCTCCCGCTCAAAACTGTGATCAAGGAAGGTAGGCAATGGTAAACTTAGTAGAAGACGAAAAAAATGTGAGGGCATTTGTTGTTTACCGCCATATATGAAAAAGTTAAATTTGGCTCAGCAAGAAGAACTGATGGTAAAAAATGGACAGAGAAAAAGAAGAGGATATTCCTGGCTGCATGGACTAAGAGAACTAGGGAAAGACGGGCATTCCCTTCATTATGTAGTATAGATATGCAACGTTTGTAGGTAGATTATGGGGAATTTTCTAGTGGCAATATCCAAAATAAAAGCAAATGACTTGAAAAAAAGGAATGCGTCATGAATAGATAGTCTCTGAAATCGGGGTGCAAATGAGCTGAACATGAGTGAGCTCAGGCCAGCTTGAGTTTGGATCAATGTGCTAAACAGCTGCAAGGGCTATAGCCCAAGCTCGGGTCATGTAAAACTGGACTAGCTTGAGCTTGCCTCCCAAGGACTCAAAACAGACATGAAACCAGAAGCTCTGCATGGTGATCATACAGGAAAAATAATATAACCTCCGCTATATCTTTATTCTCTAGCCTCCTGTACCCCCTGTGTTATTTAATCTTACGGTGGAAAGAGGATGCTTTTGTAGAGAAGAGGCACCCCACAAGATTGGTGCCTTGGTGGTGCTGATCACCAGAATTAGAGATTAGATCCTTATCCAATAATAAATATAAAGATAGTTTTTAGTAATATTTATTTTTATTTATTTATATTTTGAGCTATATCATACTGAACACGATCAGCTGGGCAGAGTTTTGTTCTTCTCATTTGCATTTCAAGCTCAAATTTCTGACTCATGCTCAGCTTCTTTGCAAATTGAGCGAGCAAATATCAAGCTAAAATTTTGAGCTGAAAGCAAACTGCTCATGGACAGCTCATGTGTTTGACAGCTGTATTCTGAAAGAAAAAATCAGTGTGGTGGGGCTGTTTGCTGCATGGGTGTGGGTGGGAAAGCTTGTGTCCACTTTGGATCGGCACATTCTCAATTCCTAAGAAAACCTATAAATCTTTGAGGTCTTTTCTGTTATCCTGACATGTAGTCCTCACTTATCACATATTTAAGCTGTTAGAGTACATTCTTGTGTGATGCACCCAGATGAAAAGTGATAAGCCACAGCCATAGCGACTCAATGAGTGGTTTAACACATCAGAAGAACATATATCAATCAAGTTATGTCTCTAAGGAGGTGGCAGAAATCTGGGCTTAACTTGCAAATATGGATCCTAGAATTGAAACATCATTCATATATACATATATATAGAGATATATAAAGGGGACAAATACATCTTAAACTGAATGGTCACACCACATATTTTTGCAATAAAATGGCCCTTGTGTTTTCATGACTTATTGCTTTATTGATCTTGCATGTTGTACGAGCAATTAAGTCAATGACCCCATCCCGTTAGGCATTTGTTTGGATGGATTGCAACTTTCACCATTCATTAGATGTTAATGATAGCACAGATTCAATATTCATGAGAGGATTTTGCGTCCTTCATGAATGGACAAGTTGATAGAACAGGTTGATCAGGAACGTGACTGTCATAATCCTTCAGAACCCTCTCCATTAGGTGTTTCATGGTCATCATGGTTTTAATAATAATAACCATGACCATCAAGCCTTGTACCAGGTAGTTGGTGTTATCTTTATGAGTCTTTATTCAACATGCATCCTATTTAGGGTTATCTGTGATGTTTCTTTTATGCTGCCCTAGCATTGGCAAATATCTTGGAGCATTATAATTGGACATGCTTACTGCAACTGTCTGTCAACCGAACATTGGCTTTACGTCTTTTACATCCAGGCTTGGGACTTGCATTTGCACTTCTATCATAATGGATCTATGATAAGCTAAAATACATATCACGCATGATGATAATTATGTGAATCATTGCAGGGCCCATGAAAATTTTGCATAGAATCTTCATCAACTCTTAATTTTTTGTGAGAACTGGAGGAAGAGACAAAAAACTAAGACAGAGAGAAAAAGAAAGAACGATTTTATCTCTTTACTAGACAATTTTGGTAGTGCTTATGGTGAAGGACAACACATGTTAGGGGTCATCATCACATCCATCATTTCATGCACTGCTCATCACCTTATACTTATCTTCATGCCTTACTTTGACAGTATTAATATGACATGGAAATGTCTGGAAGTATTCACCATCAAAGAATTAAAAATTCAAGGTAAAAAAAATGTAGGCTGAAACTTCCATGAGAAAAGGGATTTGCAACAATTTAGAGCATGTAGAGAAGGGGTAAGGGCTGAAATCGAGAACTCTTCAACTGACACTCAATGTCCTAGGTTTTGGGATGTGATTTAGATGTGATTTATCGCCTTCAGAATGAATTTCGACCCTAATCACTGGAGATTGGGATGTTGAATCAATCGCTTCTGCTGCTCCTCTCTCAACGAAGTTATAAATGCAGACAAGAAAAAACTTCATTCTGAATTTGGAGGGATACTCGGTCCTACATCTTTATAGGTGATATGCCTGGATATTGAGGAAGAAGTAAATACCGGGTTTTTTTTTGTGGGGAGTACTGACCTCCTTAGCAGAATTAAATTATAAATGGATGGTAAATTAGAATTCATCTGTCATGTCATCATAAATCTGTGGATGAGCTAACTCCTACGTATAGAGCCACTCAAGCAAATCTTAAAACAACCTGAATTCTTCGAGAACTAAGGTGCCAACGAGGACCCATTGCAACCTTCATGTCAAGTCAAATCTTCAAAACCCATCCGAATTAGAATGGAACTCTTGTAATATATTACATAATTAAAACTACCAGTTTAATTTTGTGCTAGAGATAAGGCTAGCCAATTGACTCTCCCGATACTTAAGTATTGAGACCCAAAATTTAATAATTACAACACTTAATGTCGACTTTCCGTTAAGTGGCCATGCACATCTGGTGAGTATTCATTGGTGTCCCCAGATAGAATGCAAACAGGGGAAACTTGAAAGCTTCATAACATATGTTGCATGGATGTTGTTCTTAGAATACCATCCATTATGAGGCTTTGCCCTATGTACAAGTCATGGATTTATATTATTAAACTTGAAAAGAAATAAGGGCTCAATCACCTTCTAATGAAGGCCTATGTAAATGAGAGAAAACTAGTTTTTACTGCATCCCACTCTTAAACCTGTAAATTTCCTCTATAGGTCATTTTAATGTTCTCAGTATAACAACTCCACACCATGATATCCCCCAAATTAGCTCTAGTGGTGCTATAACAGCAGCCAAGTGTTACCTCATTAGGATGTATCAACTCTACAGCATGAACTTAAATCAATAAGGCTCCAGAATAGGATTGAGCAAATTTATGACCAATTTCACCTTCAACCCTCTAGTTCTTGTGCCAAAATTCCTCTCTCAAGCTAATTAGCAAATAGGGCAGCCAAATTAAGTAACAATATAATCAAAATGTTCTAAAATACTGTGAAGGCAAATAAGTGAAACAAGATGTGCCTTTGCTGCTATATCCCCACTTTAGTTGTGCTATCCATGTCATCACATCTTTTTGGCCCATATTGAAAGCCTAACCGCAGCCAGAGGTGTGATCCCAGCCACTTGTCTAAGATTAGGTCCATTATCAAATAAATTATCAATTGTTATAAGAATTCTTTCTATATGTTTGTGGAAATTGCAATGTTGGCATTGGTTCTTTCTTCTAGGTGGAGGCAAAAGTTCATCATCATTTTCCTGTGTCTATATCCTTCTACATCTCCCACTGTTCTGCATGGTGATGGAATATTAGAGACATTCTCTGTGTGCCCCTTTAATTGGAATTTTTCTAACGGGCATACTGTGTCTTCTTAGCTGGTGGCAGCAGAGAGTTCACAGCCTTGTTTTTGGTGTTCCTCATAGAGTCTAAGCTTTTGTAGCAAGTTGACCGTTATTAAATCTATATAAGTGACTGGTTTATGAGATTTTAGTTGCCAGATGCCTGCTTGACTAGCAGGTCTGCCCAGTTGCCTAAGCACATTTGTTGACAACTTGCCTATTTTGCACTCCAGAGCTTGATTTTGATCATGCACAGTGTTGTAAATTTTGTTCTCTATATCAACCTGTAAACAAATTGTTACTGGTTGACCCTTTCATTTGCTGACCCCAAATAGTTGGGAAAAGACGAGATGGTTATTGTTATATTTGTCCCATAGAGGACCAAAAGTTTTATGCAATGATAGTCTTGCAGTTTTCATTCTTTTGATCTTTTTGGTGGACTCTCCAGATGATCAGCAAAATTTTCTCTGGAATCAAGCTCAGTTTGGTCAAATGAGGCCCACAGTAACTTCCATGTGGGAAGGCTCATGTGACTTTAAAGTTGCGCAAATGAAAGGGTCTTGGATGAAGTCGGCAAAAGTAGGGAGCATTGATGGACAGCTCCATCTGCCTAATTCCCAGCGATCAAATGCCTTTTCAACGCTCTGCCATGAAGTAGACAGGCTCTTGCCTATGAAGGGCATCACCGCCGAAGTCCTCAATCAAGGTAATGTTTCGATGCTATTCTTTTATTTGAGAGGTTCCATGATTTTGCTTCTCCACCCAATAGTTTCTGAATATTACTCTTTATTTTAAAATACCTGAATTGAATTTTGTTTTGTTATTTTATTATGTGATTATCTCAACATGCTCATACACTTTCATTTATTGATTTGCAAATTTTAGATATTATTAAAAAAATGCAAAGTTTAGGGTAATGATGGTTCCAAAAGGGGGAAAATATGTGATATTAAAATAACTCTTACATGCTAGTCTAGTTTCTTCTCTCTCTTTAGTGTTTTTTTTTTTTTTTTGAGAAATCTCTCTCTCTCTCTCTCTCTCTCTCTCTCTCTAGCATTTTGGTTAATCATTTTATGAGCATCCGTATGAACATGAGTGAAAAAGATATCAATAACCACCTTTTCCAACATATTTAATGCAAGGCAAGTTACACTGGAAGCATTTCACGTCTGACAAGTTAAATGGTGTTAAAGAAGACTCTTTAATAACCATATTTTGTAAAATTGTGTGCATTCTTGCTATGATTTAAATTTCATTTTTGGTGTCAGAAATGTTATGGCTGTAACTGGTGTTAACTCTAGTTGGTTTTGGCAATAAGCTTTGTAGGCTACTGGTAAAACCACCCAGTGGCCCGCCCTCACATGCCTGACTATGTTGAATGGACCTGGCTTTCCTTTTGAGTTTCCCTGGGAAGTAAGCTTAAAGTTCTCGACAAATAAAATGCGCAATTCTCGTTTTTGCTGCATAGCATTAGTTTTGAAAAACTAATCACGATCATGTTAGGGAAGCTTGAACAGTCTCTGATTCCCTTCATGTCTCACCTCACTTTGAGGCAAGTTTTTTTTTTCTGCACTCTCCTGAGTTCTGAATAGTTTTCTATTCTGCCTGGGAAAAAACATCATCATTAAATTACGGCCCTAGACCTAAAATATTTCCTGCAATTATAAAACATGATTGCCTATTTGTTTCATGATCAGTTAGATCCCTTGCAGATTTTTCACCCTTTGGAATCATAAGTTTGTTTGTGAAATTTTTTTTTCATTTATTTATAAATCAAGGAGTGACCGAGTGAGTGTTACTGACCTGTTGTGTTATAATAATGTAAGCCTTTGAAGTTATTTGCAGTACAGGCTAGCCAGACACTAGCTAAGAAAATATTTCTACCAATATTTGCTGGTTTTTTACCTCTAAACATAATCTGTTAATATTATTTATGTAGATGAGAAATGCTTACTGATGTCAAGTTAGGAATTGGCTAGCTGCACTTCCTTGGAAGAGATATCTGCACACCTTTGAAAGTCTGCTGCAGCATGCCTTTAGGCAAATTAGTTAACCGATAGTTTCCTGCCATTTTGTCAAATCTACCATAAGGTCATCATTCTGTATCATGGATGGATATGGATGGTGGTATACATGAAATCTCCATACCTTAGCAGATTGATGTCATAAAGCTTTTTGCTTTTCTGGTCATAGCCAAAATCAGTTTGGGGAAATGCAAGTAGTAGTTATTTTTGCTGTAGTATTTATGGTAATAATTAAAACATTTTACTTTACTGGTAGATGCCTGTTATTGTTGCAGGTCCGGAAGCATCATTAACTGCTTCAAACTTAGATGGAGCACCGGATCTTCGGCGTGCTCTCTCTCTTCTGTCAACCAATGCTTGGGGTTCAGCTGACCCTGGAACATCATCTTCTCTTGTCCAGCTTGTGCATGCTAACCACACCAGTGCAGCTCAGCCTGCAATTCATGCAGTGAACTCAACCCCGGAGTATTGGCAAGATGAACATGGCCTAACTCAGCAAGGGCGAGTGCTTCAATTTCCTACACATAGCAATGGTAGCCAGTTCCAGGAATTTCAGCTGCTTAAAGCTCCTTATGAGACTACGTTCTTTGACTCTAGTCAGATTCATTAGTGTCCAAAATCACATGAACTGCATTCTGGAGAGTAGAAACTGAGGTATGTTTTCGTTTCCCTGCTTGATTTTTCCTTTGTGAATATCCATAATTCCTTTATGCTTGTTTGTCCTTGCCAGTGACCTGTGGATGTTTAATTTGACGTCAACTCTGTACTCGGCGAATCCTTATCTTTTCCTGGCTGATAAATGACTTTGTTCAAATGGCAGACCTGCATTCTTTTGCATCAGAACTCCTGAGGCTGGAGCCGCACATTGCTTTAATGGAAGCTGAATCCCAAAGGAGAGCTTCATGGATTGTTTCTGATTGTGTATCATGCATGATCCGAGCAGTGTATTCAAGGGTGTACAATCTGTATCGATGTCTATTGTCAGACCATGAACCTTTATATAGATTTGGGTCAGGGGAAACTCTTTTGCAGGACTAAAATGGTGCGGCCCTCTGGAAGGGAAGTACTTCTCAGACTTGTGTTTACCTTTTGTATGATATCATAAATAACAGGCCTTTCCTGAAACACCATTGCATCGTGTTGGTTGGCTGGTTGGGCTCTTTTACAGATGAAACCTGATCTTTGTGCAACAACACTCAAAACCTTGGGCAGCGGTTTTTATCACGGCCTAGCTTGGCAATGAGGATGGTAAGGATTCCTGAGATCCTGTCGATTGATGGTATACTTGGTGCTTCATTATGGACTAGAGATCCGGTCGTCGCCCGAATGTTCTCTGAAACTCTAGCTTAATCACTTCTGCTAAGTTTCGATGGGAACTATTGATTCAGAGTCTGTGCTGCCTATTTTATGAAACCACATTAAATCACCGTATATAGAGTGGGAATGGTAAAGGAATGGGGAAAAAGAAAAATACTGATTATCCATCTTGATCATTCCCCATCATTCTTGTCTGATTTTGTGATATGAGATCCCCATCATTCTCTGCATGCACCCAGAATACTGGGAAAACATGAGCACAGAATGTCATACGCAGAAAAACAAAATTACACAATTTTATTGAAGGCCGAGTTTTGTATAATGTTGTGCTTGAGCCAAGACTTACCAGACATTATAAGAGAAAGTATGCATACCTGGATTGGTTATTTACAAACTTTGGCATGGAAATGGGCCAGGCTTTATTACTCTGTGGCTTGCTTACAACCAGGTATCCTCACGAGATGCCCATTTCCTGTATCCTGTGTTTTAGTTATGCCTATTTTAATGAGGCTTAAATCACTCGACGACCAGAATTGTTCCTCCATGTGTCATGACTTTGGAGCAGCGATCCGTTCACAAGAAGTCTGCCATTGTAGTCCACCCTATACCTTATGACGACTATGATCTGCATGTACCTCTGAACATTACGGATTTTGATAGGTTCAGGCGATTACATATTTGCTGCAGTGAAGGCAATGGAAGCTCGGACCGTTACCTTCTCGAGCTGCCTCAATCAGTGTTAGCTCTGATGGCAGCACTTCTGCTGTATAAATTGGTCAGAGCTTCTGCTGGCTCCGGTTATTGTTGTTGCTGTATAAATTGTTCGACGCTGTTTCATGTGATGCATGGTGAGTAGTTTAGAGGAGAAAAGAAGAAAGAACGGAAGTGGACAAAAATAAACTAAATCATTAAGAAATAACTGATAAATCCTACAAATTCATCGCTCTACATGGATGCTTACAAAAGGATATCAAAACAATTAGAAGACAATGCTTCATGTTCATGTTCCTAGGTCTCTCATGTTACCTGTAATGACCCTAAAACTCTCTCCGCATAATTTGACTAAAGATTGGGATTATAATCAACCTAAATGCATAACTAGGATTGGGAATTTTTTAGATGATTTAAGATTTGAGGAGCAATTTGTGACATATCCTAGAACCATGGGCATGAAGTACGAGAGGAAGAGAAGGTGCAGGTTCGCCCAGCACTTTTGCTCCTCTTAAGTGCTATGCTATAACTGAGCATTGCAATCAATGGAAATCAAATAAATCGAAGATACATTCTCTCTCTCTCTCTCAACTTTTTTTTTGATTTTATCTAAGATAATACTCTTGAAAAATTTAACATTTAATTTATATTGCAAAATATTAATTTTTGAATAAGTTTTTTTTATAAATACTGATATAAAAAAGATAATAAAGTTTTTTTTTGCTTAAAATAGTGATTTATTAATCCCATTAGTTTAAAATTTAATGAAACGAGTATCTCTGCAATCTGAGGGTTAGGATAAATATGTAATAGATTATATTTATAAGGGCATATATAAAAATTATTGAACTATTCAATTTCACTAACGACAAGGATTTCTCCTCAACCGACTCTTATCCGGTAGCATCCACCTCAGCACCCTCTCCAAGGCAGAGCTGACGTGGCCAAGTTGGTGTGCCTGAGATCCCCATTCCAAATTCAAAATCCCCCTGCCTCCTGACCAATTCCTCCTTGTAGTACCAATCCGAATAAACGAATAATTTTATCCCAATATGTACAAAAAAAAAAAATATCCCAACACTGAAATTTGACTCAGATCTCTCACACACTTTACACGGAAACTAATTCCACCCACGATTACACCACGCTCCCCACGGTTCCACGTCAAAACGCCACTTTCATCGCCTCGGTGGGCCCGCCCACCGGTCTTGGAAAAAAAAAATCAGCGTGCGTCTTACATGGCCAACACCTCGCGGGCCCCATGGACCTCCCTGGCCAATCACCGCGCGGTCACGGAAGATCCGGACTGGGTTAAACACTTAAACCTCACAGTCGACCGAAGCTCCACACGCTCCACCGTTGAGTCACTTTCTAGTCGAATTCGAAGTCTCTTCAAATGTCCGCATCGGTATCCCAGCCGCGCCAAACCAGTTTACCCTCCCCTCTTTTCCCCGCTCATGGACGGAACAAAGAGCTTATATTATTATTATTATTATTATTTCATTTTACCCCGGTCCGACCCCGGTTATTTATAAATAAAGGCCCCACTTGTTTCGTTTCCCGTTTCTCTCTCCTCGCATCTCTCTCTGTTGAAGGAAGGGAGGAAAAAGGCTCCTAAAACCCTCGCCGAATCGCCCTCCGAGGAGATCACGCGAGGGGGATTGAAGCAGAAGTGGAGGGGAGGAGGGAGTAGAAGAGCCGTAGAAGAGCCAAATCCACTACGGATTGCGATCCTTTGGAGGCGGGTACTCGAGATCTAGGTCCAGATGGCGGGGGCGACTCATCAAGGGCCGGATCGAATTGGTATGACAAGTGTTTTTCTCATTCGTATTTCTCTGATTCACTGTTCTGGAAGTATAGATGTGAGTTTCGAGTCATGCTTCTTGGCATATATATTTTCTTGATTGGTTTGTCTCGTTTGGATCGGAAGGAGTCTTTTTATGGGCTTTGATTCGATTTTTGCGATCTGGGCTTGGTCAATTCTTGAAAAAGAAACGGGGTTTATTTCTATTTTTATTCGAGAAGAGGATTAGTCGATCTTGGTTTGATTCGTTTGGTGTGCGTCGTTCCTTTTTGGATTGTTTGATCTTGGGGAAGGAATTGGATAAATTGTTACCATGCTTATCTGGTTCACGTGGATTCGTCATCTGGCAGGTGTTTTTGACGGGAAATTTTCTTAGATCTCCCCGTAGGTATATCCTACTATTGATGAAGTAATATCTAATTAGCCCCTTCATGTGTGAGGTATCATGAAATTGTCATTATTTTGTATGTTGTAATAGATTGCGACTACCGTATGACTTGGTTTGATCCAAAACTGCAGTATGAATTTGGTGATGCCGTGACTTCCAAGTAAGATATGCCCGTATAGATTTATTCAATGTAGGCTGTGTATATTTTTTCCACTTTTTATGCAAATAGGTCCACGGTCACCAGAATAGCTGAAGTTCTACAATGCTGTCAATGTTATCTGGCTTCTAGTTTTCACCCAATATTTTAATAAGAAGTTTGACCTCCAAGGAGTGCAGTATGAATTCTTAATGCCAAGGCCAGTGATTTGAAGTTTCTGAGCGGAGAGATTTGAAGTTTCAGAAGAGAGAGATCTGACTGATGATCTGAACTGAATTTATCACAGAAACAGTTGGGTTTGTTCTCAGATCTGGATTACCTGCTTAATCTAATGGGATACTGTACGTGCCTTCCATTACTGAGGCATTCTTTTCTTATAAGGTTAATTGTGTCCTATGGTGTTATGCTTGTCATCAATATTTCTAATGGTCGCAGGTACTGAGATGAGTGCTTATTTTTTGTTATGATTTTGCTCAGTTGGCAAAAAGAGAAATATGCTTATATATATATATATAGCTTTTTTGCATGAATACCCTTCTAAAAATTCAAATTTGCGCGAATACCGTCTTAAATTTATATTTATTTCTGCACCCTCATAAAACACTGTTTTTGTACAAATACTCCTAATATAACGGTTCTTCTAACACCGTTAAGAAAAACCATTTTTATTTTAATTAAAAATAAAATAGAATTTTGAAATTATTTTTTTTATCCTCCATAGCGATCGTCTTATAAATGTTTCTTTTTTCACATCTACCCATTAAGAGTATTTTAGTCATTTTAATTTAAAACCCTTAATTTTTTAACGGTGTTAGATGGTGTGGGTACATATGCAAAAATATAGATAAAAAAGGGTAAAATAGCAAAACAAGTGTTTTACGAGAGTATACATACAAATATCAGTTTTGGAAGGATGCAAAATTCAATATTTAGGAGGGTGTTGATGCAAAAAAACCCATATTTTTATGATAAGCAAAGTTCAAGATGTTTCACGAGACATAGTGCAAATTTGAATAATAACTATGATAACAAGAATCTCTCCCTGTATGATTATTGTACATACCCCACTTGTCAAAGGGTTTAATAAAGTATTGACAGGGAATAACGGATCGTAGTTGATGCCTTGTGAGCATGTTAATGCAAAAGGATAACTAGATGTGCCTTTTTTTATGTACTGACCTTTATGATTTTTTTTTTGTTAACCTATAGAACTCTGATTTTGTCACTTCATGTGATATTTTTTGTGATGAAGATTGTTTCTAGGTTATGCCTCCATGCCGGCAATTTCGTTGGTGGTTAAGGGGGCTGTGCTGGAGGAAGTTTAGTGGTGGTGAAATATTGTGGAGAACTGGCCACTGCTGGACTGGGTTGATGTGATTGTTGCAGAAATTGAAGAGGTTTTTGACATTGGTCAAAAAGTGAAGGGAATTATACAAAAATTTCCCAGAACAGTTTTGTGACACAGAAAATATATGAGAGAGTTTACAGAGTTCTCCATCTGGAAAGCTATTCTTTTGTCACTAATAAGCTTTGGAAACAGTTTCTATGTTTCATTTCCTTTAGACCCTCCCCGTTTTGGTTGAGAACATACTCTACTCCCTCATATAACTAAATATCAACATAAAATTGTCTTTGTATGTATACAATTTCTCTCTATGCCATAATTTTATTATTTAGCAATAGAAAACTTATCTTGTCCATTTTTCTCTTGTATTAGACTCAATTGAGCCAGTGGAATCATCAAAGGTAGATGCTGAGCAGAAATCACTTAGTGCTGAGGATTCGGAAGAACGGGTATTACTCTATCGGCATATCATTGATGCTAATAAAGTTTGAGCTGATGCTGATTTTGTTTTTTTCCTGCCAGCCACTTTCTGCCAAACATGAGAAAGTGGTATCACCTAAAGTTTCTCATGACTCAAATACCGTGAATCTATCAAAAGATGCCCCAGGCCAGCTGGGTTCTCTGGATGCAGGTGGAGACCGCACTGCTGTTTGTCCGCCCAACATCTATGCCCCTCAGGCACAAACATTCTTCTATGGAGGTTAGTTTGCATCATTGAACCCTTATTGGTTTTGTGTTAGAAATTTTTTCCAGTGCAAATTACTTGCATGTACAGCAGATGTCAGTCAATAATAAGCCTGACATTTTTGGTATTCTTATGAAGTTATATTTTGGTGTTGAGTTTTATTCTTCTTAAATCTGATTTTGTACATGTCTAGATATAAGATTATGAAGTGCATGTATATGTGGCATAAAGGGTACTGCATAACCTGGACAATGTTTTAAAAATTATTGAAAATAGATCCGCCATCACTGACCATTCTTGGATCATTGCATGCCATTGAGGCACATACTATTTTACCTTTTCATATTTGTGATGAATATGGTGAAGCATAATGTACATTTGCAATCTGATATTGGTATCAATTTCTGAAATCTAAATACTTAATCAGAATCACAATTTTGTTTCCTGTCTCTCCTTTGCTTTTTCCTCTACTCATGAAAAGTTTCACATGGTTCTTTTGCTTTCAAGCAAGGCAAAATGACTTGAAAATGTTGTTAAAAATATGTTTTGAAGAAGTTTTTTTTTGTTTTCTTATTGTTTCAATTTTAAACTAACATGGAGCATAAGCCTGTGTGGTTCTTTAGGATATGGAAATGCTACTAGTGAGTTTGAAGAATATCCGCGGTTTTTAAATGTTGATGGCTTGGAAGTTGGACCAACTGTAAGTATAATTCTTCAGTATTGGTGTCTTTTCACACCTTTTTTCCTTATTTAGGTCTTACAAGATTATCTTGTTTGTCTTGTTCTACTGAAGGGTATCTACAATGAGAATCCCTCTCTCATGTTCCATACTGGATATGGGTACAGTCCTCAGATGCCTTATGGACCTTATTCTCCGGTTACAACTCCTATACCTTCTGCCAGTGGAGATGGCCAGCTTTACACTCCTCAGCATTTCCCATTCTCGGGCCCTTACTACCAGCAACCAGTTCCTCCTAGCATGCCATATATTACTTCTCCAACTCCAGTTTCGCAAGCTGAGTTAACCATGCCAGTTGACCACCAAGAAGCTTTTCTTGCCGATACTTCGAATTCCAATGGCATGCTGTTTGGACCAAGACCTGGTTACCACGTTTCATATGGTTCTTTCGGTACAGGTAGCTTTGCTGGAAATTCTGGTAATCCTGGTTTCTCTGATTTAAGGCAAGAGTTTGATGGTTTTGGCTCTGACGGGTTTTGGTCAGATTGGTTGAAATCACCAGATGGGATGGGTTCTTTGACTCCATTGTCACCAGCAGCTTCACCTCAACCAATTGGTGCACTTGTATCGTTTGGGCAAAGCACAATGCCTTTAGCTGGAATGGTATTGCATTTTTCCATGTCCTCTTTCTACTGTTGTGCAACTGACTGCAAACATCTGAAGCTATGTGATATATTGCTTTGTTCCCTCTCCAAAAATCTAAAAATTCCATAATTTGGGTATTGTTGTAAGGTGGGTGTTTGTGTAAATTATTGTCTGCTCATGGTAACATGCCAAGTGTTATTATCATGTCTATGATTTTCTTTTTCATATTTTGTAAAAGAGATGGATTGATTATTTGATTATCATTGTGAACACATAATTAATGGCATTTTGCCATGTACAAGGAAAAAAGAAAGTAATATAAAGTGAAGTAGAAGAAAAGAAGAATAACTATGCTAACAGTAAGTTCTCTTAGATTTACTTATTGTATTTCCATTAAACTGGTCGTCGACGAGGTTGAAGCTATGAAACTTCCTAAACTTTATTCTAGCCATGATATTGATGTCTCGTTCTATTCTTTTTGACAATGGGTAAGCTGTATTTGATTTCAAGATTGAAATTCTAGTGTTTCGTTGTCCATCTACTATGTTGTAAAATTATGCCCCCGCATCCTTCTGTGATACAGATTTTATTTTCTATGTGGCATGCCTCCTTGTATGGTAGTATTTAGTTGTGTTTCATTACACCTCCACCCGCAGGTTTCCATGACTTTAACTAAAAGGGTTATCTGTCATCTTTTGAAAGTTTTTTAGTCAAGGCACACTGTTATGCAGGCAATATAGTTGCATTAACAGGGGAAAAAAATGATGTCATATTTTATGCTTATTTCCTTTCCTTTTCAAGATGCAGTGTCTTATTGACAGCAGCTCTTGATCTTTTCTGTTGGGCCCTGAGATCTGCATTGGCATTGCTTTGATCTTGCAATTAATTATTGAATTTAGGTATCATTTGATATCTTAATTTTATATACTGATCTACTTTGGTATGGTGTCTTAAAATGAAAAAATATTAGAAATTTGTACCAGTGGGTTGCCAGTTAATTTTTTATTTTTGAAAAATAACAGCTTACTTTATTGCTAGATCTATTTATAATTTGCAAGACTAAATTGCTATATTAAAGCTTCAGTTTCTTTAGCCATTCTTTTAAGTCATCACATTACTGACTTAGCTTTTACAATGTATTCTCTTTTTTTTCCAACAACATTCAGGCTCCACAGCAACCAAAGTCCTTCTATGGTTTTGGATCCTCAATTAGTTCCTATGACAGAGGGTACTCTCATGGTGGGATGTATCATCAGGGCAGTAATTTTGGGGGTTCCATTCCCAGCTTGGGAGTTAATGTACGGAGTTTGAGTGCAGCTGACAAAGGCAGGAGGCGAGGAAAAGGTAATGCTTCATCATGTAGTTGCAATGGTACTCCAGACTTTCTCTGTGAGCAAAACCGAGGGCCACGGGCTACTAGACCAAAGAATCCAGCAGTGGAACAGAACTCATCACTGGATGGTAAAAATGACAGTTCTACTACAAAAGCTAAACGTGAGTTATACAATAATCCGGACTTTGTTACGGAGTACAAGGATGCCAAGTTCTTTATAATAAAATCTTACAGTGAGGACAATGTCCATAAGAGTATTAAGTATGAAGTTTGGGCCAGCACTGCCAATGGGAACAGGAAGTTGGATTCTGCTTATCATGAGGCAAAAGAAAAGGACAATCCATGTCCAGTTTTCTTATTTTTCTCGGTAACTCCAGAATTCTGTCCCTTTTATTGTTTCAATTTCAGTGTCTTTTCTTAAAGTGTAATTTTGCAAGATCACATTGTTATACATCTCTGTTTTAAAGTGTTCCTTTTTTTATAAATTGGACTGATGTATTTTGTTTTGTTATTCCATATCCAGGTAAATGCCAGTGCACAGTTTTGTGGGGTAGCTGAGATGATTGGACCTGTAGATTTTGAGAAGAGTGTGGACTATTGGCAGCAAGACAAGTGGAGTGGTCAGTTTCCTGTCAAGTGGCATATTGTGAAAGATGTGCCGAACAATCTATTTCGCCATATCATCCTTGAAAACAATGACAATAAGCCAGTAACCAATAGCAGAGACACCCAGGAGGTAAGATATTTCTTCTTAGTCTGGAACTCTTTGCTTCCGGTTTCTTTTTTTGGGACTTGTTTCATTCTTGATTTACTTCTCAAGAGTAATTTCTTTAATCTGGTAGAATATGTGTTATGAATGTAGTTAGCTCAATTATGTGAATAAAGTTATCGGCTACACTCTGATGTTCTTTACCCTTTGCCCTTGTGTTATTTGAAACTAGACGTCCAAATGTTAGATTTGCATATTTGCATTTCACTTTGTCATGCCAGCATTTGTATGGTCAGACCAGGAAAAGGACACTAAAGTGAGAAGATACTAACATATGAATGATACAGTAGTATCAGTATGTTATATAGTTACACCAAACCATTTGCTATTATATTTTTTGTATAGAAATCTCCTAACTTACATTTATGGGAGTTCTCCCATATGCTCTATCCATATACATGTATGCACATTTTTTTGGGTAAAGCGGCAGAATTACACAGCCCAAGAGTAGTTACAACCTGAAGAACCAAAGAACAAAATATCACAGAGAGGTGTAGGGATAGATGCAGTAGAATCCCAAGTCACGAAGCCGAATACAAGGTCTGCTATCTCGGTACCGGTTGCCATATTGGTACCTTAGCGGTACGGTACGGTACGGTACACCTCGCCGAAATAGCTTTCTTATCATTTTTCTTAATTTTTATCTTGGTACGCCTTGGTACAGACCGATACGCACCTCGGTACGCTTCAGTATGGGGCTTATATCGACTTGAAGGTATGTTTCATGCTAGTTTTCTCCCGGTATGGTATGGTGCGTCCCGTACCGGGCAGAACGGGGCGGTACGACTGACCTTGGCCGAATGGTTGGGCACAAAGAATGCCGCCCAATCCGCTGCATAAAGAATGTAGGTATACATACATGAACATTCAAGCATATGTGTACAAACTTGTTCATACACCTACAAACATGGGTTGAAGAGATTTTCAGTCTCAGGATATAGACCATATTGGCTACTATTCATTGTAAAATTTGAATTAATAAGGTCTAGGCACTATCCTTGCTGATTAGAAGCCATCTTGCCATTATTTTGGCTTGGTTTGATACAGTGCTGATGGACACAGGTGGCACACTTGAACTCCTATATAATGCTGCTTTTGTTTTTTTTTTTTTTTATAATAATTTTTAGATCATGGTTGAACCAAGTAAGCACCAAACATTTATAAACTGATACTTGAGTTTCATAAGATCACCGCATCAAAATGATGCTCTCGCAGTGCAACCTTTCCTTTTGGACAATTTCTCCTTTTATTAATAACTAACTAAGCTTCCATTACTATGTGAAACATGAGTTGATACATTTCATTATTAGCTTTCCTTTTTAATGCTATTAATTTGAGCTCTCTCCTTGTCTTCTCTCTGGGCTTATTTACATTGTTTATTGTTGGGGGTTGAATCTTCAGGTAAAACTGGAACAAGGTTTGGAGATGCTAAGCATTCTCAAAAATCATGAGGCTGACATGTCAATTCTTGATGACTTTGACTTCTATGAGGAGCGGGAGAAAGCAATGCAGGAGAGGAAGGCTCGGCAGCAGCAGCAGCCATTCAACTCTACAGTGGCGTCTTCAGCAGTTGTTGGCAATGAGCAAAGGAACCCAGCAGCCATCTCTGGTGATGTCATAAAGCAAATTTCAAAGAGCTTTGCTCAAGCTGTCCGGTTGGAAGAAGGTAAAAATGCAAACCCGCCTGGAGTTAGAAACAGCTCCACCAATGCGACTGCTGCTCAGCCTCAAGATTTGGTAAGTGAGCAACTGCAAATGTGACAGCCGCTGGTTTCCTGCCAAAGCTTTATGCTTGTCTTCTGCCGGAAGGCATCTTTATTTGTGGTTTGACATCTGAAGCTTGGAAGCAGCAACGAATGGTTATGCTCGAAGTGGTAATTATGGATGAGGCTTTTGGTAGGAAAAAGAGGGGGGCTGCTCGAGCATTTGTACACTAGATAGATCTCACCAATCTAGAGCTGTAATTTATCTCCTCCTCCTTTTTTTTTTTTTTTTTTTTTGTTCCTCTTGGTGTTATTGTCCTTGTTGCATTAGGGGCAAGCCTTTAGTGGGGCTGGAGTTTTATGCAAGCCTTTGTAAAGTTTCCAGTTTGGATGCCAGATGAATAAGCTATCTTTTCTAGTCATATCCAACATTTTGTATTGTCTCATACTGTCAATTTTGAAATTTGAATCAGTCACCTTGAACAAGCATAAATATTCCGAGCATTATTTTGTTACTGGCCAAGTGGGTTCTGCTTCCTTTGGTGTAGTTATGATATACTTTGATTTTGATCAGAGTTTCCTTGTGTATTGTTACCGGATAGAGTACACATCATCACCAAGTGTCCAACCATATCCATCCGATGAAATTTCATAAATTTCATGGTGAGTTGTAATCCTATGATTGATAGATTTCCAAATCTGAGAGTCGTAGAGATTTTGATCCTTCAAACCTATTTAATAAAGCTCTGATGCAGATTCAGTAGTTGCCATTACCTTTTATGGAAGTTATTACCAAAAGTTTGTAGTTTGATTATATAATCTTTGTCAAAAGGGATTGTTGCCTTTTTTGGCATGTGCTATATTATATGTTGTATGTGATACTGAATAAAATTTCTGAATGGTCTCAGTCATCAGAAGATATGGTCTACCATCTGGTGTAAAATCTGGGAATCCAAACTGTTTGATCGGGTTTCCTGAAGGATTAATGCTAAGCCTGGCAGAAATCAAATTCGCCTTTCTGGTCATGTGGTGTCATTCCTGGCTAAGTCTTTCGTGGTACACCATTCAATCCTATGCACACGTCTTCTAGAAGCACCTGAATCAGGAGAAGGCATTTCTTGGAGAGGTAAGCGCTTCCAAGTACAGCAAATCAAAGAATCTTATTGGCAGCAGAAAAATTTGTGGCCTAGATGCGGTTACCTAACACGCAGGAATTTCACCAAGGCATTTCTTGGAGAAGTAGCACTTAATCGTAGAAGAATCCAAGGATCCGATCATATGGTTCTAGCGGAGCTGGAGGAGGAAAAACCTCCTAAACAGCTTTTTTTCCTTTTATTTTGAAATGACTCACAAGCAGCATTTCAATATGAAAGATTTATTCGTGATGCCTGCTCAGGTTGGTTCCTTCTCTGCCTTGATTCATCACTCTTCTGTTTTTAACTTGATGTTGCAATAACTTCTGCAGGAGATCAGATACTCCACATGCTTGCTGTGTCCCGATCTCAAACTCTTTTTTCTGTTTTTTTTTTCTCCCCCCGGTAGACCAACTCTTTTTCTGGCAATAATCTATGCAAGAGGCCACAAATCCCGGTAAGCAACCGACGTATTATTCATTCAGATCTCATACAACGTATAGCCACCAGTCTCTGGTAATCAGTCTTAAGTCTGCTTAACTTGGTTGCCCAATGCATTCATAACAATCCTCTTTCGTATCACATCTATGATTGCAAGAAGATGGTATCAGGCATGTCATGTGGGCACGCCAAAGGAGTTCATACATGACAAGCAGGCAAAATATGCAGCTCTACCAATCAAACAAATCTTTCTTCCATGTATGCCTGTAAGAAGATGGGATCATCCATGTTTAACAAAGACAAATTGACTATGGAACTTGATACAGCAGAGCATCCCACAAGAAAGAAACTAGAGTAAATCTAAAAGGTAACCTTCTGTAAAGGTAAAGCAACAAGGACCCACATAAGCAACAAATTTTTCTACTTCAGCAATCAGTTCTCTAGTTGGTAGATACACTTCTCTCACTCTTTTTAACTTCCATCCTGTTTCAGTCGGCGGTCATCGGCTGGGACATGCAGCAACGGAAGCGTGCCTTGCGGACGGAGTTAATAATCTCCATCTCTGCATTCTCTAGCATCGTGACAACCTCGGCAAACGTGGGGCGCACATCAGGGTTTGCATCCCAGCAGCGGGTCATTATCTCAGCAAGCGCAGGGAGACAATCTTGTGGTATGACCGGACGCACACCCTTGTTGACGACAGCGAATGCCGCCTGAACAGCTGTCATGTTCTGGAAGGGAAGCATACCAGTTATAAGCTCCCATAGGACAATACCAAAGCTATAGACATCAACTTTTTGATTGTAGGGCCTGTGCTGGATCATTTCCCTGCAGACCAGGAGAAAAAGCCCTCAAGCAGTCCAATTAGGCAGCAACTGGAAATGTAGAAACATGGAAGGAAAGAAACTATGGCTTGAACAACAGAGTATCAAATTATCAATAATATAAGCAGACAGAAAAACAGAGAATACAAGTTAAGCTAGTCCTCGGAAGTAATTACAAATTGCCCCAACAGATCAATAAACAACAGACAGATGCTGTGCCCTGTATTTTATCTTGAAAGACCACATTAATAGCTAAGCAAAATGTCAAATGCATGCTTGAGGGTGCAACAGTGCTCAAGATTATAGACTTACCTAGCATGCAGTCAACCAACCATCTAAGCTTACAAATTAGATATCTGAATATGCCTAAATCAGCAAGTTATAGACTCAAACCAGCACACATTCAACCGTCTAGACTACATACGTCTTGACTTATGCATGGCTATATCAGAAAACCCTTTTTTTTTCAAATGAAATCATGTCCTGGAAATTACAGCAGGCAACAAGCTTCATATGCTTAATGCCAAGCTTAATACCCAGGCCTGAAATACAAGGAACAACACTGAACAATCATACAGTTAATTACACATTCTTTCAGGAGTTCTAAAATTTGATTGCACAACCATATGGACCAATGCCTATATTCTTGTGTGTGTGTTTATTTTTGTAGGGGGTGGGGAGATGGAGGGAGAGGGTCATAATGAGCTGCAAGAGCACATGCAGTAGCAAAGAAGTAAACCATCTGGTAACCAATATGTTATGCAATACCACAGAGGAAGATATTCAAGCAAATGAGCTACAATCAAGCATATCATAACATCCTCCTTCTAACAAAGCATGAAGTAATTGCATTATTATCTAAACAAGTGGCTGGACATGAGACAATCAGATGGTAAAATGGAAAGATGAGAAATTAAATTCCCATCATATGGATTAAATAATACCGATCAATAATGAAAATGATAGGCCAGAGCAGAAGCTATTAAGGTTATCTCTTGTTGATCAGTAAGACAGGTGTTCAGTTATCAATGAATAAAGACTCCTCTGGAACCAATGCAATGCTAATGAATTTTCAGCAACAAAAAGCAAACCAGGTAAAGACAGAAAATGGAACCATAAGCATACAAGAGTATGAGCACTTTTCTCAAATGATCAAAGTTTGCAGGGATAGTGGAAATGAGATAAGGCAGAAATTTTGCTGCATCCAAGCTGAACCTAACAATCACATATTCTAAATAATTAAAGAGCACACAAGGTCAGTGAAGAAGAGATAACAGATCATTACACCGCATGTGATGCTAAAGCTAACGAGCAATATAATTTGGTAGCTTTCCTGAAAGGAAGGAACATGAGATAGGTGGCATTTGATGATGAATCTAATTATCACAATACCTGGCAGCTTTCCTGACAGGAACTTTCTAATTAAAGAACTCATGCATGAGAACAGAAAATCTTCTCCAGTCTGTTCTTATGCAAAATAGCAATGTATAATTTGTGCTCGACAGCACTAAACTGTTAGAATAATAAAGCAGTTATGACACATAACTTCCTTGAAAGTGATACATGCAGAGGCCACACGTGTACAGATCCTAATGTAGTACAGATGGCCACTGATGTATAGATATGCATAGACCAAAAAGGAAACAAACAGAGTGAAAGCTATCATCTTGCACATTAAAACACACAAAGAAATGTATGAAAAGGGTTCCAAACAATCTCCCTACCACAAGGACTAGAAGTCTAGAACCTTCCCAATTCAATAAAGGAATCATATGAAATATTTGAAAATTATGAACATTTTGGGCCACAATTGCACCATAAAAATGAATTTCAACTTTTGTTTAAGATATCAGCTAGAAATTCTTTTTTATAAAGACCATTCTTCTTCTCCCTGTACCCCACAACATAGACCATGAAAGGCTACCCAGGCAATGTTCCACCACTTAATAGGACAGGTGCAGAGACTTTTAATTTTTTGAGACTAGGATGGGAGGAAACCAAGCCAAAATCAGGGTGATAGTGGGATCAAACCCAGCTCATTAGGATATAACACCCAGTGGCTTTAGCAACTCAACCACTTGGCACCCTCAGGGCCCACATAATTATAAGAAAAATCTTTAATACTGCAAGCTGAACATGCAAAAATAGAATTTGACAAAATTACTTCTTCTCCTGTCCCCTACCTGTAAATCCTATCAAAATTCAATTCATGGTTACCGGCTAATTCATTCCACGAGTATATCACTTTCTCAGTCTCCTAATAAAAATGATCCAGTGTGCACTATGTATTTACATTCTTTTCTCTATGAAACTCATTTAAATTCCACAAATTCCTAAGCAGGTATTCTTGTTCTTCTAAAACCTAATGAACGATCCTTTCGTGTAGGCACTTCAGGCTGCCATGAATGTTAGGTTCATTGTGTTTTGCATTGAACGTATGCAAGTATGTTTTTCTATTACTTATTTGGGAAAGTAAAAAAGAAAAAAAGGTCTGTCCAAGGTTTTACTATAAATGAATATGTTCTTAAACCTTTCAAAAAATGCTTTGTTTATTGGCAAAATATTTTGTGAAAATATTATAGGTATTTACTGATTTCAACCAAACACAGGCCTTTACCCAGCTATTAACTCTTCTTTTTTCTGTAATGTTAGCAGTATTGTGAAATGATATTACTTTTTTTCTAACAGATGCCTCAGATAGCAGAAGATAGAGATATGTAATCAAACAGCTAGGAAGTTGCAAGGATCTGTGCAACTATCTTCCTTGTATTTTAACTTATATAAAACCTCAATCCCTCTTTAAGCTTTAAGAAAATACAAGACATAATTCAAGTATCTTTATTCAGTCCGCCAGATCATTACATCATAGGCCATCCATGAATAATAGATGCACAATACCTGAAATTCGATTGTATTTGTGCTCTCTTATACATGTTACGTCACTTAACAATTAGTGGGAGAAAACCATTATTCCCATCAAAATAAACAAAACCATCTGGCCTTGTCCCAATTATCTGAAATTGGAATTTTAAGAATCCTTAATTTTACATGAACCAGGGAAGGCCCCAGAGGTCACATTCCTCTGCTTAGCAACCAGAGGTTTGGGGTTCGATTCGGTGCATCTCCGAAAATCTTAACGTAGGTAATTACAGTTTGGGTGGGTCATCCTCCCTTTCTCACAAACAAGGAATTCTTATTTTACTAAATATTCATATAAATACAGCTTCCAGTGTTGCCGCAAGATTACTCATATCTTTTTCCGCAATTTTTTTCAGCCAGTTTTCTTCTTTCCCTTCTCTTTCTAGACCTTTGATGCAGATTTAAATGTCTCTCCTTTGTAGGGCCTCAGATCTTCATTAACTAGGTGCTCTCATTTCTCTAAAATCTTTAGATACACAAATATATAAAATTGATAAATAACAATGAAAACAAGCTTCAACCATAATGAACAAATATCTTCAGCAGAACATCGCAAAATGATAGACGAGTGATCGAATGCCTCAAGAAAAGGATAGATGATGGGTATTAATCTGGAAGTTTGGAATGTGAGAAAAATGAAGGATCATCAAATGTGCAGGATTTCTTAATTGTATAAAGCCAGTCAGTAGCCAAAAAGGAAAACCATCACGTGCGGTTGTCAAGCTTAGTTACTGTTATATTTAAATTATGAATTTCATGCATATATCAGTTCAGTTATTCCACATCCAAAATAGAAACATTTGGCACTTCATATCACATAGAGCTCTCCCAAGAAAATTGTGTTGTAATTAAAACATTTTTTTATGAGACCCTAAGCTTAAAATTAGGGAACGGGAATAATTTGCAGTATCAAGATCAGTGGACTAGCACTAGCAATGAAGCAGAAAGTCAAGCTCTCTGGTATTTTCTTTCTTAAGATCTTAATGATCAGAAAAATGACAATATATTGGAAGATAACTACTCCCGAACCTCTCCTTCTAACAGCTTGATTGGACCATCAAATGCTCGCAAGATGGATTGACAATTCAACTAAGGTCAATAACTGAAAGACCATTTAGCTCACTGTCATGTAGCAACAATGATTGCAAAATTAGGGTTTATTAAAGTTCAGTGCAAGCATTTATGACAATTATCAATGTCCACTTCTATTTTTTTACAACCACAATGTAACTTTGAAAAGAAAATTTAAATGCATATATATAACAACCCAAGAAGATAATGTCCAGGAGATAGGATAATCCCTAAATATCATTTGGATGGAAAAATAGAGCAACAATGAAGTAGGAAAACAAAGATTGCATGGGATAAGGCTTGTTGTTTACATGAAATGCATAAACTGATTATCATCTGCCATTGTTTTGATTTTATGTTTTATTTGTTCCAAGCAGACATTAGGTTTATTGATAAACAAACTTTTTCCATAGAGATGCAAAAGATATTTATTAAGTTTCCTTAGGTGGCATCTTAAAATTCATGACATATTTAAAGATGAAATTATCCAACCCGCTAGCAACTGGTAGCCGGCATCTTTCGACAACAAAGGCTCATGCCATGAAACCAAGAGGTTCCAAATGTTCTGCAGGTAGACCTATCCTAATTTGTAGTTCAAGTCCAGGCAACTAAAAAGTAATTCTTTGAAATTTCCCTAACCTTTTGGAAGGGGAGATATGAGAAGGTTCGATATAGGGAACTGTTTGTGAGTCTAAGGCACAAATCAAAAACCAAAGTCAAATAGAAATCCATTCCTAGTGGTACCCATATAATATAAATTGCACTTCTATTGCAACTGTAGCATGACAAAAACACCATTAGAGAAGTGCATTGCAAGTCATAATGGTTTTGGATTGTAATTCTAGAACATACTGTTGTATGGGTTCTGTCATTTAGAATTTATATCAGAAAGTAAAGTACGGATAAGTTAATATAATCCCTAACAAGTCACCTTTGTCTTCTTTCTCTATTGTTATCAAGAAACTTAATTTAGTGCAAACATATGACATAGCATTTATCCACAAGAATTTGGTTCTAGTATATGATCTATGCTGAGTGTAACTCAAAAAGTTACAAGATTGGATTAACCCACACATGGGAACATGATCTGGGACAAAATAGCTAGTTAGCTTGAGGTGTATAAAGCAGCAAACTAGATCATACCAACAAGAAAACAAGATCTCCTATATGCAAGTAGTGAATAGGAAGATTAAAGAAAATGAGATCTAATCTACACCTGTAGTGAATAGGAGGCTCAAAGAAGTGCATCTTGGATGAAAGGCCACACCAAAACTCATTGGGATAAAAAAGACAGACAATGCAGCAATTGAAGTCGATAAAGATAAGGGAGGTAGAAAATGACATTAGATTTGCTCACTTGAAAGCTATCCTTACGAACATGTTATCCTTAAGGACATACTTAAAGATTGCCCAAGACATTCATGAGCATTCACCTCTTGTCAAATGCATCTCGAGGGAAGAAGAGTTTTGATGAGAGACCATAGTTGTCATCTAATCTTGATTGGGAAAGTTCTAATCACTGCAAGCGTCAGTGAAAGCTCTAAGAGGTAACGAGTGTTTAAAAAAATCATCCTTTTTAGTAACAAAAATGTCTTAAGGTTTAAATCATAGTATGCCGTACCGTACCATACCGAACTGTACAGTACCGGACGTACCATATCATACCGATTCGGTGCCGATATCGGTGGCGTACCGACACTCGGTACGTCAAAAAAATCGCGTACCGTACCATACCGACTCTATGCTAGTGTGGCACCAGAACAGGATCCGGTACCAAAACATCGAACCTTAGTCTAAATCACAATATTATCCAGCCAAACAACAAGGAATTTGTTGCATCTTTCTTTGAACTTGTTTTGCTTGCTCCTTTTACTTTTTTCATTTACTGCTTTCCATGTGCCGGTACATAACCATAAGATACCACACCATGCCATAACAATCACATGTGACAAGATCCTTTCAAACTGTAGGGGTTAAAATCATTGTTACAGGGAACCCATTTCTCACACAATTAGGATTTTCCCAGTAAACTAAATTGGGAAACCTTCAATTCATTTGGGAAAATTACTCAGAAATCTGAATTTAGAAAGAAAGAAAACTTCTATAAATTGGGTTCCCGATGGATAAGTTATTCAAAAAAATATGACAAGGAGGAGAGAGAGGAGTGAAAGGGAAGGGGGAAATATCTAAATCAAAGATTCTTCTTGATAATTATAATAAAACCATTGGGATAAATCACCAATTTTATTTGCTTTGAGGAAAACACATACGAGCAAAATCAGAGTTTTTATCGATATTTGTAAATTAAGTTGTAGCTAGTTGTCAAATTGATCCCAATTTGAGAAATTAGTGGAAATCCATTTAAAACAACTTTACCAAATGGTTTTTCAATGGTTTTTATGCTCTTTTTTCAATGTGGTTTGCATAATATTTTTGCTTTCTTTACTATCGTATTCCGTTTCTGGCATTAAGATATTTTCTTAACCATAGTTTCCTGTTTATTGCATCTGCATTGTTTCCTGCATAGGTTTGCCCCCTAATGGCAAACTATCGTTACAATTGGTTGTAGTAATTTGTGTCAATCAGCAATGACCAAAATGAACCTAGTGAAAGTCATAAAATTATCTAGCCAAACAACAAGGAACTTGTTTTATTTCTTTCTTTTTTCACATCTTTTGCTTCTCTCTCTCTCTCTCTCTCTCTCTCTCTCTCTCTCTCTCTACTTCTATGTGCTAGCACATAAGAATATGATACCATACAATGCAAGCCAATCATAGGCTAGAAGACAATTTGAGAAAATAGGGTTATGATCATCCAGTACCAATTTGTTCCAATAAGCAAGGACAAATATGAACCCATGTGCATATTGCATAACAATATATACCATCATACTATGCCCTCATTTACATGGACTCAAGTTCGTGTATTGGGTTGTAAGTACATGTCTAAGCAAATAATCCTTCTGATGTCTAAGAATTTATTCTTATAGAATTCGCTGATTTCTCCAAACCTCTAAGACAAGCAACAAAAAAGAAGACTCAAGCAGTAGGATCCCTCCGTTTTCCCACTGAGATCACACCTAAACCTGTACTGCAGAGATAGTTGTCCATGCACTGATAAGACAAGTACAAATTCTCGAGAAAAGAGGAGCCGTGCTGGCAAGCTAGAACTACTTTATGTTTCACCTAAATTACCACCATGCTAAATAATCATATTAATACAGATGTCTAAGCATCGGGCACAAGTACTTTAGGTTAAATCGATAGCTCCGCATAACATGGCATACCATATGGTACAGACTGGCAAGTATTAAAAAACAGCAAGCCATGTCTATGGCAGTTACAGTTGAAATGGTATGTATAGTGCCATGTCAAGCGGTGTCAGTCACATTCTCAATGACATGCTACGGCTCCTAGCAAACAAAATGGGTCCATGCATGCCAATATTGGTGTGCGCCCCTATGGGCTAGAGCAGCATGTTTTCGCACAAAACAATATGAATCCACATCAAGACACACATAATACATGGGTACGTGTGCCCCTATGGTATACCCATTTCCTGTCAGCACAAACCAGCAGAATAAGATACACTGATCCATGAAAACCAACAGAAAACGACACCTAAACTATTGATGAAGTAGACTGAACTATTTCTATTTTGAGCAACAAGAATATATTTTTCACTAAATAGGTAGTGTTTTATTTAAAAACCCTCCTTTTATTTTTCTTACTGGATGCATTAGCAACAAATTATAAGTCCCTAGTTTATGGTAACTTTACCCATTTCCTGTCAGCACAAACCAGCAGAATAAGATACACTGATCCATGAAAACCAACAGAAAACGACACCTAAACTATTGATGAAGTAGACTGAACTATTTCTATTTTGAGCAACAAGAATATATTTTTCACTAAATAGGTAGTGTTTTATTTAAAAACCCTCCTTTTATTTTTCTTACTGGATGCATTAGCAACAAATTATAAGTCCCTAGTTTATGGTAACTTTATCTAAGTTTTACAGTCTATATTATATGCAAATTGATTACATAAAAAAATGAAGTGAAAAGAGGTTCTCATATGTCCACCATTACAAGTTTCTTCTCATCTCCCTTCTACTCTCCTCACCTTTTTCTACCTCCCACTCCTTTTCCTCCCTTTTTTTTTTTGTCGCCTTCTCCCCACACTCCTTGACTACTTCCTCATCTCTTCTAGACAGTTCTACTTCCATGACCTCCATGGCACCCCACTATCACATGTCACCCCCACTACATTGCCACCTCGCCAAAGCTTGTTGCTTGTCAAATTGTTGTAGCTCGTCATTGTTTGTCCACCTTCTCTCCTCTCTTCATGCTTTCCCCTCTCATCTACTCCTTACTTGAGTCAAGTAACCCACATATGTGTTTGGTCACAGATGTGCGGCCTGTTGGTAAGCAAACCAGTTGAGCCTTGATAATAGAGGCTGCCCAACCAGAACGCAATCTAACCCATTACAATACCTAATAAAGGAAAAGGAAAAAAAATATTACCACACTATGTTTTCACTTAGCAAAAAAGGCACAAAACATTTAATCCCACTTATATGGAATCAAATTCTAAAACCAAATTCACTAGTAGTAACTATTTTATGGATACCCAATGACATCGGGAAGCATGAATTAAATATACTTTCTTAGTAATTCAATTTAAATCAATGATGGTAGCGGACATCATTATATGAAAGGAAATGATGGACAAAGATTGACTTTCTACACGATTGGATAACTTACTAATTTCATGTTATAATTTAGTGGGCTTTACTAAAATTATATCAAGAAGATACGATATTACTTCTTTTGAATATTATAAAAAATTTAAGCATTAATATTAGGCGTAGCAACCAGAAAACTCTAGGCGTAGCAACTAGAAAACTCTATTAAAATCATTTTTAGTCCTCAAAGTTATAGGCCCACTAGATATTTTGCACAAAAATATATGAATTTAAGTGGGAAAAGGAGAAATGATCGCCAATAAATAAGTATGAAGAAAAAGAATATTTTGTACTAGTAGAGAAAGCCCCTGACTCTACATTGAAAGTATGTAACAAATTTCATCTAGTTGAAATTTATGAGACAAGGACCTAAAACCTTTGTGGCAGATAGATGTTCTGACAATAAGCATGGAAAAAGAGGTGCATCTAGAAGTCTTTGTGAAGAAGTATTATCAAGTTCTTGAACTAACAAATCCATTGTCCTTGGTACTTGATCAAAGAAGCTCACAACAAGGTTTGTAAACCTAGATGAGAGTGGAAGCCGAGATAGTATTCTACTGAAATCGCATTCAGATGATTTTTATATATACATGTACAGCAAGAAGCCAATACTAGATCCAAGAATCAGCAACAACACAAAACAAAAGTTAAAGAGCATAGGAAAACCAATTCTTGGATTAATAATCTAAGGTTTATTTATACAAATCTCAAAAATTGCAATCCTGACATAAATAGCTTGGCTAGCTTGCGAAGGTTAGCTCAATCCAAATTGGAATGACTAAGTGGAAAATTATGACCTAAGAACTTATATGAATGAATAAACATTAACATGTTAATCATGTAATCAAACAAACATCAGATATGACTTCATCAGCAATTTGTTGCTAATTACTATAACATATGCATGTCAGCTTGGAGAATTCCAAACCCAACCATATTAAAGGTACCCTTTATCCACATGTTTATTATTAAATGTCTGCTACTAAGTTTATAACCCTAGAGCAACACCTAGCATGACCTACAAACTCCAAAAATGCTCTTATAGAGAAATTGTATAACACAACATTAATAGAATTTCTCCTATCAAGTACATGATAGGAAGATGTGTCACAATTGCAGTAACAGCAAATCTTTAAGTTAATTAATGATACTAAGGTTAGAAAATAAAAAGGCATGGAAAGGATAGTGGTGATAGAGAAGATTGTAATGAGGTGGCATGATCATGCACATGAGCAAGAATCATTAGTGATATTGGCAAATAAACAAAAACTAATGTTCATGACATTACAAGATCCCAGTGTTTTCCAGAATTAGAGAAGACTGTCATCATGGTTGCAAATATTCATATAGACAAACCAAAAGTGAGAGAATAAACCAAATATTTAATCTAAAGACTCTACAATAAACAAAATCCCACTATATTTAGTCATGCATGCGACAAATAGTCGTACTTTGGTAGAAGCAAGTTCTAGCTAAATCACGGCAAGTTCGAACTAAACATTGGGGAGAAAAATAGAACATGTCAAGGATACAAGCATCTTAAGAGATTCTTATGACAGTACAACAATAAGGACAAAAGTTATTTACTTACGGAGCCATCCAACGGTAAGTTCCAGTCTCTGGAGTCATTCCCTCAGTTTGCACCTCAATGCGAGCCACTCCAAAGTCAGCAATCTTGATCGATTTGTCTGTAAAAATGAGAAGGTTGTCTGACTTAAGATCCCTGTGGATAAAGCCTAGTCCATGCACATAGGACATTCCCTTAGCAACATCCAGTGCTTGTTTGACAGCCAGCCTCAGTGGCACCGATCTGTTCTGCCTCTTCATCAAGAACTGCCGAACTGAGCCACCCTTTGCATACTCGGTCACGATGCACCAAACCATCGGCTTCCTGCATGCACCAATAAACCTAACCACATTTGGATGCCTCAGGTTTGCCAGCATCATGACCTCCTGCACGTACTGCTGCTCCATCAACCTCTCTCTCTCCGGGTCATTCTCTGGCCTTTCCAACAGCTTAATTGCAACATCTTCTCCATTGTAAGTGCCCTTGTAAAGCTTTCCAAAAGCCCCCTGAGCAAAGGGCATTCCCATGTTGAGCTTCCCCAGATCGATGGTCCACTCCTCATAATCCTTGAGTGTCTCTGTTGGGGAATCATGGTCCATCAACGCCTTGGCCAATGCATCGTCACTGAGTGCATGAGACACCTTGCCAGGGCATCTGCTGTAATTCACAGAATAATTGGCCAAGGGCATGGGGCGGAGTCCCGGATGGTTGAGGATGCCAGTATGAGAGTCACTCGACCCGACACTGCTGTTGTCCACCGACATGGCAATGGATCCTCCACCATTGGTAGTCTGTAGGCTATTTACACTATCTATGGACATGTTGGAGTCCTCCCCGAGCTTCCGGTAGTACACCATGTCATAGAAGTTGTTCCCCTTGTCGTTGCCGCCGCCGCCACCCATCATGAGTCCGGTAAATTTCGGGCCTTCCACCATCTCTAATCCAGCCGAACTTTCAAATGCTCACGGCTCCAGTCCTCACACGCTCCGTGGCATCTGAGCCACAAGAAACTAGAATTAGACCAGTTCCGATCAGCGGTCAGTGTTCTTTTTACAGAAATCAACAATTCCAACTATTCTTTTCATTTTCCCCCCTCTGGGCACCTATACATCTACATCAGCAGAGATAAAACCCTAATAATTGATCCCTACTACTCCAATCCTTCCGTCAATTAGCGATTCAAATCACTTAAAACCCTCCCAATTTACTGTTCCCAAACCAAGAACCCTAAACAACCCCCAAAAACGGTCAATCCGGGAGCAACAATCTCAGATAAACCGTCAATACATCCACAACAAACGCCACAGCGAAGATAGCAGAAAAAGAAACGGAAAAAGGAGAAGAACGACAGCGACTAAACCTAGAAACGAGGAAAGAAACCATAGAAACAACAAATTCTCCGATCGGAGCCCAAGAACCACCTATTCCGGCGATACGTACCTCGATCGGGAGGGATTCCTCCAGCGCGACGAGAGGGGCGGAGGGCTGGGGCGGGATTCCGGCACCTAGGGCGGAGATCGGCGGGTAAAGAAGGGAAGAATGAGCCTCGGGCGAGGGAATTGGAAGAGCTCCTTCTCTCCCCCTTTTGGAGACAGGAGAGACGACGACCGGTAAGCGGAGGAAGTAAGGGCGTCGTCGCCTGCCGTTCGCTTTGGCGTCCTCCTGCCTCCTTAATTAATCCTCCCCCTTATTTATAATTCTGTCAGTTTTTAGCCTAATTAATTACCTATTTACCTTTTATGCTTATTTAATTACTGCCCTTGGACCGCGCGGTCCGCGGTCTCCTTTTTCTAAGCAGCAACGCATGTCGCCATTTTATCGCGATTTATTCCTCGATGAATGGCAATAGAGCACGAGTAAAACGCGAGTTACCGATATTCTCGAAGTGGTATACTTCTACGTTGCCCCTAATTTAGCCTAATTTTACCACTTTACCAGATATGCACCCTTCCTTCTATCCGCGTGCGTTGTAATAAAGCTCTGCCTTACGGTTATCCGCGTGCGTCAGTCCGGATCCGCTCACCTCCGCGTGAAAACAAACGGAATGATCCACCCGCAAAGGCAGCCAAACTCCGTACGGAAACTTTTGCAATCCGCAAAGCCAAACTCCATCCAATCCGATATTATACTTGCTTGTGCTAACGATGAATTAACGAGAGGACAATTCCTTGGAAGCCTCCATCGCTTGACCATCTTAAGATAAAATAAGATGGAAGCCAGCCCACCGGTGGTGATAAGACTAGAATTGCATTTGTGATTAGAGACCACCGTTTCAGGCTGGTTGTTGCGGAGGGTCGTCGCTCCTTCTAGATTTTAGCTTTTGGGGCGGAGACAGTATGGAAGGAACTCTTCATGGCGAAATATGTACTAGAAGTTGACTGCATCATTCTAGAGAGGGACTCAACTGCGTTGATTGAGCGATTACGGAAAGAGAGGCGAGAGGTGCCAGAGCACCCGCTTCTTAGTGTCACACAACGGATAATGCAGAAGTGTCATGTTGTCCAGGTCAAACATGTTCTCTAGAAGGCGAACTGAGCTGCAATTGGGTCGCCTCATATGCTGATCATCATTCGAGAGATTTTCTATAGATCCAACAGACTTCTTCTTCTACTTTGTGTAGCTTCTTACTAGTAATATAGCTGGCTACGCTTATGCCAGAGTGTATGTGTGAGGACGAGTGCGGGCGTGTGTTTAGTCCCAAATCGGTTATTCGCTGGGTAGATCTTAGGTACTTATACAGGATCAAGGAACCCAAATAATAACCTTCCGGCTAGCCATTTTGGGTGAGGTCCTGGGTTGTTACAAATGGTATCAAAGCGAACCCGGCCCATAACCTATGTGGACTAGGGGACACAGCAGCACGGATCCATTGGGGCTGACCACGGGCCAATCGTGGTATTTGTGATTTGATTTGAATAGATATGAACCCTTAGCCTGACGAGGACGTCAGAGCTTGAACGGGGGAGTATGTGAGGATCAGTGCGGGCGTGTGTTTAGTCCCACATCGGTTATTCGCTGGGTAGATCTTGGGTACTTATACAGGATCAAGGAACCCAAATAATAACCTTCCGGCTAGCCATTTTGGGTGAGGTCCTGGGTTGTTACAGTATGAGTAGCCAACTTACCAAAAAAATTAAAAATAGATTTTGTTTACATAAATATCTAAAAATTTAAATTTGTGTGAATATTCTCTTAAAATTGTCATTTGTATGTATACCATCGTAAAACACTTGTTTTACTATTTTATTCCTTTTTTATTTTATTTTTGCATATATACTCACTTTATTTAATGCTCTTAAAAAATTAGCAGTTTCAAATTAACATGACTAAAATATTCTTAATGAATAAATGTGCAAAAAAAAAAAACGATCGCGATGAAGGATAAAAAAGTAATTTTAAAATTTTATTTAATTTTTTATTATAATAAATATTTTATTAACAAAAACCATTATAGTTTTTATAAAAATAGTATTTTATGATAATAAAAAATAAATATAAAATTTTTTTAAAATATTTATATAAATTTAAATTTTTAGAAGGATACTCATGCTAGAAAAATTAAATTTTAGTGGAGTTGGGGTGAGCCTAGGGGAGGTGACTACATCTGGGATTGAAGGGGCAGTTTGGTGATTTTAACAAGATTAACGAGGCTTGCGTGGCAACTGGCAAATAACTGTTGGAAGGGATAACGTAACGGACGCGCGCGGAAGTGACGAGGTTAAAGACAGCGGCGAGAGATTGAGAGAGAGAGAGAGAGAGAGAGAGAGAGGGAGGACACGGTGGCGTTTGGGTTTCCGCTGGGAGCCCGGCCGCGGTTTTCCGTTCCCATTGCTCCGACTGGTTTTGTCGCTTTCTTTTCCTTTTTTTTTTGTTCTTCCGTTCAGACTCGGCCACGGCCGTATCTTGCTTTATTTTGCTTTACTTTTCTTCTAGCACGAGGACTCGTAGTGGCGCGTCGCGAGACACGAGTCACAACTTTCTCGTTGGTAACGCAAAATAGATGCCTCGGAGAAGCGGACACAGCCTTGGGCCCACCACGGCAAGCTGAAGGACCATTTCCAGCCGGAGACGTAAGCTTTCTCAACCCGCTTGGTTGGAGATAATAGGAAAAAAATAAATTATATAATAAATTATTATATTTGGTATAAAAAATAAAAAAATAATGAAATAAGTGATGGATCTTATATTTATGTTTTAAGAGAAAAAATAAAATAAATACTATGGGGAGGATGGTATTTATTTTTTTCATACTAAATTACCAAGCAAAAATAATCTAAAAATATTATTTCTTAATAAGATAACCTCACTTATATTATGTTAATATTAATTAATTATATAATTTATATTAATATATCGATTAATAATATTTATAAATAATAATATATTTAATATAATAATAAATATTAATTATTAAATAAATATTTATTAAGTGTAAAAAAATGTAACATAGGATTTATTAATACTTAATATACTTATTTATATATCAAAATATGCTAAAATTTATTATAATAATAAATATATTTTTAATATATATGTACTTAATTTAAAAATATTTAATAAATTATGTAAATATATTTTAACATTTGAAATAGTTAATATTTTTTATTTTTTGATTGACTATATTTATGTAAGTAGGCCATAAATAGGCAACATATAGATGGAGAGCAAAATGTTATTACTTGTATTGTTTATTTAAGAATATTATTACAAATTTGGCAATATTCATATATGAGATTATTTCTAAATAAATATAGTATTTTTTTAATGTTATTTTTTGGAGTAATTATACCAACCAATTGTGGTAATTTTTTTTCCTTTGTAATTATTTTTTAAATAAATAATTTTTAGAGATTATTGATTTATTTTGTAATCTGACGTGTCCCAACCAAACGAACCCTAATGTCTAAACTTCAAAAGTTAGAGCCGGTAATTTGAATATGGGATGGATAATGTGTTATCGACCCCTTTTTTTTATGATATGAATATAACTTCAGTCAAGTTTAAAAATTAAAATCACAATTCATGCTGATGGGGGAAAAAAGTAAGTTATATTAGTTGTCTCGCTGATCTCTCTCTTTTTCATATTTTCATAGCATCACTTATAGATAGTGGATTACAATTTATTCGACTTGTGAGGTTTAAGCCAAGCGGCTAGGTGTCAAGTAAGCCAATCCTTTTGTGAGTTTTGGTGTCAATCCAATGACAGATGCATATAAATTTGTTTAGGATGCAGTTTGTAAGCAAGTCAAGCTTAAACTCTATAGGCTCATGTATAGGTAGAAGCTTGATTAACAACTAGCTCGTTCGAAAAAATCCAAATCCAAGTTCGGACATCTGCAATTGAGCCTAACTTGAGTGTCGACACACTTGGGGATGATAACATGTGCCTCATGCATTAAAAAAACTTGGCTAGTTTCACTTTATTTAGTTTTATGTGCCAATAAAAATATTGAATACTTATAGAAAGTTGAGAAATCTAAATAATAATTTCTAGTTAATCTTTTGGTTGAGATCTTGAATCATTATAAAGGATATTAAAGTTGACCTAGTGCATAGTTTTTGTGAACTAAGGTACATCACAGTTAGGCCATTTCGAGATTAATTATAGCCTGACAAACATATATTTAGTCTCACATCGAGCAAATATAAGTTTAGTTCTATATTGACTATGTGTAATGAAAGAACCTAAACCTTTTCCATGGTATTAGAGATTGGGCTACACCTAATTCTCATGCTTGTAATTCTAATTATAAAACTTATATACAAGCATAGTTGCAGAGGAATGGGCTATACCTGATTCTTATACCAATAATTGTAATTATATAATTTATTTACATCTACAACTGTAGGGAAGTATGTGAGGTCCTGTACCTATAGTTGTAACTATTTTTTTAAAGGCCATCTTAGTGTTTTCGGCATCATTTGATCCAAATTGAACAGTATAATCTTGTTTTAAAAAAATTCTGAAATATTTAGAAATCCTTACGTTGATAAATGGTGATTGTGCTACAATTACCATTCAATTTTCTAGAATTTAGAATGAAAAAAGACCCCAGATTTTTCTCACTTTGAGAGATTGAAGAGGAGAGTTTTAGTTCTTAATCATCAGCTATTCATATATTGCACATTGGCCTGAAATCAGATCGGATACAAATCTAATACTAGCATATCTATATCCATATTTGTTTTATTGGACAAATACAGATATGAATACAGATGCTAATCAGATGCAAAAATTCATATCCATATTTATTTTAAATAGATACGGATACCTATCAAATATTGAAAATATGAATATAAATATAGATATAAATCGGATAGCTAAATTTTATGGCCATAGAATCAAAAATATTACTAAGTGAATTATAAATCAAGTTAATAGCATATTAATATAGTCATTTATTTTTTCTTAAAAGTTCATGATTGCTATATAAAATTAAATAGGGTTATAAATTATATCAGATATTCGAACACGGATGGGATTCATATCTATATCTATTTTTGTTTGATGGATACGAGTATAAATATTAGTCAAATATTTAAATTTTTATCTATATTCAAATAAATTTATATAAAAAATAAATACGAAGAAATTATTTGATCCACCGGAGAACAACTTATGGATTTGGAACACTGGAACAGTGTGAGACATGTATCGCATCCGTAGGCGCCATCAGTGCTGTTATCTCCACAGGATCAACGTCATAACGGCGGGGGCTCAGGTCCAATTCCACGCGCTGTTCCAATGGTTTCTCCGAACGGCCCGACTGAAGAACCAAAACCGCATGGCTTTTCGGCTCTGGTCGCCGCAGGAACGAACAAAAACAGAACCAGAGGCTACCCGACACCCTCGCTGCTCCGCTCTTCCTCCAATGGCGCGGCCGCTCCCCGCCTCCTCCCTATTCTTGGAAACGAGTCGCTCCGAGAAAAATAACCAAACTTCCGATCCTCGCTGGGGCTCCCGCCCCCCACCCCAAACTCCGTCCTCCTCCTCCCGCCCGGCCCCATTTTTATGGCATAAATCCCCAAGCCCTACCACCTCTATTCCTGAGATGGCTTGCTGTCTTTCGCTCCTCCTCGCCGTGGCTCTACGGCTCGCCTTCCCGGCCTTCGCCGAAACCGACCAACATGATGGTGAGTGTGATTGATCGCCGTATTTAATTCGATAAGATGTGCGATCTTCTTGTTAGGGTTTGGAGTTCTGTTTCCCCATTTTAATTGATTCGTGTCGGGTGATGCAGCAAAAATACCCGTTTCAGCGATTTAGTGATTGCTTCTCTTTGATATGTTTTTTGTTTAATTGAAGTAGCAAGATGGAATTTTTTTGAGTTAAACATGCTTCGGGCATACTTCCTCCGCCTAAAAAATCAGAAATAATGTATTTTTTTTGTAAGGGAGTTTATCTTAAAGCAATTTTTTTTTTCAAAAAAGAATGACTGTATATGCAGTAAATTACCTCTTCTTGGCACTGCCAAGCGCAACAAAGTGGCCAATCATGCTAGATTTCTCATTCCCTTTTTTCCCCCAAATTACTGTTGTTTTTATTGTAGTTGTTGCTGTAGTTGTTGCAATTTTTTTTTCACAAAAGAATGACTGTATATGCAGTAAATTACCTCTTCTTGGCACTGCCAAGCGCAACAAAGTGGCCAATCATGCTCGATTTCTCATTCCCTTTTTCCCCCAAATTACTGTTGTTTTTATTGTAGTTGTTGCTGTTGCTACTATGTTATGTTTGTAATAAAAGATTCCTGATGACACATCCATTTCAAAAACCAAACAGGTCAATAGATTACATACTGGTGTCTCATATTTCTAAGAAGTTGAAGTTCAAGAACCAACTTTCTAGTGAGGTAGGCGTAGTTACTGAGTTAAATTGGTATCCGAATTACCGTGCTTCTTTATTACAATGAAGACAATGCATCCATCAGTCTACTTGACTGTGAAAAGATAGACAGACTGCTCAATATTTTCCCCCAAAAGAACAATCCTTATAGTTTTAGAGTCGTTAATAGGTTGGAATAAATTGTTGCCTGCTAGAGGCCCTACCAACTAGATAAGACTGACATCAACTCCTAAAAAAGATTATTTAGATGTTAATAAAGTTAGTTTAAAAAGAATTTTTTAAAAGTTTTTTGCATGATTATATCATTCTTTATTTTCAAATAAATTCAAGAGCATTCATATTTCATTTTTATTGTTCATGCATACACCGAAAAGAGAGAGATGTGCTTGCCACTGAGATGTTGTTTCTCCAATGTTCTTTTATTCTGTTTTCTCATGGAGAAAGGCTTACAAGGTTGTTTTATGGGCAAGCACTTTTGTCGTTACAACAGCAGCATCGCACCTTTCCAGCTACGCCAGTTTCGAAGCAATGGGAATTCTCATACTTTGGTCCACAAAAGCGTTCGCAGCCACCAGGCTCACAAGATGGCCCGCTAAAATCTTGGCAAAAGGGTTCCTCAGCATGAACAGCTGTAGAATGTAGCAAATAAGGATACAAGTTAGAAAACTCCCAAATTGAAAAAAAAAACGTCACTAAATCTGTTATGTATTTGGCAAGGATTTCATAAGAGCTAACTAGATAACCATGGAGAAAAAGTACTAAAAATAAAAACGTTTATGATTCAACTAGCATATAAAAATAAATTACTAGGAGCTAAATGGAAATTGGAACTAACTTTATTGATCAAGTAAAGATCTTGATCAATCAAATGGAATGATTGATTTTAATCCAACTTGAAATCCTAAATCCAAGTCCAACTCCAATTAAAATTAGATCAGCCCGATAAACATAACATGCAATTTTGTTTAGCCATAAGGAGAAGAAGTTACTAGCCCCAAGAAGAAATACATAAGCAATGTAGTGTTTTCATTTGGCTCTCTCATTTCATGTGGCAACCAAATTGTGAATCAAATGTAGATAAAATTTCTACATTTGTTGAAGAAAAAGCAATATCATAGATATAAAAAAACATAAAATATTGAGATCGATGATGATGTATAATGCTTAGATTATAAGAAAACATTCATGATCCCTTATAAATCTATAGGATTGCTGCATGGCTGCACTTGTAGGCATGCACCAACATGGCACATAGAAAGAGAGAGGAATGAAAGTGAGAGCAAGAGAGAGACCTTTCTGAGAAGAATGGAGGAGAAGAACCAAAAGAGAAGTTGCAAGAAGAAATTTGTTCAAGCTTGAGAAAGCCATTTTGCTGTGAGATTATTCATCAAGCAACATCTTAAATAGATGGGAGGTATAAGGGTGGCAATTTACTCTGCCCCATATGGTATCCAAACCAACGCGACCCATTTAGTCGCAATATCATCACCAAATTTATTGTAATTATTGATTGGATCCACTAACCATATCTGGCATGAGGTATATCATCAGCGAATCAGTTGTAATTTTGGATTGAATTTCGCTAACTATATTTGGCACGAGGTACATCATCAGCAAATATATTGCCATTATAGATTAGAATTACTAGCTATAACATCTTTCCAAAGTTTTTGAGTCATTTTTTGCATAGAAAATGCTATGGCTCCATTCAGAAAAACTCGTCCACGGTAGTGAAAAAAACAGCAATAATTCTGAATAGGAAAAATGGAACAACAAACCCAACTGGATTGATCAATTGGATCGGCCCATTCGAAATGGATGATATCTTCATTTTTGGCCTTCATGTCGACAGAAATCCATAATCAACGATTGTTTCCTCTCTTTCTCCCTTTCTTTCATAGCCTTCTTCCATACCTGAAACTTTGGGTTAACATCAATATTCCTATGATTCTTCTATTACAATTTGCCCTGAAAAGTTACTAGAAGTTCCTTTCTTTCCGATTTACTCTTGAATTCTTATTGTAGCAAACATTTTTCCCCTAACAATAATGTGATTTTTTTTTTTTACTCTAGATGCAAAATTAAGATGTACCCTAGTTTGGTTGAGAGGAGCACCACTTTTGGCACCATGGCTTCTGGTGTTCCACCTCGAAAGAGGTCTTTTCTACCATGAAACAATAATCATTACTCCCTTTAGACAAACAAAAGTCCTAATTACAAAGGAAAATTAAAAGAAATCATATCTATGATGATATTTGCATTTAGAAGATATCTATCATTTCTTGAGAGGCTTTATAAGGATTTCTTATATTCCAAATTCTTTTTCAAATTAATTTTTTAAAGAACTTCTTCTATTGAATCAAAATTGAATCATGCATTTCTTTTCAGTTCCATAGCAAAAGCCCTCGTTTTTCTATTGTACTTAGATTATTTACTTGTGAAACAAGCCAACTCTTCTTTACTATCAAAGTTATACTTCATGTCTCTCAAGGAGAATGAAGTTCAAAAGAGCATAAATCAGCATTTGCAGAAGGCTCAACACTATGCTTTGAAGGTAATACAATAGCAGCAAGCGAGCTATAAGGGCTCAACCCTAGTTTGTCAGGTGAATTACCAAAGTAATTCTCTTATATCATGAATAAGGAGGGGCACCAAGATGGTTTATTTATTTATTAATTAACATAGTTTGGGGATAGGATGAAAGAAAATGTATACAGATATTTTGAGGTGAACATGTAAACCTAGGAGAGTTAAGACCTAAGGATAAAAATAAATGGGGACAAAACTTGTGTCTGATTTTGTTAATGGGAGTAAAGCAATGACCTACTTTGCTGCTGAACTTTAACTAGAGGATTGGATCATATGGCTGGATGAGTGTGCATATGCTTTTCCACTGCATTTATGTTTTATTAACTAGTTCTTTGACACCACCTTTGCTTCCCTCCCCTCCATCATTTTTAACTCTGCACCTTGTATTTTTGTGTTGACAATAAGTGTGCATTTAGATGCTATTTATGGATTATATATTAGCAAATCAAAATTTGTAGAAGAGCCTTGATTTGTTTCTTTTTGTTATGTTTGGCATCTGGATCAACATATATGCATGATCTAGGAGCAGAGATGTACATGGAGTGACATCACAATGAAATTGGCTCATGAACAATGTAATAAAACATAATCCTCCTTATGCCCACAGGTATTTTTATTTGATAATAAAAATACTGAAAAGATGAAAGAGAGGCACTTTTCATGGAAAATGAAACCTTCTCTAAATGTAGCTGGACATGTTACAATTAAGATGGTTTTCTCATATATATACCATTCTTCCATTAATTGAAGTACTTAATAATATATGTATATATGTATGTAAGCATGGACGTGTATACATGTATATATATATATATATATATATATATATATATATATATATATATATATATTGTGGAATCTGAGCTTGTGTGGAGTTCACCATTCACCACATGGTTGCCGGTATTAATCACATCGATATTAATATTTTTGGCCATCATTAAAGTTTATTGTTTAATATGCAACATATATTAATGATGCTAATATTAATATGGAAAGAGGAGAAAACACCGTACCCTACATATCACACAGGACTAGAATTGATGATGCCTGTATTATTAATGGGAATTTATGTTTGGCTATTGTTAAAGTCTATTGCTTAATATGTAACAAAATTTTGGCTATAGAAGCCATCTATTTATTATAATTTGTTACATTGCTATATTCCATTTCCAGAACTGCTAAAAAAAGGAGGAATATTATACTCCACGCATCCAGCTAGTCATTTGCTAGTTTTTCTATAATATGGAGGTTAGAGTGCAAGAAAATTTACAGTATTAGTTAGTTTTTGGAAAGAGGTATTGAAAAGCAAATTCTGAAATGATTCGGAATCACAATAAAACAGATTTTATAATCCTTAGGTTTTGTTTTAAATATTTATTTTCAGATTGCTTCACCAACAATACATGCTGATCCCACTATGATTTATGCCTATTCCAAAGGAAACAAATAATGGCATTTACTTCCTCATGAGGTATGGGATACAAGAAAACAAATAATGGCATATATCTTCTTATAATGAAAGAAACAAATAATGGTATGTAAGGAAATAAATCATGGCATATATCTCCTTATGATCAAGAAAACAAATATTGGCATACGGGAATATAAATCATCATATATATTTTCTTATGATGTCTTATTATTGAACAATCTCTATAATTATGGTATATCTTGATCGTATCACTACAATTGTGCTTATAATTGATTTGAGTTCCGTATCAGCCTTTTCCACTGAATAACACATGAGGTATATCTTCATCTAGGTACCTGCATGGCATCTGTTCCCCATCTGTCATTCATGAAAACATAGGGCTCGTTTGGTTTGCGGGAAAAGAAGGGGGAAAGTGTGGTCAACGAGAAAGTAATGAGATGCCTCTTGTTTGGTTGGAGTTTTCAAAGGAGAGAGATGGAAAAGTTGTATTCTCATGAGAATATTATTTCCACATTTCATGAAAAAGTTACTTTCTCATGAGGTGGAAAGCACTTTATTTTTATTTTTTCTAAAAAGATCATTCAGCATTAAAGAAGCATTAAAAATCTAATTTTTATTAAGAGCATAACGCGGCGGGCGTGCCCGGCACCGTTCGTCCCCGAGGGAGCCGGCACGCGCCTGCGGAGGCCCCGGCGCACGGGCGCCGCCACCGGCCGTCCGCGTGGCGGCCGTGCGCCGGCTTGCTCGGTCGGTTTTTCCCAAATTTAATCAGTTTCAGGCTCGACGTGCCTGTTTATCCATCTTCATTCCAAAGGCGAACATCTCCATTGAGTGACTGTAACTACTATGGTTTACAGTCGATAGTTCTTAACCAACCCTTTCTCGCCGAGCTTTATAAATTTAAGAGAGATACGGGAGTCAGGCCGACCTATCCTCGTCCCGGTCGCACGGGTCGCGCGTCCCGGGAGGGCCGACCGAGCAAGCCGAAGGGTCGCTCACGGCCGCCGTGAGGGCCGTACGGCGCCGGCGCCCATGCGCCGTGGCAAGGGCTAGAGCGTCATCCCTGTCCCCAGTGTGGCCGGCCGTGGTTGCCGGCTGGAATGCGACGATGTCCGGCCTGCTCTTGTGTCCTCCCTCCGCAGGACGGGGGGACGGCAGGGGCGGGGTTCCGGCGTCGCGAGCACAGGATAGGCAATTGAGAGATAGAGTTAGCCTATTCGTTATGGGGAATCAATGCTCCGGACCGAATAGAGCTTACCTCCAAACAGGAGCTTGGGGATTGTTATCTGGTTCAAGCTCTTCGCCCCGAGGACCATCTTCAATGGTTTGCATGTAAGCAGCAGCAACATCTGAATCACAAGGGCTAACTTCAGTGGTAGCAGCTAAAAATTATACATAACTTTTCCAGAAAAATGGATGGCCAACCAAACATAAGCATTTTGGAAATTTGTCATTTTTCCTTGGTCAACCAAATATGCCAAAAATACTTTCATAGGCATTCTCTTCGTAAGAATTTGTTTCCTAAAAATTATATTTTTAGAAAAAAAAAAGTTTCTCGTGAATCAAACGAGCCTATAAGGGCCGCCAATATCTTGCTCGATTCTACGCTCAACCCCCACCCGTCTGTCTGTATGTGGCCTGGCTTTCTTTTATGAGGTGTCAAAAGTCATTGGCTTACCATGTTATGAGACCATTCATTTAATTAACAAACTATAACACTGAATATTTGCATCCTACTGCGTCACGATCCAAGTGAGAACTTGGGGGCTGCATTGAATGCCCCTGAACCCTTTCCCTCTTTTTTTTTTTTGGTTAACACCTTCCCTATCTTTTTCGAAAAAATAAAAGAACTAGGAAAAAACGGTTCGGGTCTGAAACGGCCTTTGGGCCATCATAACTTTACTGCACTTCCAAGTTTTAGAAAAAAAGATTCCCTCTCCCCCCGGCCCCCCTCTCTCTCATCATTTATGAAGGGCGTACTGGAAACGGCAAAATGCCAGTGTTATTTGGACATTTTGCCTATTGATGCATATAAAAGTATTTTGCACTACTATCTTTGAAGTAAGGCATTAAAAATATACATATATATATATATATATATATATATATATATATTTGGCGAAGAAGAAAGATAAGGCATAAAAAAACAATAAATTATTTGGTGGACAACAAAAAGACCCGATGACTCCAAACTCCCCAAGAAGAACACCCAACTAACTGCTGTTGCCACCGTTATGCAGGGTATAATATTTTACCACCATTACGTTGTTTGGCGTAAACCATAACAAAGGTATTAAAACATTATATTTACAGCAGCTTTTACTTAAAGCTATTGCATGAAATTATATGAAATGAACTTTCTAAGAACTTGTTCAAGTAACATCTCTAACGAAATCCAATACATGCTTTTGGCTGAAGGATTAGTGACATTAATGAGAATACGGATCTTGGGATTTCTCGATCAAAATATGGATGCAATATGATCTAAATATGTCGTGGAAAAGTGGAAGAACAAGCGCGCGCATACGGTCTCAATCAGTGATATAGAGATATTCTCAGTGCAAAACTAAAAGAAGAAAATTAAAAAACCATTTAGAACGAAAGAAAAAGGCTTGATAGATAAAAGAGGATCATGTAGGTGGGTGGTAGGTGGTTAGAATCCAGCTTAATTTACTAATCCAAGATTCTATAGGAAGCATCTGTCTTCACATGTATGTAGAGGTCATTTGATTTCAAAAATAATAAAAAAAACATTCTCAAAGTACAGCTGGTATCCACTAAATCGCCGGTGGCAATAGGTAGGATTTGAATGGGTCAATGTGGACTAGTTTGGTTTTCTAACAAGAGATATAGCGGAGAAATAAGGGCCAAGTTTGAAATTTCACTTCCCTCTTTTGGGTAACAACCAAGTCCTATTTAGCTAACACAATATTGGAAACACAAGATTGCTATATTTAGCTAAATATGAGTGCAAGGTTGCAAATAATTGGATTCAAACTTGGTACAAGCAGTTTGAACCTTCGGTATATACTTTTTTTTTCCGCTAAAATGGATATTTCATACATAATGAGTACGGATACACCCAATAAAATTAGAAAACAAGAATTCACAAATTGCCCTAAGCAACTCCGTCTCTCCGGCCTATAGAGTGTCCTCTGAGTGGCAGGCCACATAAACAGCCATGCAATCTGCAGCCCCATTGACCTCTTTGAATATATGCTTAACCTGAAAGATCACTCTATCTCTTATCATCGCCCAAATGTTCTAAAGTAGAGGATGTCTCTCTCCACCACCGCACGGGCTCTCTTGGATCCAGTTGATCATGATGGCCGAGTCATTTTTCAATATAATCGAATTAGTCTGTAACATTCGCCACACATAACGCAGGCCGGCTAAAGCCGCCCGCAACCCTACACCAAACATCAAGGTGTCGAAGATTTGGTAGGCATTACCTGCCACCACTGCACTGAATCCGAACGAGCGGTTCCGCTCTACACAAGTCATTGTAACAGCCGTTATCTCGGACCACGACCTCGGCATTCCACGACAGCGACTCACATGCCGATTGCCGATCGAGCGTACATGTGGCAAAGTGAGTGGCGCTTTGGTAATTCTTCACGATTCGAATGGGCATTCTCGTACGAGTACACTTGATAACGTATCGTCCCCCAACGGGCTTCTGGCCCAGCGATTTGGGCGGCGATTCCTTCCCCACAACAAACGGGGAAGGAAAAAGAAAGACAATTCTAGCAATCGATCTTTTCTTCTATTAATATCTTTCTCCCCTAAATTTCCGAAGGATTTGAGATCAGTTTTCTCTTTCGACAATCGTCGGCGAGCTCTCTTTGTTTTCCGGCGATTCCGGCGGTCCCGGTCCGAATCGCCAACGCGGGGCGGGGCGAGGACAGAGCCTGGATCTGGTCGGAGGCCACGATATCGGGAATGGACAGGCGGGATTGAGGCTGCTTCCCCTCCTTGCCATGGGCGGATGCTTGTCCCTCGAGGAGCCCCAGCTCCTCCGCAATAAGAAAACAGGTATATATCCCCCCCCCTCCTCTCTCTCTCTTCTGGGAGATCCTAGTCGTTTGGTATTCTTGTAAAAAGATTCCTAGTTTTTACTATAATGCCGGCAAGGGAAATGGATCTCTTGTTGTTCTTTGAGAAATTAGAATAGAGAGAGGTTATCGTGTTGTTTAATTATTCTCTAGTCTTTTTGGATAGTGGACAGAAATTAAAAATTTCTTTGAGACATCCGTGCATTGTAGTTAGCGATGATAATATGTTTTGGATTTTTTTTCCATTCATTAAAAATTGGTGGGGAAGCAAGAGTAAGCAGTGTTTGTGAAAAGTGCTTGTGAGAAAGCATACCGGATGGGTCTTGATATGGGTGGGTTAGGCTGGCTATTTGAAGCAGATTAACAAGACAGGCTTGTAATTGTCTGCAGACTGGTTTGGAATATCAGTTTTTAAAAGTTTTCACATGTGCTGTGCAGTGAGAATTTGCAAATGAGCTGAAGAGTTGTTGACATGCTTTCGTTCTGCAACGCAAATATATCCCAAGTTCCGCATCTTTTTATTTTTGTTTAGCAATGTTGGTGAAAAGTGCAAGTATGCATGAGATGAGCATGGTGGCTTATCTCGATGGCAGGTAGGATACATGGCAATCAGTAGAGTGCATTACTATTCTATGGTGGTCATGCGGAGTACCATCATAGAAGGCATAATAGTGGACAACAACTAAGATGGGCTTTGGGTCAGAGATTTGAGGTGGCCTAATAGAGGGACAGCAAATCCTCTATAGCTAAGTTGCAGGAAATTCTTATAACCTAGATACACTGTAGATTTTGATAGGCCAAAAAGAAATCCAAGGTCAGAGTATAAACAAAATGTGGTTTAAGTCTACTGCAAAGTGGAAAGTTAGTTTTGGTAGATTTCGAGATTCCTAAGCGGCTCACAAATTTTTTTACATGTGTCTCAAAGTCTGCTTTATATGGCAGTCAGCCTAAAGTGGAAGCTTAGTTTTGACTTTGCAGTAGACCTGATCCACATCTGAATAGAGGAGGCAGGAAGCTGCTTTGGCAGAAGATTGTTATGAAAAAAGATATAATTCCACCTACCAACATTTGGAGATGTGGGACATATCAAGTCAGCGCCAAGTTAACGATACATGGCTTGTTCATAATGATTATGGTTCCCTTTGTTCAGATCTTTCTGCATCATCAGATAAAAAGACACTTTTAGGTGGCATTGTAGCTTAGATAGGTATTTAACAAGTTTTTCAGGAATTAAATATCAGCTTTTATAGGAGATTTCCTAGAAACAGCAAGTTTGATATTAACCTACCACAGTGCTTTTACATTTCAAATATAAAATGTGTACTGCCATGTGCAACCTAAATTGCCTTTTTACCACATAAGTTGATAGTCAATGAAAAATAACTTGAGCAACAGATACACAAAATCACAAATACCAAAAAGAGTGAATATTATGTATTGCTACCTTGTAGAGACTTTTTCTCTAGTAAGGATGCACATTGGGATGGGCCAGTTAGTGGATCACATAACCTCATCCACATTATAGACATACTGGGCCAAGTTACCATTTGGTTGGTCCGGGCTTTAGCTCGAGCATGAAAAGTATGGTCCAAGTAACATTCTGATCAACTTTGGGCTATCTCTTTGTGCCCCCAATAGTCTGACCAACCTGGGCAAAATGAAACATAGATGTACATTTTGTGTCTAAGAATCTTGACATATGCATAATGTAATAATCAAATTCTGGTAGCACTTAAAATTCCACTTGTAATTACAAAATTACTAATTTAGTATGTTAATTTATATATATAATCCAAAAAAAGTCACTTGGACTTTTGGGTGTTTTCTTGGGTTGAAACTTGAAACTAGACATGATCTGTGCAAAATATTACTTGCGAAGGCCTGGGTTCAATTTATAAAACTGGGCTCGGCCTGGCTATAGCATGTTGGATGGAAAGGGGGCTGGAATGAACCTGGTCAAGTCGTCTAACATGGGCCAAGCCTGTTACCACCTCTAGCACAGCCCGGCTTGCCCAATGTGCACCCTTTTCTGTAGTCTAACTCATTATGAAATTGTTTGAACTTTGAATAAAGGGTCGGCATGGAGTTACAAGGTTTAAAATCATGTCCGTTTGAAAAATTGCAGTTGCAGGCCATCCATAAGACTCAGACATAAGAAAGTAAGGACATCAATGTTAAGATTAGGTTCTCTGGTCTCATTTTGTTACAATTGTCATACTAAACAGCAGTTGTGGCTGTGTTAATTTGCGTTTTCTTCTAATTTCTCTTATTATGTATCAGTTAAAATAAGCAAAGCTGCATCTGATGTCCATGGTGTGGTAAGTGTTCTGGCCCCTCCAAAGGATGTTGATGATTTGCGGCTGATAGGTGGATATGGAAATGTCAACATATTCACATATCGCGAGTTGAGAGCAGCCACCAAGAATTTTCGACCAGATCAAATTCTCGGAGAGGGTGGGTTTGGAATTGTGTATAAAGGTGTTATTGATGAAAACATCAGGACAGGTTTCAAATCCACTCATGTTGCTGTTAAAGAGCTCAATCTAGAAGGCTTCCAGGGAGACAGGGAATGGCTGGTAATGTTTTTTATTTTAGTTTGAATTCAGATTATGACACTATTTGGGGTTGCCTTTATGGATCCTCATTTGCCAAGTATACTTATTTAGGGCTACCTCTGATGTTATTCAGCAGAGAATGCTCTAACATTCATGCTTATCAAATTCGGATACCTTTCATAGTTATTGACATGCTTTTACGACCTGCTGTCAACCTGCAACTCTCCACTGTTTGCTTACCTAGGTTTGGGGCCAGCCATGGCAATGTTCAATTCTCCAAACAGTATGACAATAAAAAATGAAGAGGTTGTATTATTGTTTTTATTTTTAGTTTCTTCTAAAACAATAGACCAAAGAGGTTGTGAATTAGTCAGGCAAGATTAAGATTATGCCTAGTCTCTTGTTCTACTTTATTTTAACGGGAATGCAGGACTAAAGTCATTGTCACTGGGTCACCACTATATAATAGTTAACTACAAGTAATAAAAAACCATACAATTATCTAGAACATTCCTTATATAAACAAAATTGTGAATACCTAATTAAATTCAGAGAAAAATAAATAGAAGATACCTTTTTGGCCCGTTGACATGTTCCTAATGCCTTTGCTATGAACACCTTGACCTGAACAAGTAACCCATCTTGTGAAGGATGTGACATTATATGAGTGAAAGATATATCATACAGCAAAGCGTGGAAACCATGTGAGGCTTTTGTTGGTTGTCTAGGCCTTTCCTTTTAGGCAAATATCTACAGATATGTTCGTTTTGTTGAGGCATCCTAAATCATGACAAGGCTATAATGGACCCTTGGTTCCCAAGTAATTTTCTCTTGAAGTTTAGGATGTAAATAAAATTTAAGGTAAACTAAAATGAGAAACTGCAAAGGCAACTTCAACCAACTGCTTTAAGAAATCATTATTGTGAATTTGTGACTGTAATATGTAGGATGACGAAGTAGATTGAACCATGGATAAGATAACTAAGAGGACTGGCAAGTTAGTTGCTTCCTGTCAATCCATCCAACACCCAGATCTTTGAAACACTGCAGACGTGCTTCTTATTGGGACCTTTAATTTTTTGTTAATTGATCCTGCATCCAGGGATATATCCAACTTGTATATGCTTGGGAATCCCATGATCTTTGATAAGAAAATGAATAAAACAAGCCTGTATGCACATCAGGGCACAATAAACCATTTCATTTTATAAGTCATCTAACTCTAGCTGGTAGATTTCCAGATTAAACTCGAGAACAATGTGATCATAAATGCGATCGCTGAAGTTGCATGTCATATTTTGGCAATGCTTCAGGCATACCTATACAAAAACTAACAATACCATCTTTTTGTTTTGTTCAGGCAGAAGTCAACTATCTCGGGCAGCTTAGTCACCCAAATCTTGTCAAACTTATTGGTTATTGCTGTGAAAATGAACACAGACTGCTGGTTTATGAGTTCATGGCCTGTGGCAGCCTTGAAAGGCACCTTTTCCGACGTATGTTCCTGTGTTAATGCTTATTAATAATTGTTTCCTACTTTTTTTAAAATAAATCTGATTTGCTACTCTAATTGAGAACTGTAGTTTAGCATTTTTAAGGGAACGTTGACATCAATAAAATATTGTATCTTTTACTAAAACTGAAATATAAAGGAAATATAACTGACCGTAAGTGAAAATTAGGCATACAAAATGTCACATTAAATTATATACAGAGGAATGCTTCAGATAGAAAGCCCATTTCTCCATTAAATAAATAAACATGTCAAGAGCATACAACCAGATGGATGCCATTTATTTTCCGAAGACTTTATGAGAGGGGGAAGGAGGGAGGGAGAGAGGGGGGGGGGGGAGAGAGAGAGAGAGAGAGAGAGAGAGAGAGAGAAAGAGAGAGAGAGAGATTGTTTTGTGGGTAGGAGAAAAGGTTGGGGGAGTTTGTTTTTTTTTTGGGGGGGGGGGGGGTGTGGAGGGGGGGAATTAGGAAGGGTGCCATTAGCAAATATCAGGACATTCCTAATGTTGCCATGCCATTTCTGCTTGGAGTGTTAAAATGAGAATTCTAAGGCAATGGCTGATATCAGATGCGTATGATAAACTGCTGCTTTTTACGTTTAGGCTTAAATGCCTTAGTGTTCTTTAGGTAAATTTAGCTTTGCTAGATATGTGCAAATGTGCACATTCTACTAAAATATTTTGACTGCTGCTATTTCATTTCTTCTTTGTTATCAGGGATTTCCATCACAATGTCATGGTCTACTCGTATGAAGATTGCCCTGGGCGCTGCAAAAGGGCTGGCTTTTCTTCATGGACTTGAAAGACCTGTTATTTATCGTGACTTCAAGACATCAAATATCTTACTAGATGCGGTTCGTGCTGCTTTTTCAGAATTGGAATTTTATATACAATGATAATAGTCCTTATGTGCAACTAATGATTTTAATTGATTCAAAATCCTTTGTAATCAATTAAAGTCAAATACGATTGTCGTAGATAAAGTTTATCAAAAAAATACACTTGGTAACATATGTGCATTCATACCTATTACATTATGTTGGAAGGCAAAACATCCAAATTATGATACTTTTATAAGATTTTGAAATTTCGCTAAACTTATTGATTCCATCATCTTTAGTTTTGGCTACTTTTTGGGTTTCAATCCATAATTGAACATGTATAACCTGTAATTGTTGAGTATTAAGTTATGAATACTAGTTATATCAGCACAACTAATTATTCTGTAGAACCTGACAAGAAAAAGGGAGAGAAGAAAAGAATTAATATAACTGAACACCAAATCCGGGCAGCAGCCTAGACAATAATGTGTCTCAGCTGAATATGCACGGGTGATGTACCCTGATTAAGTGCCTATGCGGCCACCTGTGGCAGCAGTTCAGCCTTTGAACAAGTAGAATAAAATACCTGTTATGCCCCTGATCCAGCACAGCAAAACTGAGATATAGTACCATGTGTTGATATGGTATGATACTGAAGGGTGTGCTGGTATGGTATGGCCAGTACTGCTATGAAATGGTACTTCAATCCATGACTTGAAATTTGTATATGCCAATTTGCATACAGTTTTCAAAAAGAACATAGAATTTATCTTATATTAAATCCATTATCTCTTAATGGATAATCAAGCATTTAGGTAGAATTCTGTGACTCTGACCAGTGACTACAAGTTATATAAAACGTCACCTTAATCACCTGTTACTTGTACTCATCGCTTCTGCAATGTCTTGTGGGGTGAGTTCATGAGTCAATTTGCCCTTTTGCTTTGGAAAAGCAAGCAGAAACAAGGAAGAAAAAAGAGTTGCTAGCATTTCACAGAATTTGGCTGTGAATTTGTGCACGCAACTTGTATTCTTTTTCTGAGTATCACAATCTCTTCTTTTAGTTCTAATTTACCTAAAATTAATTTATTAATGACCACTGAATGGATGATAATTGCTGAAATTTGTAAATAATTTTTACATTGTAATCCCATCCTGTTATCTATTTTCAATTCTTGCCTTGCAGGATTATAATGCCAAACTTTCAGATTTTGGCCTTGCAAAGGAGGGACCTTTGGGAGACCAAACGCATGTCTCCACTCGGGTCATGGGTACTTATGGGTATGCTGCTCCTGAGTATGTAATGACTGGTGAGTCTGCTAAAAGTGTTTTGCAATATAAACATCTTTTTGGGGGAAAAGTGTATGATATCATTAGTTCTATGCTGAGTCACTCAGTAAAAACTTTTATTACTATATTCAATTCATAATTTGGTAATCTTTGATGCTTTGAGTTGGAGGTTCTGAGATGCTAGCTGGTTTGCATCTATTCCAAATAGGCTTACAGTAATATTCAGAATTAGCAGCACATCTACTTCATAATTTTTAAGGTTTGTGGTTGGTCTCTCCATCTCAGGCTCTTTTTTAATTATTTTTTTCCTGAAATCTACTTCATTATTTTTTAAGTTTTGTGATTGGTTTTTCCATCTCAGAATCCTTTTTTTTTCCTGAAACAGAAATCACTTAATTGTTTATACCACTAAACGAATATGAATATGTTCTTCTTCCGTCTCCTTTTTATTCCCTAAAGACACTGTTTCTGGCAGATGGCTGATTTATCTTTTTAATGGATTATACATTGATCAAATTATTATTGGCTGCATTTTTTCAGTCTGAATGTAGGTAAAATAAATTAGAACTGCAAGGAAAAATGCTTTCTTTTTTGGTCTAGCATTGAGCTCTTTTTTGGTTTACCTTTTTGCTCATGTTCTGAGCAAGACTCGCCTTGCACCTTTTAAACAAGTGGCTCTCCAACTAATCCCTACAGTTGATTTATCACAGGCCATTTAACTGCCCGGAGTGATGTTTACGGTTTTGGAGTTGTGCTTCTCGAGATGCTCATAGGAAGAAAGGCCATGGACAAGAGCAGGCCTAGCCGAGAGCATAACCTAGTAGAGTGGGCTCGCCCACTGTTGATCCATAACAGAAAATTGCTGAGGATCATAGATCCAAGAATGGAAGGGCAGTACTCTACCAAAGTGGCGATGGAGATTGCCGGCTTAGCATATCGGTGCCTCAGCCAGAACCCCAGAGGGAGACCCATCATGAGCCAGGTAGTCGAGACCCTAGAGGGCATTCAAGACCAACCTGAGAGCAGGGAAGACATGCTTCTCCAGAGCTGCAGTAGTGCTGTGACCCTCTATGAGGTTCCTAAAGAAACTGCGGATCGCTGACAAGAAACACTCCCAGGAATGCAGGTGAAAACGAACAGAAGGTACGTAGCAGAAGAACTCAGCCTAATGATGGCAGGAGCCCAAATGGAATATATGCTATATACTCCCTTGCCATATTATGATGGCCCACCACCAAAATCTTCTCATCATAATGGGGGTGCAAAACCATCTTTTGATGAGGTTCATATGTAAATTGTGTGATGATTGCTCGACTTTTCCTGTACACTTATTTAGATGTTGATGCGTGAACATTTCAATTTATTGTCATCCTTGAAATTTTGATAAATATTGAACTTGCCCCTTTACAACCACACTCATCATGTTTACTGCAAGTACGCCATTTGCGCATCGACATCTAGTTTGATATGCTGGTACAGAAGATTATTTGCATAAGCAACCTTAACAAGCAGCTGATTTTTATCAAAGCAGAGATGAACCAAGCTCATGCTCTCTCCTAGCTTCTTTGTTTTTTAGTATATTTCATTTATCCTAGATTAAAGGGTTTTATTTGACAATATTTTGGTTTATGTTGTTTTGGCTTCTGATGCTTGTGGCATCAGCAGGCATGACAACCACAGGGCTTAGTTACCGAATATTGGTTGCCATTTACTTTACACGTAGAAAGACATGAAAGTTGATACGAAAAAGAAACCTCAAAACAATCTGGAAAAAAGAAAACCACGGACACGGACTCGAGTTGCGGGCACTGCATGGTGTCACACTGTCACATGATCACGGGCAGTCGTGATTTTGCGGCCCAGATCTCCCATTTAACCCCGAACTGGAGGGGATCCAAATCCATTTAACTCCATCCAAGAAGCATATAAGGGTAAAGTAATAGCTAGAACTTGCTCTATGGTGATCCCCTGGCTCGAGAGGCAAAACTTGAGGTACACCCGTAGGAGAAGACACAAATTTTCGAATAGGAATATCACCAAAGGATTGTAAAGTATGCATTACAGAACCCCGTCAAAAATTGGTAGCTAGTGATAATTCACCAACAGATTTATTGTAGATCTTACGTAAAGATTCGAAATTATTTAGAGAAGTTCAATTTGCCAACATATTACATATGATTCCTCAGCGCTAAAGGCCTGCATGTTTACTTCTGGATATGCAGTTCAAACATTTACCATCACAGAGGTTTCAGGAATGCGATCCTTCCAAGATGATCTGTTGCAATGCAAAAGGTTGCACATCTTTTACTCCATGTTTTCATGAACTACCAAAATAGATTGAAAATTGTACGCATCATATAACACAGATCAGAAAGCTTCATCAGATATCCAGGATATTACAAACTGGAATTTCTACTTGGCACCTGTCATCCTCTTGCACTGGCTACCGCGCTTTTGTTTCCTCGGAGTCCCCGAGTTGGGAGCATTTTCCTATCACAAGAACAAAATTTGTATAAGCACGAGCCTCAAATCCATCGATACCAAGCTCCAAAAAATGTACAACAATCAAATTCATTGATATCTACAGAATAAAGAAAATGATTGAATGCACTACTAATGCAAATCCATAAAATTGTCTTCTAGTTGGCTAAGATTTTAATTGAGGATAACTCTGGCATTTTTGTCACCATGTAACCCCAGCTCTCCAGTCTCCACCAATGCGTATTTATGCCTCCAAACATCCTGGGTCAAGAACACATTGAAAACAAAGATAAAATGCCGAAGTATGAAATCAGAGCACTACGACATGTCGGGATCCTTCCAGAGCATTAAGATCTCTAGTAACCTGACAATCTTGACAACATGAGATGCTTGTTTCCATCTGTGTTCTATCCATTTTCTACTCTTTCGATTAGTTTCATGCACTTAAATGACCCTTACTATGGTAAGCAAAGTTACAAGCACTCTTTTCTATCACAAGCAGCACAAAAAGCATTTCTCATGCACATGAATTCTAATTGATTCTTGTTTTTTCTAGTTAAACAAGGGGAAAAAAGAAAATCTAAGAAGCTTAATTATACACCTCCTAAAACTGTACAATTTTTCCCCTAAATTATCTTGGATGAAAAGTGAAAATGCAATATTGCACATGGATGGAGTGCAGTGACATCACTGGCATGATATGAACTCAACTTTAACAACTGAACAGGGATGATCACTTTAACTTCTTGCGCACATAATCATATGAATTCAACCCGAGGGTGTTCCAACTGCTATTGAACGATGAAAGAGTTCAGAAACTTCGGGACTAAAGTTACAGCTAGTACCTGCATGGGGCCCCACCCCATACTAAGCTCAACTTTGCCACAAGCTGCGATATGGATATTCTGTCTGCTTGATCGGAGAATCCCACAGCCACCAATCCCTGTAATGCTAACAGGAACTCCATCTGGGCTTTTGGGGACATGAAAAGGTGCCTCGGTTCATGAGCAGTACTTAAATCAACCACCTAGAACAACATAGGGGATAGAATAGGTTATCTTGGACTGAGTTGCATCGACTTGTTAAAAAATAAATAAATAAATAAAATTAAAGCTAGTGCAGATCTATAATACACGGTAGTGACATGATCCTCTTTTGCAAACTTCACAAGGTATGCAGGAACCATAACTTCAGAGTTCTGCAGTCAGGAAGGTTCAGCAACTTGCCTGTTGCAGCCAAGATATTGTGGAATCCGGAAACCTCTGATCTAGAAAGTGTGTGGTCAATATGCTCAGAACTTCACTTGCCGTCTCACATGACAGTCTTTCTAGAACAGGCCCAGTTCTATCCATAAGCTCAATCAGACTAAGATCATCACCAGAACAGAGAGCTTCAACATATGCAGACTCCGCATCCCCAACAATAAGAAACTCCTTAACCCGTTGCCAGAAGCCACTCATACCTTCCAAGTTACTTTGCTTGGCACTATCATTACTAGCTGAAACAGAATGTAAATCCTTTGCATCCCTTGCTTGACTGCTGACTGAGCTGTGAGCATTTCCTCCTGAGTTCTTCTGTATACCCTTGGTTATAGGATTTCTAATTGTATTCAGTGCAGGATCCCGCCAAAGTTCCACTCCATCTTTGACTGAAGTGCTTGACCTGCTTTTCAGAGATGCATTTTCACCCCACGGTTCCTTATTTTTCATAGATAATAGTGAAGGTTGTTTGTAATTAGAATCCGTTGATGGCCTAGGTGTGCAGGTGGAAAGCCGAGGAGATGAAGAAACACTTTGATTTTTCTTCAAAAGTCTGGAACTAGCCATGTTAGAATAGTTTTCATTTCGAGTAATGCCTTGCGATATTTTATCTACAGCATACTCCAAGTTATGCACCTTGAACTTCAAGGTTGACAGGTTGTCTAGTGTATTCCCCATAAACACCTGAACGATGCAAAAGCAACAAAAATTTAGGAGGGATGGAGACATAAACACCTATACAGGTGCACACATGTACACACACACACACACAGAGAGACACACACACACACACACACACACACAGAGAGAGAGAGAGCCCACCTACATGTCATCCCAAAAGAACATATAATTACTTGCATGTTATAAAACAGCATAAAGAAGAAAAAACGTGCAAAATAAATTAGCTAAATACAAGATGCAAAACAGATTGCAACCTGATGGGCTTGTCAAGGACCTAGGCCAGGCCTGGATAGGAGGATGATATTAGTTTGGATTTGCATCCTGGGTCAAGGTCTAAAGTCTAAACTTCTGATCTCCAGAACTCTGGGACTGTCCTATCTTGCCGCATCCAACATGCATATGTCAAAATGGTACAGAAGATCCAACATTTACCATGACCTGTGTAAGGGTGCAAAAAAGGATATGAACAGTCCAACCCAACATATCACCAAACAAGGTAGGCTTGAGTTGATTGGTTTCGTCTCTAAATCATGCCTTGACTGTACCTCAGTCAGAATCAAGTTAACTTGTTCATATTGCATGAAAAAATGGTAGATGAGTTAAGAATGTTAGGCAGGTGGCACCTAAACGGTAGATCATGCAGGAACGGAAGTTGCAGGCAGATAACAATAGAAATGAGTGATGTCCATAGGAAAAGAACCATCTTTCTTGTCTCTAAGATCATGCAAATTTGGGCTAACATATGGATCCAAATACATCATAAAACTTGGTCGGATTAAGTATAGCAAGTCAGAGGAAAAATACGGTGCTAAGGAACCAGATCAATAATAAGATTCGAGATGTAATGAATTGGTAGCTCTTTTGTATGCCAGTAATTAATATGACATATCAAGAAACAAAGAAAAGAATTAGAACTGAGTGAGGAGATCTGCAGGGAGGATATGAATTAAAAGACATCTAAATATTGCTACGTTGAGACAATATTTCACAATGCTTGGTGCAAATTGGAGGAGACATCATAACAGCAGTTCTTTAACAAAGGGTAGCAGCAATTTGAGATAGCATGTGGTATAAGCATCAACACCATAACATTTAAGTCTTTAATAAGATTGGCCTGAAAACTGTGTATGATAATTCTAGCACAACCTTCTTTCGTAAGATATTAAGATCCAGCAGATTATTAGAATTATAACCAACAAGCACCACCCATGCATCTCTAATCCTCTATATAAATAACTCTTTTCCATTCATCCCTCTTAAGGGCCAGTATCATTATAAATCATCTTATCAGATATAGAACAAATAATTTCTTGCCTGAATATGTAGAATACCTGTAAGAGATCCAACAAGTTTGACTGCTTGGTTTCGATCTCCAAGAGTTGCTTTCTGATGAAGGACAATTCATTTGCAGCATGCAGACAGCATCCATGCACAGTCTGGGAACAGAAGTCTGTAACAGTTGAATCCAAACTATTGCGTTCCCGAGTTCTAAGGAGTTCGGGTTCGATCTCCTCAGCGGTAGGCTTTTGATTCATCCCAATTAGGTCTGCTGAATCCCCATCCTCAAGACACTCATGAGCAACAGCTACATGCTTCGTCTCATAGCTGCCACTAACTAAATCTGACACAGAAGAGCATTCTGGTTTATCATCCATTGGGTCGCCATACTTGACATCTTGCTCCCCAGCTGCATGTGCTGCCATTCTATCAAAAGCCTTCTCACTGCAGTGTCTCCCAGATTCTTTCTGTTCAGCACCAGGCAAAGGCATAGCACGACTTTTTGGAAATGATATCTCGATATGCCAATCATTTGACTTTATATGTTGGTGATTCTGCACATAGTTGGTACAGGCTTTCCTCACAGATAAAGGAGCTCTTTTCTTTGTTGAACTGGTGGAGTTGCCACTTAGAACAGAAACAGGACCAACTTTCCTGAAAGATGTGTCTCTCCATCCACTATCACTAGCACTTGTAACATCATGGTAGTCTCCGCTAAAATTTTCTGTCACAAGAACATGAAAAATATGTACAACAGGCAGTAGCACTGTTTGTCAACTTATATAATATAACATGACATGCAAGGTTAAGTACTTGTATACATAGAAAGTGATGGTTATACACATAAAGGGATATAAGAAATACCAATAATGCAGTTAAAAAAGCTGAAGAATAGCTATGCATTTGTGATGTTAACAAAGAAAACAACTACTGCCCAGAAGCACATCAAATATTTATACAGGCCAAAAACAGTGATCTTCGCCAAATTGTTTATAGATGCCTTACTGCTTGAACTGCAGGCTCATAAGACTATCCTTTTGCTAAATGCTTGTAACAAAATGCATGTAAAATCATAGAAAGATGGCATTATCATCTACTCAGTCAAAATCAACATTTATTCACTTGCCAAGTCTTCTAACAGGTCAACGTCTACTGCAATATGCTATTCACACTGGAATATGATGTCAATTAATTTAATTGATAGTTGTTCAAAAATAAGTATTTTAGGTAATTCGGTCAGATATTTTGTTTTAGTATCAAGAATACTGCAGCAAAATAGCACAGAAACTAAGAATGCTGTCAGACCTTTTGTGGATGACCCAGCCTCTGAAGGTTCAGGAGATCCAGCTCCAGGCAGGGTTTTCCAACACTGTATGGCATGCATAATAGCATCCCGCACAGGTTTCACCTATAAAGAAAAAATGAAAGAACAATGCATAATCAAATATGATATGTGGTACAACTAAAAGTAGTCTAAAGTGCAACTAACCTTATCAAATCGACAACCTTCCAGTGAGCGCAGGCAGGAACTTCTGAAAGGCCCCAACAAAGCTCCAGCACTGACAGCAATACCTGCCAATGCCATAGAAGCAGCTTTGCGTGTTGTCCAGTCAGTACTTTTGAGGGCATCCAGAATGCCAGTCAGTGCCACAGACAGAGCATGCTCTGTGGAAGCACCTCCTGCCTGGTAGCATGAGACAAAATAATCATGCAAAATTTGCCAAAGAGATAAGGGGAGGGAAGGAATAGCCATGTCTCATTGTTATCTAACAGGGCATTCAACATAACATAATTTATCCAGTAATGAGGAAATTAGAATGGGAATGGGCATATCTGCTTATCTATCTAGCTAACATAGAACTTTAAATCAATAGTAAGAGCATCTAGCACTCCTTCAGGAAACAGGAGGCACTTGTCTTCATCAGATATTTATTTCATTTGGGCAAGACTGTTTCACTGGATGCTACTTTAAGCCACTTTAAGTGAACTAGTTCTCCTCTATTCACATATTTTGGCTGTTGAAGGTTGTGCCGTTGTGGCTTAAATTATAGTAGCACATAATGAACGTTTCTGTTTCACAATGTTCTTTTAGTTATTATTTATTCATAGAAAGAAGGAAAAAGGTGTACGTGTTTATGATGAATCACTTTACAATTAGTTTTAAGTATTCTCACATAGCAGTCACAGAGGTGCAATAAAATATAATACACTTTCATGCTCTCTCTTTCATTTTCATTGAAGCCCATAGATATCACTACATGATTTCTACAACATATTTCCTTTAAACATATCAAGTAGCTTTCAGCATTGGCAAAGCTGTCCCCAAAGCCAAGTGAAAAAGATGGAGAGTTGATGATACATTGACACCAGTCATTAGAAGCATGTCAAACTATGAAATTAATTTAAATTCAACATTTTGACAAATGAGGAATCACAATACCAGCCTCAAACAATTGGGGCAAGGTTTGATTATTATGGTTGTGGACTTATGGTTACATCAAGTTAGCTTTCTGCACTTGCTGACTCAGTTTGGCATCGAGCTATAAAAAGTCAAGAGGCAAATAATACACAGTCAGATCACAAAAAGGATTCTTAATAGATAAGATCAGGCTTTGATTGAGATTATGATGGCTAGACTGCCAATTGAGAGCAGGAAAGAGCAAAAACAATTAAAACAAGAAAAATTTCGATAGATGGCAAGATCACAACCTCAATTAAGGCCAAAAAGGAAGAACAGGAGGGGACAAAATGTGTGTGTGTGTGTGTGTGTTGGGGGGGGGGCAGATCTGGAATCTCTCTCCTGAGGAATGCTTTTAGATATAACGAAAATGACAGTAAGGCTTTCTGATAATGGTTAAAAGAACTAATTGATAAGTCAGAAATAAAATGCAGAAACAAGCTTGGATTAAGTGCCCATTTGAGAAATTTACCATCTCGTCCTTTGGTGAATTTGGCACTACAAGAGCACTATTGCCATAAGAACAAACCCAGCACTATTACGCCATTTTAAACCACATACCATTGAAGTCATAAGGGGCCTACTTGATAAGTTCTCATCTTCTTGGAAACTATATATTTCATACATCTTGATTACCTAAACCAGAGGTGCATGAGCTGTCTCAAGTGCGAGCACAAGAAGCAGATCTCTTGAAGGATACAGTTCGGATGCGTGTGCCAGGACGAGATTTCAGAGAAATTCTAAAGCTGGTGCTGCATCTTATGTAGAATTTTCCTGCTATTGAGATACACTCTAGGCAAAAATCAATCCTTCTTATGATTTAGTAAACTTCAATAATTAATAGTGTGACTTCCTCTTTCTACAATAGAGCAAAGCATATACCTACAGATTTACTTCCAAGAAAAGTTATCAATTGATTGCATTACAAAATGTGGTTACAAGAGCGAATAAAAAATTGATTTTGAATCCTTGTAGCATCCATTCCTTCCACCATGCTGAAATTTAGCGATTGATTCGAGTGCTATTGTTAAAATTATGCATATCACCAAATTATACAGGGTATGCTAACATGTTCAGCCCGATGATATGTAAGGGTTTAAAAGTAACATCAAGAACATAAAAGAAAAGCAAAAAGTTATACACGAAATAGATGCTTCTAACGCAACAACAGACTCATGTAAATAAAAAGATAAGATAGCATACTACTATATATAAAAGCCAGCATATCCAAAGTCCATAGTCTAGCAAACAACAGATTTGACCTGAATGATGCTTCTGATCAACTCAATGATGGCTGGCTTCGCCATAAAGTGCGGATTTTTGAGCAACTTAACGACACGAGCCAGCATCTGCGGCAAAATCGACATAGGGGGATCGGTTGCCTCATCAACAACCCTGGCTAAGCACAACGCCGCACCAGCTTGCACGTATCTATTCTGCTCACCAAGAGCTTCAAAAAGGGGCCTCACCAGTGCCACAAAGGCAGTGCTGCCGCCGCCGCCGCCAGAGCTCCTTATGCTCGTAGCCAGAACACCACATGTTTCCACACAGGCATCCCTGACAACAGAATCTGTATCCTTGAGGCGCTTGACGATACTAGCCACCATCTTCGGAAGGTGGGAAGCCAAAAGGCTCCCATGAGCCCTGGCCAAGTTGGCCATTACTCTCACGCATTCCTTCCGAACAGCACTCTTCTGCTCGGAGTCAGTATCGGTAATGCACGAGAGGAACGGCGGGATCATGTCAGGAGTTAAGCTCTCGGCAGTCTTCTCGAGCTCGTCCACACCAATCTGGTGGGTGTCCCTGTCGGCGAGCTTGTTCAGCGAGAGGACCAGCCGATGCTTCAGCTCGAAGACCGCCTGCTGTGAGGTGACCATCCTGCCACCCGCCCTGGCCTTCACCTGGGACGGATTGGACTTCATATCGATTAATCTTCCCAAAGGGTAGGAATTCCAACGGATGGTTTGTTGATCTCTCACTTCCGACCCTCCACCAGCTACCAAACCGCTCAAAGCTCACAACTTGGCGTTAGATTTTGAGCCGCGGCAACCGGGCTTCCTTCAACAAGTGGAGAGCGGGGACTGGCCATAGTGATGGTAGCGGCGTCCATCAAATTTTCAAAGATTTCTCCCCTAGTTGCTGCTCCAAATTCTAATAGGAACACAAATCTCAAGTTACTGACTAACAGGAAAGCAAACCATATTAAGTGAGGAGCTATAAGAAATAGAGTTGAGTTTTCTCAAAGAAAAGATCAACAGCCGAGAAAAGCCCAAAAGAGAAGTAACTAAATAAAGGAAAAGGAGATGACGAACTCATGGTTTTCCGAGATGGATAAATTTTGTACAGAAACTGAAGAAAGGGGTTCCCATGAATAAGGATTAAAGAGACTCACAAGTCGCAACCCCTTACCCTACTTTCAGAAATCAGATCAAAGAAACAAACACACACACACACACACACACACACACAAAAAAGCCGAAAGAGACAAAGCTGGAGAGATCCATCCAGTTGTGGAAGAAGACAGAGCAAAGGCTGTGGATTTAACGACGGAAAGATAGAGATCCTTCGCTCCAGATAATGCCTGAAAGAAATCCAAGAAGAGGGAGGGAGAAAGGATGCCGATCGAACAAGTGGAAGAAGGTAATGGGAGCAGACAAAAGAACCCTAGAATTCGAATTACTCTATTTCAAATGAGCGCAGAACCCTAAAAAGAGTGGAGGGGGGAAAAAAAAAAGCTGAGAGAGAGCAGACACCGAGGGACAACCGCGAAACCGAGGAGAGAAATAGGGGGAACGAGGGAGGGAGAGAGAAGTGGGTGCACGATCGGAGGGGAGGGAAAGCGGGGTTGGGTTGGCGATTCGAAATCCCGATGAGTATTGCTACGGGTCCCAATCCACTTACCAAAAACAACGAGTCATGTATACGGCACGCGCCTGACACGCCGTGGTTGGCCTTGGAAGCATTTATAATTCCGAATAGCGGGGTGATGATGGCTTGGTTTCAGTGGGACGCCTCGTCTTTCCGACAGCGAAGCTGGCGTCGCGTGGGACACCTGACAGACGGGACGCGGAGGATATAATGATTTTGAATTCCGGGTGACCGCAACCGCTAAATGCCAAAAAGAGCCCAGCTGGGCTCGGGTCCGCTCACCGCCTGCCTCCTCGGCTTCGAGCAAACCCGCTCGCTAGAGAGAAATTATTGCATGGACGGACGGATGTACGGTAGCATCTCTAGGGTTATGTGGCGAGTGACCATTGGACTGGTCCACTGGACCTGGTCCATCCAATAAACCCGCCTGGTTGTCAGGCAGGGGAAACCGTTTGCGTTCGCCGCGCCCACGGCTTTAACCTGCCTGGTGACCTGGTCTAAGCGTTTGAGTGTTTTTGTTCTTTGTGATGGAAGTTTATGGCGCCAAAATGGGTGCAAGTATGAGTGTAAAGTATGCGACTTGTGTGACATTGTATTATGTACAATTTTTCTGCATATTTCTATCTATCATTACTTGTTATTTTTTTGTTTTAAACTTATTGGATTAGATACAATAATAGATTGGTTAATTGCCCCTACTATCCTGAATCAGAAGGAAAAAATTACCCCACTATGCATAAAAACACTTTGATGTTTTTCATCTTTTCTGATGGTCTAACCGATGCTAAGGTGAGCAACTTCTGATATTTTTTAAAATTATATATTCTGTCTTTCTATATGATGGAGTTCTATATATGTAGATGAGAAAGAATTTTTATTTTGCATCAAATGCAGACCATTATTGTACCACAAATATTAATTGTTCCAACTATATTTTCTTTCTCTCGTTAAATATTACCTATTCTTATATTTTGAATTTGTTGCAGTGCATTTATCGTTCAACCTACCAATTACTTGAAATGAAATCAAAAAGTCGAACAAAAAATCTTCTATCCAAAAATAGGGTTTATAAATTTTACATATAAATCAAGTTGTTTGCATGGTTTTAAATAATGGTATTATGATAGCCTGGCCACCATTCATTATATTATCATCGTAATAGGTATAAATAGAATCTTTTTATTTACATTTTAATAAAATAATATATTTTCAAATTTCAATTTTTTCTTTAAAAATGATTGTGAAGTCTAAAAATATATTACTTTATTTAATATAAACAAAGAAAATGCAATACTATTTTTCCAATATTCTTTATTATTTTCTATTATAACACTACTGTAATTGTTGTTATTTTAGTGATTATTTAATTATTAAAATTAAGTAACTTTTTGGGATAAATAATGGCTATTGTAGTGAACAATTAATAATGGTTTCAATAGAAAGCTATTAAAATGGGATAGCACATTGTTTAGAAGCTTGGTTATTAGAGCGGCAAAATAGATGGCTATATTTAGGTATTGTTGTAGATAGAAAGTGTTGCTGCCAAGATCCAAGCTAAAGAGATTGGATGGGCTAGTGAATAGTGGGTGATTGGTTATGACCTTGTTCGAATAAAGCGGTCTACTGAGAGTTCAACTTGAAAGCAAAAAAAACAATATTGAGAGCCACCAAATTTTATCCAACAGGGCATCTCTGATGCCTAAGTAGAAGAAGGATTTTGGAGAATAGTGGAGAACCGAGAATAGTAAAAGCAAGAGTGTTAATATGAGAGAGAGTGTACTTGAAGGCCCTTCGAGGTTGATTATATAGAGCAATGTTCAGCATCGAAATAAGACGAATGTGCACCTTAATGGCTTGGCGGGTAATAACTACAAGCATCTTACGCATGTTATGGTGGTTAATTGCGTCGATAATGCGATAACCACTCGAACATACAAGATAACTATCCAGTATCACACCTTATAAGTATGTTAGATCACCACTATCTTTTTAATAGGCTTTAACCGCCTTAAGTATATTTTAATTCGAAGACACATGGCTCGTTGTTGTCGGTTATCTGTGCAGATCGGCAGCTTGGTTGACTATTTATATCGGCAACTCAGTCGACTGCTCAGGTCGGCAGCTCGGTATAAGTCAACAAATCCATGCCACATCAGAAAGGATAATAAAACCTAAGCCGTCATTGTGACCCGTCTATATTAGAAATACAAATCATGATAAACGCCACCGTCATACGTCCAATAGTGAATTTGTAATTCAAGGTGATCATTGAAACTAGTAAAATGAATAAAATGCAGAACATTTCACAAGGATTGGGCTAGAGAAAGGGAGTCTGGTAGACAAAAGAATTGGTTAATCTCTCTAATCATTGCCGTGCTTAATTTGGCTGACTAGCTCAATCTCTCCTAACAATTATGCTCTGCAAAGCTTACGCTATTGAACGATCTACACCCCAGACAAGAATTATATAATAATCTTTCTGATTGATCTTAGACTATAGACTGTATGATATAATCCATACAAAGTAAGTGAATGTTGTTCACCAAAATTATTCTTTTGCCAGGGTTAAAGGATTTTGGATTAAAAAAAAAAAAGTTGCCAGATAGAGTAGGTGAAAGATGAATGAAAGGAAGTTCAGAAGACTGTAGGAGGGAAATGGAGAACAGAAAATAAAATAGATGCTATCCTTTTTCTTTGATTTTTTTTTTGTTAAAGTGGATATTTTATACAATACGAGTACGGATATATACAATAAAACCAGAAATAATAGATCACGGAGTGCTTAAAGCATTGCTGCCTTTCCAGCCTACATATATAGTACCTTCAGAGTGGTTTGATTTTTTTTTTTTTCTTTAAGCCTCAGTAACACTCAAGACTGCGTGATATGTGTGTCGACCATGACCCCCTGCATAAGCTTTTCCTACATGTCAACCATAACCATAACCATAACGAGTGCTTCACTTTAGAAGTTTGCCAGGCCAGGGGACGCAACTAAAACAAGATAGGGTTTAAATTCCCTTCTTTTTGAGCATGATATCGTTATATAAGCTAATGGATCAAGACCCGGTAGTTTCTGTCCGTGGGTTTTGTTTGAAGAGTGCTGACGTGCGCAAATCGCGGCTAAAGGCGGATGAGGAAAATGCCGTAAAAACTCGAAAGTATAACCCAAGGAAGCAAGGTGAATTTTCCGAGTGATTGTTTTTTCAGTGATTCTTATCGATTACCATTGCATGTAAGCCACACAAAATTCTTGCTAAAAAGATCTCATTGATCATCCACTGGCTCATAAAACCATACGGCCTCTAGTCAAAAAGATGGCTGGGCTACAACATTGGCAAGAACGAGAAATTATATCCTGCACCAAGTACGCCATGTCAGCGGTGTGCCACACCGACAAAATTTCTCGGAATGAGAATTTCGCCGCCGCCGCCCTAACCAGCCTCTCAGTCGACCACGAGCTTACTCCCTCTTTTTTTTTTTTTATCACAACTGAACAGTCCTTGCATGCTACAATCTAAATTTTGTGGAAAAAATAAAAAAAATCATAATACGGTTTTGGCAAAAACGTTAAAAGGTGGCCACGAGCACGTGATCCTTATTGCCAAAGCGGAAAGTTTCAAGCCTTTTTATTTTTCCCTCTCCCTTTCTATTTGCCACGCTCGAAGAGCTACCGCCGCCCACCGAGCCTTCTCCATTGCCCGCTCTCTTCCCGTCGCCGCTGGCCGATCGCAAAGAGAAGAAGAAGAGCCACAGGGTGGCATGAGATTAGGGCGAGATTTCTTCTCTTTTTCGGGTCCATTTACTGTTTAATTGAATTTTTATACGTATAGCTTCTTTTTTGAATTTCCTCATAATCGCTTCCACTCATACATTCTCATCAACTTCTTTTTCATTTTCTGGATTACGCTGGGATTTTTTTTTCTAAAATTTCAGATAGGGGGGACAAAATCCTTTTCTTTCTTTTCCTGTTACGTCAAGGGAGGATTTAGTTTTGCCTGAACACTTTCTAGACTGGAAGAATATGAGTTATAATGGCGAATAGATTATTCCGTGACAACAAATATTATGGATTAGGCTACGGCCAATGTAAAATTTCAGAATTTATGATTTTATTTCTACTTAGATGCAATGGAACTTAACTGGTCTATATAATACTTTGTGAGATGGACAGAGGTCCTAGATTACGGCAAGGTAAGTTCTCTGTTTTAGAAAAGCTTAAAAATTCAAATGTGGCTAGCTAATCTGTAACAGTTTTATCAGTTTCACTGATTTTTGTCGCCAGTTGAGTTTTCTGTCCATACCTTCTTGCAAAATATCCAGCTAGCAGATGTCGTTTGAAATCCGTGAGCTGAGATGTGGATAGAATGGTTAATTCGTAGAACTCAGTTCAAAGGAGAACTGGGGCAGTAGAGGAGAAAAAGTGAAATTTCCCTTTTGAGAGGTGTTCGTAGGAACAAGTAGATTTGACCGAAGGAGGAAGCTCTTGAAAAAGAAAGATATTGAGTGAGTAACACATGAGAAAACCTTCATCTCTGTAAGGTGGCTGGCACGATTATATGTGAAAGACTAGTGGTTCCCTTGATTTTTCCAAAGTTGACAGCATATCAGTCGTTTCCTCTGCACTGTGTTAATTGTTGTTTGACCTATGTAATTTCAAAGAGAAGATGAGATGGGACCCCAAAAGTGGAGTATAACTTCCATCCTGGATATTTTTTTGACGGATACGTAAATAAGCATAGAGATGCATCCTAGTTGTATCCGATGAGTATTGATATCCAATATATATTGATATGAGTATGGAAAGCAATTCCAAGTATCTGTTGATCCTTGTTTGGGCCCAATTTCTCCTAAAACAATGTTAGAAGCTGCTTGAGATGAAACTATTGAACCACACCCAAGTGAACGGATAAGGTTCTCAAACAAATTTAAGCAATTTTAGCCCTATTTCTGAGATCTTGTTGCTGAACTTCAATAATTATAGGCTTTACATGTCTCTTAGATTTTTTTTTTTTAAAGAATTCTATTCCATGCTTGAATTTTAGATCATATGGTTTAAACACCTTTGGCATCTCGATAGGTCTGGGTTGCTTCATAGTTTGTGGCCTCAAGAGGAAAAACTTATTTTCCCTGCTTCCCATGCAAAGGGCATTGTGGGACTTGAACCAAGAAAAACATGGGGTAACCTCTTTTTAAAAGCCTTCAAATTCAAAGTTTAGTGCTTTTCTTTATTTTAAAGATCTTAACATTTTTCAATCACTTATTTTCTGCATAAGATTCTATGATATGTTCTTTCATGAATCATTGCTTCTCCTTTTTAATTAAAATAAGATTTGGACTACACACTTGATGCTAACTCCTTGGAAAAGGAGCTAATGATTTAAAATTAATGATAGGCTGTTTAAATTGAAGACCCAAACTATTGGACATGATCTGTACAATAAAAAATGCCTAGAAACCAAAATTTATGTATTTTGGTGGTCTCTAACATATGCATCAAGTTGGTATAAAATAAACTATATCAATTGTACTTGTAAGGTAAAATCCATGACAAAGCATATAAATCAAAAATCCATTTTATGGGTTATAATCTACACATCATAAAACATGGATATATTTAAATTCGCTAGATTTTGATGGTTAGATCATAGTAAAATATAGTATCATACTATTAAAATTGTCCATTTTGATACTTGTTTGATGATTAGGTTAGAGACCACCGAAATACAAGATTTTAGTATCCATGTATTTTTTGTAGTGTAGATCATGTCTAATGGTTTGGATCTTGAATTTGGATTGTCCATCATTGATGTTGAATCCTTAGCTCCTATTTTGAGGGGTTAGTGTAAAGTGTGCAGTCCAACTCTTAAAATAGTGAGTAATGTTCCACATTGGTATTTATTTGATATACATCATTGAATTTAATACAGCTTCCAAAGTTGTTTCATCATTAACCTCTTTAGGTAAGGCAACATGGAACTATATATGGCTATTGATTCTCAGTTGTTTATGTTTTTATATAAGTATATGCGTATGCAGTTTATTATTATTTTTGCTATATAGAAATGAAATCTAATGTTCCAACTCGAATAAAAAATTATGCATAATATTGAAATATTAATTGATATGGTAATATAAATTGTAAATATCAACATGTTTTACTAGAAGCAGCTTTGTTAAATCTAATGATCTATAATTTCATTTTATGCAATCTTCTTAAGTTCTTTATACAATGTTTTTAAGATTTATGAAAACATTCTTTTCTCAGAGCATTGTTTTGCATAGCCCTAATTCTGTGGTCAGGTGGAGTTTGCCAATCTCTGAATAAAATTTTATTAAGCCTAGGCAGACCTGGGTTTTTAGGAAGAGTAACTGGTAAATTTCAAAATGATATTTGTCTTGAAGGAAGAAAACCATGTTTCCTCCCCTATTTGCTGGGCATTTTGTAGGCCTTGATTTATACCAGGAAATGAACTTCTCTTTTAACTTCACATAGAAATTTTAGTGCTGGTCTTAGTTTTTCATGAAAATCTCTCTCCCTTGTCGGATAACTATTGCATATCAGCGGAATGGAACAAACCGAGACACCTTGCATGGTTCAATCTCTACCAGCCTCCAATAAGGACAAGGAATCATCTAAAAAGCCAATCACTGTTACGGATAAAGATTCACCTCCAAAGCTAGATACCACCACTAACAGCCTCAAACACCATCAAGTTGTCGCTGCACTCATTCCCAGATTGCTCCTGGCTGGACCACACATGAAAGCTGGTTCTTGTGAGCGAGATTACTGCTGTGGCTGAGGACTGGGTCAAAGCTTTCTCTGTGCATCAAAAATGGAAGAAGATGTCTGACAACTGCTTGGCTTTTGATGTCATCAGGTCTTCTGTGCAAGAGGAAGCGGGAGTCACTGCTTGCTGATTACAGGAGGATCAGGGACTTGGAGCCCAGATATGGAGTGGGTTCCTATTGATTCTTAGAGTGTGATAAGAGAACACAATCTAGGCTTCCAGCTTTGTTTGACCAAGAAGTATTTGATTCAATGGATGCTGTTATGAAGGCACAGGAGACTCAGTCAGGCCCGGGGAATAGTGATGCAGATGGTCTTATTGGTAAAGTTGATGTAGAAATGGCTGATGCTGATGCTGATTTAGGTATGCTAATTACCTCTTTTCCAGTTAAGCCTTTCATTGTATAAACAGATGCCATTTACTTATTCATGGTGATCATGCACAAGGTTTAGCTTGAATCCTCAAGATACACCACTGCATAGGTTTCCAGGCTCCTCTTTAAAGATGTATGGAAGATGGAGGTGAAACATGTTGTTTCTGATATAATCATGTCTTCACGGGACTTCATGGGTATCGAGGCACATCGTTGCTTGAAACCCATTTCACAACCTCATCAGCATTTCCACAGACATCACAAAATTATATAACTCAGACAGCATTCTAGCTGAACATGCAAAAATAGGAAGTCCAGATAAATTTTGTGTAAGCCTAATGTAAAAGTACAAGTAAAAGGTATTTTAAAAGCTATTCTACAGAATATCCGACAAGGTTCCGATCTTTCTTCCCCTGAATGCATGGAGCGATTATTAAATAAAAAAAGCATGAATTAAAAATTTGTAACTCATTTCCATGTCATGCTTCTATAATTTAGTTATCTGTTTTAGGCAATTGTACACTTCAAGTTATTTACATGTAATCTTCTGTACCCCATTAACATTTCACAAGTTCAATACCAAATTTATTTTTCTGTAGCTTTCATCTGTTTTGTGTCTCTTCTACGGTTGTATATCTGGGCTTTATTTGGATCTCTTTAACTTGCAAAATCCTGATCCATTCATTTTTTTTATTTCAACAGCTTCCAAATTAATAATTGAGTTCTCTAGAAATAGGAATCTGTTTGTATAAAAAGGAAGTATAATAATAATATAAAGATGTTCAGAATAAGGAGAACTTGGAAAATCCACACAATAAAGAAAATATTAAATATATCATTTAAGAGATTTTCATAAGTTGCAAACTAATCCCAGAAAACATTTCTAGAAGATCATAACTTCCTCTTCAGGAAAAGAAAAACACAATTTTGTGGTAAGCCCTAATGCACATTTCTTGGATGACTTGGTAAACAGGTCTTCTATCTGTCTCAAGGAAATTATCTTTTTCTCTTTTGAGTAAACTACAAAATACCTCCCTTCATTGATTTAAATATGCTTTTCCTATCGCTTGTACCATTACAAAAGATGGGAAACGATGCATAGGCAAAGTGGAAATGGCATATTGAGAAAACATGTACAAATTTTTAAGAAAGTTGTACGCTACCTCACCCCTAAAATGTTTCTTTTTAAAGTTCTTATGAAATTATGCCTTTGAAGATTGCATTATAATAATTACTACAATTAAGTATCTACATGAGCATGCTTGAGTTATGTAAAAGGAATTTTCTGCAGCAGTGGATCTTTTTTTCCTAGGTTTTGTAAATTTAAATCCCAGCCTGATTGGTTTTGATTATTATTCTCAAATGTACATGACCATATCTGTTTTTCAAAATTTAGGTTCTGAGGAGGAAACACAGATCGAGGCTTCAAAGAACACAGATAAGGCACAAAATATGGCCACGAAGCTGCAGGAGAATGCTCAGCATATACATGCCATACTAAGAGGAGAGTTAGAGGATGGTGCTAGTCAGGTTAGTGCTCCTGTGGATTTGATGAAACCCTATGCTATGGAGACTGAATTCACTAGGCGACAAGCCAATGAGCTCATCAAAGCTTTCAGGAGCCTTGGAAGGATTCTCAATCAGTTCACTGAGCTGATCGATAATAATGAATGTGAAGGAATTAAACCTGTGACTTCAACAGCACAGTAAATATAGTTCTTTTAATAAAGGGTTGGCTATTTGGGCTCCCATCTTCATAGACTTTTTAACAGAATGTAAAGGTGCAATGAATTGATCCGTTGGCTGGCACACAAGATTTCAATCTGTCTGGAGTGCTAAAGTGGCAATGGTGAAACTTGCCGTATGAGCAACTATGGTAGACATACTATGCTTTTTTCGCTAGAAAGAAGATGTGGCTCTCGAGATTTGAGAACCTTCAAATTTTCCTGCTACCTTCATCTGGTTGGCATACTGCAAGTCTGTCATCAATGTCAGTAAATGCAAAAGCTTCATATGAGGGTGTGGAATGAAAGCAATGGAAGGAGCTATCTGGAATAAGGAGGCTACTTATCAGGAGAGCTGATGAATGGCTTAGTTGGGAGAGCTGCTATAACATTTCTCTGTTTGAGGAGACCTGCCATTGATGAGACCTGCCCTCGGATGCCCTAGGGCCTTGTTAAAGTTAATTCAGAATCCTCTCTTGTGCTTCTACCTTGTGTGTAGACTTTTTAAATATTACTGCAAGTTTTGCTGATCCAAAAATAACTTGCATGAACAGATCAACTTGTAAAGCTTTCGGATATTTTCTGATCTTCTCAAGAAAGCAAGGATGTGCAGCCATTGACTTGTATAGTGGTGTGATTTCTTCATAGCTTCTAGTTGAAGTTTCAGCAAGAGGCAAATTTCTATCCAATTTGCAGTGAGACTATCGAAGTGTATCATCCCTAGGATTAATTCTTCTTGAGCTTTATACTTATATATCTATAATTTTTTCCCTTTAATTAAGTATAAAAAGTACCTTAAATTCATATTATTGCGGTGAGACTATTGAAGTGTACTGAAAGCATTTCTATTTATCCAAGGAAAATTACAGCTTAGCTTCAGCTAGTGCTTTGCCTTAAGCCTACACTCCATAGGTGATCTTATGAATGGGGTATGCACAAGCAAGATGCTCTCACTTTAGCAAATGTACCTAGCCAGCCAATCAGCTACAAAATTACCTTTAAGTGCATCGACAAGATCATACTACTAATTAATTTATGTTGGGTGTTCAAGTCTTTTGCAAGGGTGAAGATCATTGAAGTAGAGTTTGATAAGGTGCAGATGTTTAAGGAGCTGTTTTCGATTTCTTTTTTGCAATCAAGTTGAAGAGGCCAAGGCTAATTTCACTTATGCGATGAATATCCTACAGCCAGTGGATTGCTTGACGTTTGAGAAAGCTGTAGGGGCTGAAATCATGAACTTGACACTGAAGAAGGTGTCGCTTACCAACTTCATCTTGTGATAAACTGAAAATTAAGAAGACAGCGCTGCTTTTGATCCCTGGTTCCCATGCTTCAGTTCCCAAACTGGGCCAGAACCTGCAAGATACCAGGTCCAGAGAATAGGGGGTCAAACATTATATGGCATCTCAGTTCTCTAAGGATGGATAAACCCCGGATACGTGGGCAAAAAATGAGTGATTATTTTCCAGCAACTTAAATGCTGCTTGATGGGGGCAAAATGGATTATCCTGCTCAGGACAAAGGATCATCCCATTCCAGCCGGGCAGACTTCGGCACCGACCAGGCCAAACCTCGGCCCTGCTAAGAGCCAGTCCGATTCCGAACTTCGCCGAAGGCTCAGCTAACCTCGGCCAGATTTCTCTGCTGCTACGACCTGCAGCAACCTTTTCTGATGCTTATAATGATGTCCCAGGTTCGAGCGCGGGATTGCCCTGCTGCATCGGCTGCAAACTAAAGAGACCCTTCGACCGCAGCACTATACGAAGACACGCTCCAACCGAGCTCGGGGCGCCCTTATATTCGCCGACGCACCCTGGCCGAGCTCGGGGCGCCCTTATATTCGCCGACGCACCCTGGCCGAGCTCGGGGTGCCTTTATATTCGCCGACACGCCCTAATCCGAGCTCGGGGCGCCCTTATACTCGACAATGCGCCCCGGCCGACCTCGGAGCGCCCTTGATATTCGACGACGCGCCCCGGTTGGGGGTGGATGGGGCAGGGACCACTTTAGTCCCATACTGCTTGAGTAGCGGAAAAAAGGTCGTGCTTATAAGGATCTCATTTCCTTTCATTTGCGAGGGCTCTTTTGATAGCGGTGAAAGTCGCACCGAAGGGACAAAACTGTGCGGGGATGAAGTACCTATGCAGCTCTCCCCAGAGCGGCAATATCTTGTAACGGGAGCCGTCCATTTTCATGCTCTAACACCACTAATTGTGGGGTAAAAACTGCTGTGTGGGAGGGCATGCATCTCCCATCACTTTGTTAGGCTAGCCAACTGATTATTGATCGATCGATCACTTTGTTGGTTCGTTAGAGGCGAGTCAGCTTATTGATCAACTTTCTTTACGAATTTAAGGTGCTAGCTTGCTAAGCTGATGAAGCCTCTTTAAGTGTTGCATTTAGAACTCTCTATACTTTCTTGCATGACAAATCACTCCATTTCCTTTCACCAATCATGCTATATCCAACTAAATATGCCACCAATACTAAGTGCATCACTATAAGATTTGCAGCAACTCTTATGTTGTATTTCTTTCCTATCATTATAATTAGCCCATGGGTCTCTTAGCAATCATTTCATAAGTGGCGATAAAAAACATAATATTGGCCGAAAACTTCTATGGATAAATTTCTATCATTTCATAATTGGTTATAAAAACAAAATATATTTCTTTTGGTTTTTGGAGCTTTTTTTTTTTTTCTTACTTCTATTGCTCAGGCTCAAGTACAAGAACATCGATCAACTCAGGGTAAGATGTCTTATTCAACATCTTCTTGCCAAGATGGTTGCTCTCCTTAACTCTGGTGAGATCTCGTGGCCGAATCAACTGAAAATCTTTAAAAGATCCTCTCCGAAAGAGCTCGATTCACCACACTAATTAAGTGATTCTCCCCAAAGATGGATGCTAGAAAGGAGGTGAAGGCTAATTTCATAGACAAAAGAGAGGATTTAAAGAAGAAAAGTATGGCCCTAGAGTCTTTCGCCCAATGGGATAGGGAAAGAAGATGGTTCCTACTCGGAGTCTTCTTCCCCGAACGAATTGAATGAAGATATTTTTTTCTTTCTCTCTCGCCTCACATGCAAGGCATAGACGGGTCCATCTACTTCAAGCCGGGTCATCATAATAGCAGCGTTTACAACCCTACTTGTTGGTTTGTCATCAAATGGTCCAAGGGTCAGTCAGCTTGTGAATCTTTATTTTTCCCCCCTATTTCCTCATCCTGTCTGTCTTAACTTGTTAATAAAAAAAGTCAAACAAGTTGGGCCAGTTTACCTATTTATTAAATAAATTATATTCATATTCTTATTTTTAACTTATTTAATAAATAAGTTAGGTTTGGATTGATAGTTTTTCATCTTAATCCATATCTGACCTAACTCGATCCAATTGCCGCCCATGCACCAATTAAAACACGAAAAGGCAATACAAAGAACAAAACACGATTACTTGGAAAGAATGGGGTTTTACCATATCTTTAAGCTGAAAACATTACTGTTAAGTCAAGGCTCGTTGGACAAGCCACGACCAGGAAATGACCAAAATGCACTCGCGGGATGGAGCATTGGCTAGCACCCGTGTCCGTGTGAGGTCCCTCTCCTATAACCGAGCAGGCGCAAAATCGTCATTTACGTTTCAGGAGTCGGCCGCCTTGCGGGTGGTTCTATATACACCCCCCCTATTGCTCAGGACACCCCCCAAAAATTTAAAAAAAATTAAATACTCTCTACACCCCCCCATTTGCTAAGGACACCCCTAAAAAATTAAAAATTTCTAAATTACCCCCCACCCTTCCCACCCCCTCACCTAAATTGCTCTCTACACCCCCCAAACCCCCCCCCCACCCCGCTCTTCCCCTCCAAAACACCCGCCGGCGGAGGAGGAGGGGGGAGGCGGAGGAGGAGGACGGGGAGGCGGGGGGAGGCGGAGGGGGAGGTGGGGGATGGGGAGGAGGAGGAAGGAGGACGGGGAGGTGGGGGAAGAGGAGTGAGAGGAGGTGGCGGAGGAGGAGGGGGGAGGCGGAGGAGGAGGACGGGGAGGTGGAGGGGGAGGTGGAGGGGGAGGACGGGGAGGTGGAGGGGAGGAGGGGGGGAGGTGGGGGATGGGGAGGAGGAGGAAGGAGGACGGGGAGGTGGGGGATGGGGAGGAGGAGGAAGCGGGCGCAGGGGGGAGGGGGGAGGAAGACGAGGCGGAGGGGTGATGGGGGAGGCGGAGGAGGAGGAGGAGGAGGCGGAGGAGGAGGACGGGGAGGTGGGGGATGGGGAGGAGGAGGAGGAGGAGGAGGGGGAGGGGTGATGGGGGAGGCGGGGAATCAGAAGGGGTAGGAGGGGGGAGGCGGAGGAGGAGGACGGGGAGGTGGGGGATGGGGAGGAGGAGGAAGCGGGCGCAGGGGGGAGGGGGGGAGGAAGAGGAGGAGGAGGGGTGATGGGGGAGGCGGAGGAGGAGGAGGAGGCGGCAGTGAGGAGGAGGGGGAGGGGAGGAGGCGGCAGTGAGGCGGAGGAGGAGGAGGAGGAGGCGGCAGTGAGGAGGAAGGGGGGGTGTACTGAGAAAATTTCAAGGGCAATATGGTAGTTACACTAAAGGTTAGTTTGGGTATTTTTTTTTTTGGTTTTTGGGGGGTGTCCTTAGCAATAGGGGGGGTGTATATAGAACCACCCCCCCCTTGCTCATGCGAACCAGGGCAGCCCATTCCGCGAGCATTGGTTAAGCCCCGTTTTCTCAGCAGGGAAACGACCGCAAAGACGGCCAAGCACGGACGTCCGCATAAGAATTGCCGCAAGGGCTCATAAACAATTCTTAATACACCCGATTTTCTACATAGGGAAACTACGAGGCCCAAGTCTGGTACCAAAACAAAATGCTGTGAGGCCTCACAGCAGTAATCTTATCAACTTTTTTATTTATTTATTAAATGGTTCCCCTTTTTTCGCTTCACCGAACTGAACACCCGCCTCCCTGGACGTGGGAAAGGTAAAGGTGGGGCCCCTGAGTCGCTTTGCCGTTGGTTCGACGATTTAAACGTGGGTGAAGGACATCGCACCAGCGTTCTCGAGGTGACGTGGCGAGAGCTAAGCGAGATGCATGGGAGCCGTTTCTGTGGGCCCACCGGTACGTCGGATTCGTTCTTGCCACGTCATAGAATAGAGACCGGTTGCTGTAATGCTGTTCGGTGTATGACAGCCGATCCTCCCAATCAGTCTTGGTAACATATTATTAAATATTCCTAAATACGGTCGCTCTCACACTACGTTTCCGTGTAGAGGAGAGGTAACTCTCAATTCATGGCATCTCCACGGGGTTCTTGTTCTCATCTTCCGTAATCTCTTCTCCCTCTCCGGCCCTTGGTCTCCGGATCTCGCCCTCTCCCTCCCCCTTCCGGCCGCCCCAAAACCCTAAGTTTTGCTCTATTCGGATCAGTTCTTTTTCTTTATTCTTGATCTTGATCCGCCGAGATGGCCTACAGCGATAGGATGACGACCTTCGAGGATTCGGAGAAGGAGAGCGAGTACGGATATGTACGCAAGGTATCGCTTCTGGACTCGTATTTGTTCTTTTCCCGCTACTTGGATCAGATTTGATGGAGTTTGTATGGTTTGCTGGATTCGAGTTTTTGCAAGTCGAGATGTATTTAGGGATTTTCCTGTTTTCATATATGATCGGAACATATTCAATTTCTTTCGCGTCCATTTCGACTGAGTTTTAAACATAATGGATTTTATAAGATCAAAATTTTTACCTGATTTGGCCTGATCAAAATTATCTGGTCATCAAACTGTTAGATTTTCCGTGGAGTAGTGTTTGCCAAGTGCCTAGTAGCCACGCTTTTGTATCATGATTTATGTTGATTTTTTGAAAGTTGTTTTCCCCCTCCTCCCACATTATCGGTCTCGATACAAACTGTGTGATTGTACTCTAGTATGTTTTGCTTGAGGGCGAGATGGGGATTCTTTTGCTAAATATGTATACTTTGGTTGTTGCAGCATACTTTTATGTTTTTTTCCACTCAGCCTTCATGTCAAGGGAGATTTTTTGTCACGTGGTTCGATTGATTCAGTATAGAGCCATTATATACTTCTTGAGAGAAAAGTTCATTTGTTGGCATAATTCTCTTAATCACCAAACAATCTGCATAAACTTGGGATCTATATGAGAAAGACATGCCTTCTGTTAGGTCTTTAACCCCGAATGTCCAAATCAACCAAAAAAAATGATTGCATTTATGCATGTTTATCAGTTTAAATTCCATCCTGCTATAATAAAGATAAGTTTTTCTGCCTCCCCTTTCACTGATAACATTCTCCTGTGTTCCCTCTGACTTTAATCATTAGATGGAAAAAATGGCCCAAATATATTTGAGAGATACTCTGTGCGAAGAGGATCATTGTACTTAGACTGTTGCTAATTGCTATCATCATTTTCTTAAAAAAAATATATGCCTTTTATTATATTAAAAGCAAATGAAATTTTAGATTAAACTTCTTAATTTGATAGTAAAATTAAAGATCTGCTAAATGGTAGCCACTGCAGTTGGGTGGAATGAGTGTGAACATTAACTTCTGTGGCCAAGGGCTATGTACATGAATTGAAACTTTTGCTATATCCCAAAACTTAGTATGAGTACTAGGAACACTTAAATGCATTTTCAAACATTTGCCATTTGCCCAGTTGAGACCCTTCCACCATGTTCTTTTGGTTGTGAACATTTCTATGGTGAACACACCCTAAGAACTAAAACATTTTGCTATGTCCCAAAATCAAGTATTACTGTTAGTTGCATTTAAATACATCTTCAAACATTTTGCTGTTTTCCCAATTGAGCCCAGTCCACCACATTCTTATATCTGATTTTGGAAACCAGATCTCACCCTCCTCATGACATCCGCTCATAAGACTGATTCTTGTTATAAGTAATGATAGAAGAACTGAAATTCCTTTTTTAAAGGTTAAATTAATGAATGAACAACTGGTTTGTTCATGTAGCTTTATAGAAGCTTTGATGAATGAAAGGCTTTAGACTAAACAAAGTGTATCTATCAAGAAGCACTTTGACAAACTAAGATATGAGTTCTCTTGTTTGTGGTCATGATAGCTTCTTTCAAGTGCCAAACGACCAACCATGTCTATTTAAATGGATTTTTTCCATCTCATTAACACCTTATCATACTTTTCCCCTTTGTAATAACATGCCCTTGAGGGAAAAGAACTTAAATTAACTAGGATGGTTTTGGCATGTGCAACAAGGGCTTTAGGAGATTTCATTGAGAGGAGTTGTAAGATGTGTGCCTCAAATTTTGGAAATGGAGGGGGTGACATAAGGTAATTAGGTTATAAATTTTCTAAAAGGGAAGAATTTTGCACTAGTATATGAAGTGCCTTTCAAAGAATGAATGGAGAAGAGGCATCTGCAAAGTGGACCTCACATACTTAGGCAAGGGTTGTTATTTGTCAGAAGTTGTGGTTGTGCACAAGCTCTTTACATCTTCGGCGACACTTTTCGATTGAAAACTTGGTCCTTGCTCATCTAGCTTTTTTAAAAGTTTAAATCTTCCTTCTTATAGTTGGAATATTTCTTGCATCCAAATAGGTGTATGCTGACCATGAGATATGGTGTTTGATATATCACTATTAGGATCAAATGATCCATTTGGAGGTACAGATATACCTTATCCTTTAATAGTGTCTTCAGAACATTACTTTTGAGTCCTGTATCCAATTGTGAAATATCTGTTCCCTGACTGTTACTGAGACATGAGCCTACATCTTCCATTAACAAAAAGTTTTATCTTTAGCTAAATGTCTTGAGACCAGCTCTTATTTGGATTTCCACTTGGTTATATCAGGATGCAAAGGATTCTTGGTTATTCCTGTTTCACCCATGAATCGTATTTTCATATCATGTTTGCTAGCAGGTGTTTTTTTGATTTGTTTTAATATGACTAAAGTTGAGATTATTTGCCAAGGTCTGCAACCTTAGTACCAGATACCGTATCGGTTCGGTACGTTATGGTAGGGTATGCATTCTATATCGAAATAGCTTTCTAGCCATTTTTATCAATTTTTATTTCGGTACGCCTCATATAGGTTGGTATGCCTTGGTACATGTTAGTATGCTTCGGTATGGGTCGATACGTACCTCGATATACCTTGGTACGGAACTTGTACTGGCTCAAAGTTAAGTTTTGTACTGGTTTCCTTCTAGTACGATACGGAATGCTCCGCACTGGGTGGTATGATAGACCATGCTATCTGCTTATTGAAATGTTTTCATCAAAATATGTCTTTCTATTCATATACTGGATTTCTTTTTTGAATGCCATACATAAAATAGAAATATACTATCCTAAATATTTGTTAAAAAAAGAAGTCTAGATGTCCTACTTAGTTTTCTTCAACATCAACGTTTGTCGGCATCAACTTGCTGGTTTGATCTCCAAACTTATTCAAATGTTTTTTGTTGGTGGATTGTCCTTTGCCAGTATGCAACTTCATATGAAGTAGTATCTTAGTTGTAGCTGATCTTTACCACAGTTTTTTCCTTGTCAAATTTATGAATCGTTGTAGGAAACATTGGGCTCAACTGAACCATGACGAATCTATTTATTCAACTACAATATCTTTTCCAACACCATAAATAAAAGATTTCTGTGCAATATGACCACACTTGCAGGGGCATATATAGAAACATTAATCTATAGTTTCAAATTCATAGTAGTCTCCAAACCAACAAAAAATTTTATTTCCAATTCTTTTAGTTTTAAAGCTTCAAACACTGTTTCTGTAAACTGTTATTTAGAAGAGGGCAATAAGTCAAAAAAATGTTAGACTAATTGCTAGAGAGTACGGGCTTGTGAATAGACTCCAAACCAACAAAATTTTTTATTTTCAATCATGGTCTGCTGTACCAGTCCATACCGGCTGGTACAGGCCGGTACGTACCGGTCCGGCCTGGGACTGGTACCAGATCAGCGTGAAATCTAGTACCGGTAGCTTATTGTTGGAGAACCGGTATGGAACCGGTACAGACTGGTACAGACCGGTACGGAACCGGTATGGGACGGGTACGTACCGGTCTGGACTGCCACCGGTACCGATATAGTGGACCTTGTTTCCAATTCTTTTAGTTTTAAAGCTTCAAATACTGTTTCCTGTAAACTGTTATTTAGAAGAGGGCAACAAGTCAAAAAAATGTTAGACTAATTGCTAGAGAGTACGGGCTTGTGAAATGTTGCAGCATTCCTATGTCAACTGGGCAATAGAATATGTCAACTGGGCAATAGAATTTGTTTCATATTATGGGAAAAAAGGCTCTATTCTTTGGCTACTGCAAATTTTTCTTTTTTTAGACCTGTGTTGCATTAATCCTCTCCTTGCTATTGCATGTCAACAATCCCAATTAGTTTGGAGTTCCAAAATGGTCTTTTTATCATGCTCAACTCTATCATTGACCCATTGAGTATGCTTTTATTTAATATTTGGAAGTAGGACTTCCATTTCCTTGACTGCAACATGTTGATTTTGGAACTGAGCCTTTGTATGTAATTTGACTGACTCTTCCTTGAAAATTTGCAGGTATCTGGGCCAGTTGTCGTGGCAGATGGAATGGGAGGTGCTGCCATGTATGAATTGGTTCGTGTTGGTCATGATAACCTTATTGGTGAGATTATTCGGTTGGAGGGAGATTCAGCTACCATTCAGGGTACAGGGTTGATGGACCTTTAATCATATCCTTAGTTTTTTGTGTATCTTATAACATCTTTCTTTCTGCTGTTGTTCTTGTTGAATCAATTTGATTTAGTACATGATGGTACATGAGAACTTCAGAGTTGCTGTAACATGTACATTGTTGCTTGTATTTCAGTTTATGAAGAAACTGCTGGTTTGACGGTAAATGACCCTGTTTTGCGAACTCATAAGGTATATATTCTGGGACGTCTTTCATGAAATCTATATCGATTGATTATATCATGTTCCTTTTTATGAGGTTGATGGTTTTTCTGCAGCCTCTTTCTGTGGAGCTGGGGCCTGGTATTTTGGGCAATATTTTTGATGGGATTCAGGTTTGCCTATGAACTTAAGAATAATTGAAGTACATTTTGGCTTATATAATTTGCACGTTTCTACTTAATTAGCAGCTTATATTGATGAGACTTGTTTATTGTTGAGAGTTATATGGTGCAGCGGCAGTTTGACCATATATCTCAATTTCCTGTGTCTCAAAAACTATTTGGCTATTTGTATGTCTTGTAGGTTGTTGTTGTTAGTTCAGACGATTCACTTATTCCAACATCATGTTTTAGATGCCTAATGTGGTTCAACTATCATGCAGTGATTCAGTTTTAATAAGTGATTACCTAACAGCACACTTCTTTATTCTTCTTTAAAACAGCGGCCTCTAAAAACTATTGCTTTAAAGTCTGGTGATGTTTACATTCCTCGTGGTGTTTCTGTCCCTGCCCTTGACAAAGATATATTGTGGGAATTTGAGCCTAAGAAATTAGGTGAGTTGACTGAGTCATTTCAATCATTGGACTGTTGGCAGCTATTTTGTAGAGTCCAGAAGCTTGATCTTTTCTTGCACTTGTTGCAGCTGTTGGAGATCTTCTTACTGGTGGGGATTTATATGCTGTACGTTATGCAACATTGAACATGCCTTTTCTTTTTTAAAATTTGTGATGGATACTCTTCTAATTGATATTCGAAAAACTTTTAACTTTCTTTTTTTCAGTTCTATAGAGATCGTAATATTGATTATTTACTATGCAGACTGTTTTTGAAAACACTTTAATGCAACACCATGTTGCACTTCCACCGGGTTCCATGGGCAGGATCACTTATGTTGCCCCTGCAGGTCATTACAGCCTGAGGGTCTGTGAGCAGTTTTCCCTGCTTTTGAATTTTAAGTCTATTCATCTTTATTGGGCAAGCTTGTTTGGTTTTTCATCATCTGTTTTGCTTCCTGTATCTTTACTGTTGCATGATTTATTCAGGATACAGTTCTTGAGCTCGAGTTTCAAGGTGTCAAAAAGCAATTCACAATGCTTCAGGTTAATATCTTGTTTATTTTTCAAAGTTTGATTTTCTTTTAGCATTATGCCAAATTATTTCCAGGTTTACATAAGGCCATTTTATGCAGACTTGGCCAGTGCGTACACCGAGGCCTGTTGCAGGAAAGCTTGCTGCTGATACACCTTTGTTGACAGGGCAGGTAAAAATGAAATATACTTTTAATGGATCTCTGTTATTATTGACCCCATTTTTTTCTTGCGTATTCCTTCCTCTCTTTCAATTTTCTGAATTGTGTAATTGGTCTTCAGCGTGTACTTGATGCCCTTTTCCCCTCTGTTCTTGGAGGCACTTGTGCGATACCTGGAGCATTTGGTTGTGGAAAAACAGTTATCAGTCAGGCACTCTCAAAGGTGACCATATTTTGAATGATAATTCCTTTTTTATTATTTTTCTGTTTAAATGTGATTTTTCACTTCTTTTTGTCGCCTCATCCCCCTCATCCAGTACTCTAATTCTGACACGGTGGTTTATGTGGGTTGTGGAGAAAGAGGAAATGAAATGGCTGAGGTTTGTGCTCCCACCTCTCCAGTTATCAGTCCTTCCCGTTTTAGTCTTGTTGGATATATAATGTTTATCACTATTCTAGGTGCTTATGGATTTCCCCCAATTGACGATGACATTGCCTGATGGCCGTGAAGAATCTGTGATGAAACGGACTACACTTGTGGCTAATACTTCCAATATGCCTGTGGCTGCTCGAGAGGCATCTATTTACACAGGTATCTGTTCTAATCTTTGCACCCAGATGCAAATGATGGACTATTTGTATCAAGGTATGCCTATTGTACCGAACTAGGCGGTATAGGGCGTATCATACCGGTTTGATACCGATACACGGTTAGGGGAGAGGAGCGTACGGTTAGGGGAGAGGAGCGTACGCCGAACCAGCCCCCATACTAGGCCTACTGACACATTAGCAGGGTGGCACTGGTATGGGGCCCAGTACTGAAATGGCGTACCTTGATTTGTATGTTCAAAATCAGGAGAGAGTTAAACATATGCTTGGTTGAATTAAGAGAGAGAGGCAACATAAGCAAATTGGAGCTGAATACTCTTAGCCAGATTGCCTCTATTAGCCATTGCATGCAGGAACAAAACAACCATGTGTAGGGCTCTTAACTAGGCCTGCCAATTCATTGAAATTAGTTCAGATTGAGTCTTTTCCAAATCTGATTTGAAAATTTAAAAGCCAGAGCCCAGCCAACAACCAGGTGGATTGGAGAGAAAGCTACCTGAACCCAATCCAGTCTCATTGATGGTTAGGGGTTGGGGATGGGAGTAAGGGCAGGGATGAGGAAGACAATGACGGAGTGGGGTGTTGGTTTAGGGTGTGAATTCAGGGCCATGAGGTGGTTGGGCTGGTTGGTTTTGTGTGGGTGGTCGGTATTGCGGCAGAGGGCTGCAGGGCTACGGTGAAGGCATGGAGGGTAGTGGAGTGAGAGGGAAAAGGAGGGCAAGGCAGCCAGTGCTGGTTTGGGTTGGGAGAAGGTGATTGGACCTGTTGGAAGGAGGGGTAGGGTGGAGGAGATGGAGACATCGTGGGTTGTGAGAGAAGAGGACATGGAAATGATATTATACAGGTTTTGATATTCAAATATGTGATATAATTGTTATATTATTTAATATGTATTAATATCATGTGGTAAGATAATTGGGTCAGGTCATTATGAGATTGCTTGACCCAGCCTGACTTCAGTCCTATAGAAATTTTAGATTATCCACTCATCCTTAAGTTGGATCACTATTAGATCACTCGAGTCAAAGATATTGAACTGATTCAGCTTAAATCTGATCAGATTCTAGTCAGAAACAATTAATTGACAGGCCTACACATAAATTAGACTGATATAGACATGTGAGATTTTTTGTTTTGCTAGTCATGTTTGAAGATAATTGCATAGTTGATTTTATTGCATAAATTGTACTGCTTAGGGAATGCTATCATTTTTGACTATTGAATTTTCTAAGTAGGCGTTGTTAGAAGATCTGATGTATCTCTAACTTGATAATATCCTGTTGAATTTTGGTTATTTTCCTTCTCTTGATAATCACTAATTGGCTGGATTGAGATGACTCTAGTACTTATTTGCTATAATTTTTTAATTTTGTCTCTTCTCCTTCAATTGACTGTCACTCATTCTCATAGGCATGACCATGAGTGCTCCTGCATAGTTGATTTATAATTGTAAACTCGGGTTATGCAGTGTGGTTCTATCTGGACATTTTGCAATGGCTCATGTTGAAGCAAATGCACCTAGAAATTTGAACTTTTATACAAAGCCATACTGTAAATCCTGATATGCCAGAGCAAATATGTAATAGAGTGCATGCTATCTTATCGGTGCCTCTTTTAGATTTATTTATACTTGTGTTAGGCCCTGTTTGGAGGAGCTGTTAGTAGTAGAGCTTTTGGAAGTAGAGCTGTTGGAAGTAGAGCGTTTATAAAAAGCTGTTTGTTGTTTGGTAACTATATTTCTAAAGTGCTGTGGTACTTTAACATGTGTTTGGTAAACAAATTGAGAAGTACTTTTGTGTGACAAAATGACCATAAATGACATTACTAGTATTATATAACATAGCATAATAAAATATAATATGTATTAATACATAAATATATGATATAGTATAATATTAATGTAATATAATATAATATTATTATAATATAGTAATATAACATTATGTATTATAGAATAATAATTTAATATAATATTAAATTATTTAACATAACATATCAATGTATTATGATATAATGTAATATAATATTATATTTATAGTATAATATAATAATAAATATATAAAATATTATAATTATTAGTGTAAATTAATTTTTCATCCTTCTAATGATCATTTATCTTTCTATCAAATTTTCTAGCTAGATGATAAAATTGGTTAAATAATTATTAATATTTTTATTTATTTATTTATTTAGATCAAATTATTTGCCACTCACTCATTATTTTACTTTTTAATTTATTTATTTATTATTTTATTTCATTGAAATATAGAGGGTCGCCGGCCATGGGTGGTGGCCGGCATGGTGGCTGCCACCGTGGGCAGCCACGAGCTTCAAAAAAAAAAAGAAGGAACAGAGGCGGCGGCGTTGAGAGGAAGAAGAAGATAGAGAGGGAGGGAGAGGATGGGTGAGAGAGGAAGAGGCGGGATGAGAGTTTTGGGGGGAAAAAGTGTGATTTAAATGGCGGTATTTTGGTCCAAAAAACAGCTTTCCGACAAAGCTGAAAACAGCGTTTTCAGAAAGCTCCAAATTGGAGCTTCTCCCCAAAAGCTGTTTTTAGCTTCCCGCAAAAGCTGAAACAGTTTTTCGAAAATTTTACTAAACACCATTTTTTATCTAAAAGTACTTTTGAAGGGTCAGGAAGTACTTTTTGGCCCTCCAAAAGCTCCACCAAAGGTCTTGTTTGGGGGAGCTGTAGGTAGTAGAGCTTTTGAAAGTAGAGCTGTTGGAAGTAGAGCTGTCTGAAGCAGAGCGTTTATAAAAAGCTGTTTGCTGTTTGGTAACTACATTTCTAAAGTGCTGTGACACTTTAACATATGTTTGGTAAATAAACTAAGAAAGTACTTTTGTGTGACAAAATGACTATAAAGGATATTAGCAGTATTATACAACAGAGCATAATAAAATGTAATATGTATTAATACATAAATATATGATATAGTATAATATTAATGTAATGTAATATAATATTATTATAATATAGTACTATAACATTATGTATTATAGAATAATAACATAACATATCAATGTATTATGATATAATATAATATAATATTATATTTATAGTATAATACAATAATAAATATATAAAATATTATAATTATTAGTGTAAATTAATTTTTCATCCTTCTAATGACTATTTATCTCTCTAACAAATTTTCTAACTAGGTGATAAAATTGGTTAACTAATTACTAATATTTTTATATATTTATTTATTTATTTATTTAGATCAAATTATTTGCTACTCACTCATTATTTTTCTTTTTATTTTATTTATTTATTTATTATTTTATTTCATTGAAATATAGAGGGGTCGCCGGCCATGGGTGGTGGTCGGCATGGTGGCTGCCACCATGGGCAGAGCTCCCAAAACAAAAAAAAAAAAGAAAAAAAAAAGAAGAAGAAGAAGGAATAGAGGCGGCGACGTTGAGAGGAAGAAGAAGATAGAGAGGGGGAGGGAGAGGATGGGCGAGAGAGAAAGAGGCAGGATGAGGATTTTGGGGAAAAAAAGTGTGATTTAAATGAGGGTATTTTGGTCCAAAAAACAGTTTCCTGACAAAACTGAAAACAACGTTTTCGAAAAGCTCCAAATTGGAACTTCTCCTCAAAAACTGTTTTCAGTTTTCTGCAAAAGCTGAAACAGCTTTCCGAAAATTTTATTAAACACCATTTTTTATCTAAAAATACTTTTGGAGAGTCAGAAAGTGCTTTTTGGCCCTCCAAAAGCTCCCCCAAACAGGGCCTTAGTATTCTTTTGATAGTGTGAAAATTAACAGAAAAAGAAAAGGATCAAATGGAAGATTTTGATCAGGGAAAGACACAATCTTCTCCCAGTCTACGCACAGCGAATACTTATTTTCTCTTTTTAAGTTTCTTTGATAGCATTCACAGAGCCTTCTTAAGATGCATGCAATTTTTTTTGTCAACATTAACATAATCAACCATCCAGCCTAGTTTTCTTAGGCTCACTTTTTCATTGCCAGCAGCCAAACAGGGCTTTAAAAATCGAAGCATTAGAGTAGAATGGGATTTGGTGCACACGAGAATATTATGTTTTATAATGTTTCTTAATATATGGACCATTTTAGCTATGTTCCCATATTCGATATCAGTGCATGCGCCAGTTATAGTTTCATTCCTCAGATCACATGAAGACATCATTGTGCCTCGAAGAACTTTCTTTTGCAAGTTATCTTTATTCTGAAGCTTATATGAACATTTATTATGCAATCTTAAATTGTGATCCTATGGTTTTACATTTCCCGGAAAATGCATTTCCTTACGTCCAATAACCTTGGTTGTATTCAGGAATTACCATTGCCGAATACTTTAGAGACATGGGCTACAATGTTAGCATGATGGCTGATTCTACCTCTCGCTGGGCAGAAGCATTGCGTGAAATATCAGGTCGACTGGTAATTATCGTCAGATTTTCTTGTCGTGATAGATCTCTCTCTCTCTCTCTCTCTCAGCTGATGTATTCTATTTTACAGTAGTGAGGAACTGAAGGTAGGCAATCTGGGTTCTAGATCTTTTTCTTAATGTCTTTGATCTCTTAATGTCATTGGAGAACATCTTTGTAGACTGCGAAGCAGTAGCGATCCAACTTCATAAACGGCATTTAGTGGGTTGCTAGGAAAATATAGATGATTGAAGCTGCGATACAAATTGTTCTTGTATATGGAGGAGTGCTATGGATATATGTATAGACCATCTTATTGTGATTTTTAAAAGGATCGTAAACAAATAATTAACTAGCCAAGTCAAACAGGAAACTGCTAGTTAATGCAGAATGTGACAGTTTTCATCAAGAAAATTTTTTCTTAGGGAGTTGTTTAAGCAATATATATCCCATCTCAAGTAGTGTCTTGTCTTCTATGTAGCCTTTTGAGTTTACCTACTCTAAAAGGAAAAAAAATAGTGCATCATTAACTCTGTAACTTATGGTAACCATATTCCGTTGACAGGCTGAAATGCCAGCAGATAGTGGTTATCCTGCTTATCTTGCAGCACGTCTAGCATCCTTCTATGAACGTGCTGGTAAAGTGAAATGCCTTGGTGGTCCAGATCGAACCGGCAGTGTAACAATTGTTGGTGCTGTTTCCCCTCCTGGTGGTGACTTTTCAGACCCAGTGACATCTGCAACCCTCGGCATTGTTCAGGTAAAAGGAACTGCTGTTGTCTTAAGATATGAGCTTTTCCGCTTCTGCTTTTGTTAATCCTGAATTATTTGTCCATTTCTTTGTCAACTTGATTTACAGGTATTCTGGGGGCTGGATAAGAAGCTTGCTCAGCGAAAACATTTTCCATCAGTGAATTGGCTTATATCATATTCAAAGTACTCAAAGGTTTGCTAATGCACCATACTATTTATGATGTGGATTGTTATTTGGAAGTATGATTCTCTTGTTTGCTAGAGAGACTGGAACAACAAAAGAAAAAAGTGAGAAGAATATGCAGACTTTAGTGAGGATTTCTGCCAATATGACACTAAAACCAAGTAGTCAGCAACAGTAGTTTCTGTTCTCCCTCCATTACTATTAGTTGGAGCACTTTTTCCATGCAAGTTTTTATATGTATGGTCTAATTGCTGTTTCTCATAGTGCACTCACTAGCACATACAAGTGAGACACTATTTTAGCCAATTTAATTTCAACTGTCCATTATATTATGTACTGCAGGCCCTAGAATCTTTCTATGAGAAATTTGATCCAGATTTTATTGACATTAGAACAAAAGCCCGTGAGGTATTGCAGAGAGAGGATGATCTGAATGAAATTGTCCAGGTAACCTTTCTTTCCATCTTGACTAATCTTGATGGCTTGCCATTTTTAAGTATGTTCATCTCTTTACTTATTTTGAATCCTCTTGGTAACTCATTAAGGCCTCATTTGGTAAAGCTTTTGGAGGGCCTAAAAACACCTTTTGGCCCTCCAAAAGTACTTTTGGATGATATAGTGACGTTTGGTAAAAAATTAGAAAGTTATTTTTGCTTTACCAGAAAGTTGAAAAGGTCTACTTAGGAAAAGCTCTATTTTAGAACTTTTTTTCAAAAGTGCTTTCTGACCAATGTTGGAAAGCTGTTTTGATTTTAATAAATTTTTTTTGATGACTAAAATGCACATTAACAAATTTTATGATTACATATTATATCATATCATAATATATTATTATACTATAAATATAATATAATATAATAATAAACTTAAAATATATTAGGTTGTATTATATTATATTATTATATGAAAATAGTATAATATATTGTATTACTGTAGTAATACATAATTATAATATAACATATTATTACAATCATAATTTTACATTATTTTTATAATAATAATTATTATATTATTGTAATATACGATATTATTATTATAATAATATTATAATATACGATTAATGATATAAAAGATATTATATGATTATAATATAATAACATTATATTATTATCAAATATATAATCATATTTAATAATAATATAATATAATCTATTATTATATTAGATTTTAATCGATTATACTATATTATATATTATGTTATAATTATAATAATATTGTACTATTAATATTAATAATATTAATAATAGTAACAATACTAAGAATAGTAATAATACCAATAATAGTAATAATACTGCCAAGAATAGTAATAATATTAATAATAGTAATAGTACTCCAAATAGTAACAATACTAAAAATAATAACAATACTAAAAATAGCATCACTACTAAAAATAGCAAAAATACTAAAAAATAGCAACACTACTAAAAATAGAAAAATACTAAAAATTGCAATACTACTATTAATAGTAATAATACTAAAATACTAATAATAGTAACAATACTAAAATACTAATAATAGTAACAATACTAAAATAATAATAATATTAAAAATAATACTAATAAAAGTACTAATAATAATCATAATACTAATAATAGTGATATTACTAATACTCATAATAGTAATAATACTAATAATAGTAATAGTATATATTATATATGTGTCCATATATATATGTGTGTGTGTGTGTGAATATATATATATATATATATATATATCAATATATTTTTACAGATAGATATCTATATAGATGTACATATATATATATATATGTATATATGTATGTATGTGTGTGTGTGTATGTATATATGTATTATATATAAATGTATATATGTACAAATATGTAGATATACATATGTACAAATATGTAGATATATATATATTACAATCATATTTTTATATTATTATTATTATTATAATAATAGTTATATTATGATAATATACTATATTACTATTATAATAATATTATAATGTACGATTAATAATATAAATGATAATATATTAGATTAAATTATATTATATTCTATAATATTAGAATATTATAATAATATTATTTTATTATTAAGTATATATAATAATATTTAATAATAATATAATATAATTAATTATTAGATTAGAATCTAATCCGTTATATGATATTATATTGCGGTATTATATTATAATATTGTAATAATATATTATATATTTTGTTATAATTATAATAATATTATATTATATTGTAATAATATTGTTCTATTAATAATACATTACTATATCATATCATATTATGTTATATTATTATGCTGTAGTATTCAATATTATATTACACTATATAATATTAATATTGTACATTATAATAATATTTTAATATATAATAATATAAATATTATATATTATTATACTCAACTATGCAATACTATACAATATCTTTTATTGTCATTTTATCATACTTGTTGGGGGAATAAGATTTTTCCCCCAAGTGACACAAATGCCCCCAAGAAGCCGCACAATCGCCGACCCTGAACAGCCGAAGTCGGCGTCCGACCTCGGAACGCCCGACCTCAAGACATCCGACCTAGGAAAATCTTGATGCTCAAGGTCTACCCTTGTCAGCCACCTACTACGGCCGTACTCCTCCGAGGTCCAACTGAGGACCATACTCTGCCACTGCTTCAGCATTTATTGCGCATGGCCGCTGTAACCCTCCGGTTCACTCCACCATTAATGCGGATCTCCGGCTTACTCTACAATTAATGTGGATCTCTGGCTTACTCCACCATTAATGCGGATCTCCGGCTTACTCCACAATTAATGCGCATGGCTCCTGACATCTACGGATCCTCGGCTCTCCACGGCAAGTTAGCCCAGCAGAGTCTGGTCAACCATGATAAGTCTCTGATCTCGGCCATACCTCCGACACCAATGCAATGATTCGCCTGGTAGCGTACTGGCTCGGGTCGTACGACGCCCTCACCGCCTACATCAGCACAATGATTCGCCTGACCGTGCGCCGACCTGAGCCACATGCCGAGCCGTACTGTGGCCTCGCCCTGTTACATCACAGGTAAACCGACCCCCACCTATAAAAGGGAGCCTTGGCTTCTCAGGAGGGGGTTGGGAAAATTATACGCTCTACAAACGCTTTATCTCCTCTTCAACACTATTTGCCCCCTCCCTGACTTGAGCGTCGGAGGGCCGGCGCCGGAAAACCCGGCCACCGGTTTGTCTGCAGGCACCCAGACGGAGGACGCCGCCCGCTGACGGATCGCTGCCCCGCTGTGAGGACCTCCTGCTCCCTCTCTCCAGCCACCCCAGACGGAGGACGCCGCCCGCCGACTGGTCGCCGCCCCGCCGTGGTGACCCGCAGCTCCCTCTCCCGCGACCGAAGATTGCCCCCGGGTCCAATTTCCAGCAACAGTTGGCGCTAGAGGAAGGGCCCGAGTAGCAGTCATGAAGTTGAGAAGTAAGGGAGCCTCCAACGTCTCCCGGCGTCCCCCGCAAAGTCCTGGACGCTCCGTCCAGAATTCTCCAACTCCGGCTGACCCAGTTCCTCAGGTCCAGCCGGAACAGTTCAATGCCCTAGTACAGCAAGTCCAGGCCCTGGCCGCCGCCGTTCAGGGCCTGCGACGCGAGGAAGCTTTACCAACGCTTCCCCCGCGGGCCCAGGTCCCGCCGGAATTTCTTCCCAACGGCCCGGTTCTCCCCGGCCAGAATCTACATGGCTCCTCCAGAGCCAATAACGAAGAACGGACTTTCCCCCAGAGAGAGCTACCGGGGGAGGATCTCAACAGAAGACTCCAGCCTTCTGAGGCTGAGTCAGCCCCGGACCGCCGTGAGCCGGCGCAAACCGCGGCGACAATCCCGCGGGTGGGGGAGCTCGACAGAAAGGTTGAGCACTTGGAGCGCCAAATTGCAGCGCTCCACAGTAAGAAGGCGAGGCAGGAGGGAGACTTTGAGTTCACTACCAAGTCCCCCTTCTCCTGCCGGATCGAGGATGAGCCGGTCCCCGCAAGGTTCAAAATGCCTCAGGTGGAGCCCTACAGCGGAATCACCGACCCTCTCGACCACTTGGAGAGCTATCGGGCCCTCATGGCCCTACAAGGGTCCTCGGAGGCCATACTTTGCAAGGCCTTCCCAGCAACCCTCCGAGGGACTGCTTGGCTTTGGTTTTCTGGACTGAAGCCGAACACGGTGTCCTCTTTTGAGCAACTCGGCAGGCAGTTCGCCACCAACTTTGCTGCCAGCCGGCGCCAGCGACGGACGTCAGACTCCCTTCTCGACATCAAACAGAAAGAGGGGGAGTCCCTCAAGGAATACCTGGACCGCTTCACCGCCGCCACATGGGAGGTTCGCGAGCTAGACCAGTCGATAGCCATGTCGGCTCTGAAGACTGGGGTTCGCTCCTACCGATTCCTCTTCTCCATCGAGAAGAGCTTTCCGGCCGACTTCACCGAAATGTTGGCCCGGGCCCGGAAGTATGCCAAGGCCGAGGAGGCAGTTGCCTCTAGGCGGGGAGCAATTGAGCCCGCCTCTAAGAAGCAGAAGAAGCGCCGCGAGGAGCGCGACCGACAAAGGAGCCGATCCCCCCGTCGAAAGAAGAATCTCCCCAGACTGAGGAGCCCGCCCTGTCAGCAGGGGCGACCTCAGCAGAGGACCCCTCCTCGACCGAGGTCCCCACCACGGCCTCGGATGTACCCGGGGAGGTACGAGAACTATACACCCGTCAACGCCCCCCGGGCCGAGATCCTGATGGAAATCGAGGGTCGGGACTTCTTCCGACCCCCGCCGCCTATGCGAGACACGGGATTTTTCCGTAATCCCAGGAAGTACTGTCGCTTCCACCGAGACCGTGGGCACGACACGGAGGACTGCTTCCAGCTCCGGGACGAGATAGAAGCACTCATCCGTCGAGGAGTACTCAATCGGTTCGTGAGAAACCGGCGCGAGGAAAGGAGGCCGGCGGAGGATGTCGTACCAACCGAAAATCCGGACGACAACAGGCCCATTGCCGGCACCATCAACATGATTGGAAGGGCCTCAGCAGGAGCAGCCGCCCCGGGAACACCCCCGAAACGCCCACGCACTGATGAAGTCATCTCGTTCTCGGACGAGGACTTAGAAGGGGTCGAGACCCCTCACGATGACGCTGTGGTCATCTCAATGATTGTAAATAAGTTTGATGTAAAGCGTGTCCTAGTTGACAATGGAAGCTCAGCCAACATTTTGTATTATCATGCCTACCAAAAAATGGGGTTGACAGAAGGACATCTCCGGAGGATCAACGCCCCACTGGTCGGGTTCACCGGAGATTCGGTCCCGGTCGAAGGTGAGACCAGCTTCCTTGTCACAGTTGGCCTCGCCCCCCGGGAGAGTACTGTGAGGACGGACTTCCTGGTGGTCCGACTGCCCTCGGTCTACAACGCCATCCTTGGGCGGCCAGGGCTGAATGCCCTTCGAGCCGTAGTTTCAACCCACCATCTGCTCATGCGGTTCCCCACCGGCCAAGGAGTAGGCGAGGTCCGAGGAGACCAACTAGTCGCCAAGCAATGCTACACGGCGGCCCACGGAGTAAAGCAACCGACCGAGGCGACAATTCAGCCAACGGGCCCTTCATTGCCCATAGAAACCCTCGATGCGAGGGACACCCTCTGGAAAAAGCAAGTAGAGCCCGGTGAGCTTCTTGTTCAAGTTCCACTAAAAGAAAATTTTTCCGAGCTAACCGTGCAGGTCGGCTCCGGCCTCGGCACCCGCGAGAGGGATCGCCTCGTCAGCTTCCTGCGGGACAATGCTGACGTCTTCGCCTGGTCGCCTGCGGACGTGCCGGGAATTGACCCTGAGGTCATGGTTCACCGACTCTAGGTGAGGCCAACCAACAGGCCTGTAAAGCAGAAGAAAAGGGGCTCCGCCCCAGAACGGCAACGTGCTGCGGCCGAGGAGGTGGACAAACTCCTCGGAGCCGGCTTCATCCGGGAGGTCTCCTACCCGGACTGGCTCGCCAACGTAGTCCTCGTAAAGAAGGCCAACGAGAAATGGCGTATGTGCGTGGACTACACCGACCTGAACAAGGCCTGCCCGAAAGACAGCTTTTTCCTTCCAAGCATCGATCAGCTCGTCGACTCTACTTCAGGGCACCAACTGCTAACTTTTATGGACGCCTTTTCAGGGTACAATCAAATCCGAATGGCGCCAGAAGACGAGGAGAAGACGGCCTTCATCACCGATAAGGGCACCTACTGCTACAAGGTGATGCCCTTTGGCCTGAAAAACGCTGGGGCCACCTATCAGAGACTGGTCAGCCAAATTTTCAAAGACCAGATCGGCCGAAATATGGAAGTCTACGTGGACGACATGCTGGTGAAAAGCCGAGCGGCGGAACACCACATAGCCGATCTCGACGAGACATTCGCCAAGCTCAGAAGATACAAAATGAAGCTCAACCCGGCGAAATGTGCGTTCTGGGTCACCTCGGGCAAGTTCCTGGGTTTCATAGTGACCCAGCGCGGAATTGAAGCCAACCCGGAGAAAATCCGGGCACTGCGAGAGATGTCGCCTCCGAAGACAGTTAAGGAGGTGCAACGGCTCGCAGGGCGAGTTGCCGCCTTGGGAAGGTTCGTCTCTCGATCAGCCGAGCGCTGCCTTCCTTTCTTCAAGAGCCTCAAACGGCCGAAAGACTTCCGGTGGTCAGAAGAATGCCAGCGAGCCTTTGAAGAGCTCCGGAGCCTTCTGGCCTCTCCCCCGCTGCTCGCCAAGCCCCAGAAGGGCGAGGTCCTTTATTTATACTTGTCCGTCTCCCCAGCTGCAGTGAGCTCAGTCCTCGTCCGGGAAGAGGACAAGCTCCAAAAGCCGGTCTATTACACCAGCCGGGTTCTCAGGGATGCTGAGACCCGATATTCTAAACTTGAGAAGACCATCTTCGCTCTCATCATCTCGGCTTGGAGACTCAGGCCTTACTTCCAAGCCCACACAATAGCTATATTGACCGACCAGCCTATGAAGCAAATATTGCAAAGGTCGGATCGTGCGGGGAGGATCGCCAAATGGGCGGTTGAGCTCGGGGAATTTGACCTCGAGTATCGGCCCAGGCCGGCTATCAAGGCCCAAATACTCGCCGACTTCATCGTGGAGTGTACTCTGCCGGACGACCCCGAGTTGCCACCCGTATCCGCGGAGGAAGCCCCGAGGCAGCCATGGGTCCTGCACTCGGACGGGTCTTCAACCTCGGGGGGTAGCGGAGCCGGACTCATCCTCACCAGTCCAGACGGAGTAGTGGCCGAGCAAGCCTTGCGCCTCGAATTTCCGGCCTCGAACAATGAGGCCGAGTATGAGGCTCTCATCGCCGGGCTCAAGCTGGCGAAAGAACTGAAAGTGGAAGACCTGACGGCCTTCAGCGACTCCCAGCTGGTAGTGAACCAGATCCAAGGAGACTTTGAAGCTAAAGAGCCATCCATGCAAAAGTATCTCCAAAAGGTGCGGGAACTTACGTCTGCCCTGAATTCTTTCAATATTCAGTACATTCCCAGGGCGGAAAACTTCAGGGCAGACCAGCTGTCCAAATTGGCAACCTCCCGCATGAGCGAGCTTCCCAAGGGAACAACGCTCGAGTATCTCCAGATCCCCAGCACGGAGGAACCCGAGCCCACCATGTGCATCGACTCCGAGCCAAGCTGGATCGATGGGCTCGTCTGCTACCTCCAAGACGGGACCTTACCTCATGACGAGACGGAGGCTCGCCGAATCAAGCGCCAAGCCCCCCGGTATGTCCTGTACGAGAATAGACTTTATCGTCGATCATTCACTTCTCCTCTTCTCAGATGCCTCCGCCCCTCCGAGGCGGACTATGCCCTCCGAGAGGTCCATGAAGGGATCTGCGGAAATCACATGGGGAGTCGGGCACTGGCCCACAAGATCCTGCGGCAAGGATATTACTGGCCCACACTCCAGAAGGATGCGACGGATTTCGTCCGGAAATGCGATCGGTGCCAGCGAAACGCCAATATCCAGCGCCGACCTTCGGCCCTGCTGACTTCTATCGTCGCCCCCTGGCCATTTGCCCAATGGGGGATCGACATCCTGGGGCCCTTTCCCCAAGCCTCCGGACAAAGAAAGTTCCTGGTCGTCTCCATCGACTACTTCACCAAATGGGTCGAGGCCGAACCTGTCGCCCGGATCACCGAGCAAAAGATGCGGGACTTCGTGTGGAAGTCCATAATCTGCAGATTCGGACTACCCCGTATCCTTATATCCGACAATGGTCGACAATTTGACAATGTTCATTTCAGGGAATTTTGCTCCGAGCTCGGCATTGATCACCGCTTCACCTCGGTTGCTCACCCCCAGACAAACGGGGAAACTGAGGTAACTAACCGCACTATTTTGCAGGGACTCAAGGCTAGGCTTGATCGATCCAAAGGACAGTGGGTCGAGGACTTGTACAATGTCCTTTGGGCGTACCGGACCACATTCCGACTGCCCACAGGAGAGACCCCCTTCAACCTAGCATACGGCACTGAGGCCGTCATCCCGTTGGAGATCGGCCTGCCTTCTCCAAGGGTGGAGCATTATGACCCCGACACCAATTCCTCCCAGCTCAGGAGCAACTTGGACCTCGTCGAAGAGACACGAGAGGTCGCCCGGGTTCGTATGGCAAGATACCAACAGCGAACGGTCCAATACTACAACTCCAGAGTCAAGCCCAAGCTTTTCAAAATAGGGGACCTCGTTCTCAGGAGAGCCGAGGCTTCTCAACTGACCGAGCGAGGAAAGCTCGCCCCGAATTGGGAAGGGCCGTATCAAATCGCCCGGGTACAACGACCAGGGGCATACAAATTGAAGTCCCTGGAGGGGACTCCGATCCCGCGAAGCTGGAACTCCGAGAATCTACGAATGTACCACCAATGAAACCCCTAGGGGTTCAAAACAATCAGGACAATGGACTCAGCTTCCTTTTTGCAAATAATTCTCTCATTTTGATGACTGTAATTCTCTTCTAATGTTGGGTCGTCTGTGATTCTCAGATTCTCTGGCCAAAAATCGGGATGCCCCGAGGCTCGACCGTAGAGTCCCAAACTCCCTCGACCTCGAGAAGTATCGCAGGACGACGAAACGTCGACCGGCGCAAGATTCCCTCGACTAAGGTCGGGATGCCCCGAGGATCGACCGTAGAGTCCCAAACTCCCTCGACCTCGGGACGAAGCCGTGAGGGGTGGAAAGGGTGGTTCCACCCGGGGCGCCACAAAGTGGACCCCCGGGAGCGGTCGACGATCCCCGATCCCCTGACGAACGATTCCTCGACTAAGGTCGGGATGCCCCGAGTGTCGACCGTAGAGAACCAGACTCCCTCGACCTCGGGAAGCGTCGCAGGTCGGTAGAGCGTGCCCAGACCTACCGACCTGACGAACGATTTCTCGACTAAGGTCGGGATGCCCCGAGGGTCGACCGTAGAGTCTCAAACTCCCTCGACCTCGGGACGAAGCCGTGAGGGGTGGAAAGGGTGGTTCCACCCGGGGCGCCACAAAGTGGACCCCCGGGAGCGATCGACGATCCCCGATCCCCTGACGAACGATTCCTCGACTAAGGTCGGGATGCCCCGAGTGTCGACCGTAGAGAACCAGACTCCCTCGACCTCGGGAAGCGTCGTAGGTCGGTAGAGCGTGCCCAGACCCACCGACCTGACGAACGATCCCTCGACTAAGGTCGGGATGCCCCGAGGGTCGACCGTAGAGTCTCAAACTCCCTCGACCTCGGGACGAAACCGTGAGGGGTGGAAAGGGTGGTTCCACCCGGGGCGCCACAAAGTGGACCCCCGGGAGCGGTCGACGATCCCCGATCCCCTGACGAACGATTCCTCGACTAAGGTCGGGATGCCCCGAGAGTCGACCGTAGAGTCTCAAACTCCCTCGACCTCGGGACGAAGCCGTGAGGGGTGGAAAGGGTGGTTCCACCCGGGGCGCCACAAAGTGGACCCCCGGGAGCGGTCGACGATCCCCGATCCCCTGACGAACGATTCCTCGACTAAGGTCGGGATGCCCCGAGTGTCGACCGTAGAGAACCAGACTCCCTCGACCTCGGGAAGCGTCGCAGGTCGGTAGAGCGTGCCCAGACCCACCGACCTGACGAACGATCCCTCGACTAAGGTCGGGATGCCCCGAGGGTCGACCGTAGAGTCTCAAACTCCCTCGACCTCGGGACGAAGCCGTGAGGGGTGGAAAGGGTGGTTCCACCCGGGGCGCCACAAAGTGGACCCCCGGGAGCGGTCGACGATCTCCGATCCCCTGACGAACGATTCCTCGACTAAGGTCGGGATGCCCCGAGTGTCGACCGTAGAGAACCAGACTCCCTCGACCTCGGGAAGCGTCGCAGGTCGGTAGAGCGTGCCCAGACCCACCGACCTGACGAACGATCCCTCGACTAAGGTCGGGATGCCCCGAGGGTCGACCGCTGAGTTCCAAACTCCCTCGACCTCGGGACGAAGCCGTGAGGGGTGGAAAGGGTGGTTCCACCCGGGGCGCCACAAAGTGGACCCCCGGGAGCGGTCGATGATCCCCGATCCCCGAAGCGGACAATACTTTCTGAAGCAGAGCTCTGCCATTGAACTAGCGCGCATCCTACTTCGGTAGAGCGCCCACAGGCCCGCCGACCTGACACAAGACTCCTCAACTAAGGTTGGGGCGCCCCGGGGTCCGACCAGAGGGTCTCAAGCTCCCTCGACCTCGAAAAGAACTGTAGATCAATAAAGCCTCCCCAGATCCTCTCAACTTCGGTGGGTGTCGTCGGGTCCGTGAGAAGCCCGAGCTCCCTTACAAGTCAAAATGACTCCGGAGGACGACGAGGAAGGGAAGCAACCTACTCCGCCATGTGAAACACAACTCCGAGAATGCAAGAGGTACATCCAACTCGATGCCCTCCTTGACAAATTTTATCTACATACCGCTAATCATCTAACGTTGGAGTCCTATCTCGCCCCAAAGTCGGGCTACTCCAATGGGTCGGCTTAAGACCGATCTCCTAACTACATTATGCATGCTCCGTTCGACAAGTCTCCACTCGTCAAGTCTCAACTTGAACAAAGTCTTCGTAAGTTAGGGCCCAACTCGGCCCCCATACATAGACTCCGATGTCTAGCTGAGAAAGCGGTCCCGGCCGCAAGTGCACCAGCCGAACACAGATACTAAGGCGATCTTCAGAGATTCCAGCCTTATTCACTGAAATCTCGGCAGAGTCCGAGAGCAATAACTATGAAAACCTTCGGCGATAATTCGACTATTAGCCCGCGCTCCCTACAAAGGACCCGGAAGTCAAGTTCGGAAACCCGACTAGACTCCCCCGAATAGCGGCACGAACAGACCTAGCCCGGTCCTACTCGAAGGGCTAAGGCCCGACCTCAATGCCTTGGATTTTCCTAAAGGCCGAACGTGACGACTTTCGCGATTCTAAGATCCGAGTTATAGGACTTAGAAAATTTTCTGGAAACCTAAGCTCGGAGCTCCCTTTGCTCGGAATGACTATTCATGAGCGAAGAGTCTCGATTACGGGATCGAGGCGTCGCCTCGTCGAGCCCAAGGACCCTCATCATGGGTCCGCCGCACGAAGCGATCTTGGCGATCCAAGAGACGCCACCCCCGTTACACCCGCTCCGAGAAACGTAAAGACACGAGCTCCACCATAAGTTCGCTGAATAAAGCAACCTCGAAACGCCCAAGGGCGCGGGTCTCGCCATAAACACTCCGAGAAACACGAGGGCGCGGACGAGATTCGCCCCCCAACTTTAATGATAGACTTTACTTCCCACGTCCGAGCCCGCAAGCCGCTCGAACTCGGAAGTCGGGGGGTAGTGTTGGGGGAATAAGATTTTTCCCCCAAGTGACACAAATGCCTCCAAGAAGCCGCACAATCGCCGACCCTGAACAGCCGAAGTCGGCGTCCGACCTCGGAACGCCCGACCTCAAGACATCCGACCTAGGAAAATCTTGATGCTCAAGGTCTACCCTTGTCAGCCACCTACTACGGCCGTACTCCTCCGAGGTCCAACTGAGGACCATACCCTGCCACTGCTTCAGCATTTATTGCGCATGGCCGCTGTAACCCTCCGGTTCACTCCACCATTAATGCGGATCTCCGGCTTACTCTACAATTAATGTGGATCTCCGGCTTACTCCACCATTAATGCGGATCTCCGGCTTACTCCACAATTAATGCGCATGGCTCCTGACATCTACGGATCCTCGGCTCTCCACGGCAAGTTAGCCCAGCAGAGTCTGGTCAACCATGATAAGTCTCTGATCTCGGCCATACCTCCGACACCAATGCAATGATTCGCCTGGTAGCGTACTGGCTCGGGTTGTACGACGCCCTCACCGCCGACATCAGCACAATGATTCGCCTGACCGTGCGCCGACCTGAGCCACATGCCGAGCCGTACTGTGGCCTCGCCCTGTTACATCACAGGTAAACCGACCCCCACCTATAAAAGAGAGCCTTGGCTTCTCAGGAGGGGGTTGGAAAAATTACACGCTCTACAAACGCTTTATCTCCTCTTCAACACTATTTGCCCCCTTCCTGACTTGAGCGTCGGAGGGCCGGCGCCGGAAAACCCGGCCACCGGTTTGTCTGCAGGCACCCAGACGGAGGACGCCGCCCGCTGACGGATCGCTGCCCCGCTGTGAGGACCTCCTGCTCCCTCTCTCCAGCCACCCCAGACGGAGGACGCCACCCGCCGACTGGTCGCCGCCCCGCCGTGGTGACCCGCAGCTCCCTCTCCCTCGACCGAAGATTGCCCCCGGGTCCAATTTCCAGCAACAATACTAAAAGCACTTTCTTAGTTTGGTTACCAAACATATGTTAAAGTTTTACAGTACTTTACAAATGTAGTTACCAAACAGTAAATAACTTTTAATAAAAACTCTTCTTTTAAAAGCTCTACTTCTAAAAGGTCTACTGCTAATAGCAATCCCAAACATGACCTAAATCATAAAAGGAATACAGTCCATGAGGAAGGCAATATTTCATGTTTTCCAGCATATGAAATATATAGTTACTCAAATGTTTTAGGCAACAATTTTTATTTGTGAATGCCATGTATAGGAAATGTTAACATTATTTGTGGACATTATATCTAATCGTTAACAATCAGTTTCTCCACAATTTAAATGACTTTGTAACCAAGGTTCGCTGTACCGGTCGGTACCGGTCGGTACTGAGCGTACTGTACTCGTACCGATGGATACCGGTATCGGTACACCAATATCGGTACGGTCGGTACCGAGCGTACCGTACCGTACCGACACTCGGTACGCCTATACTAGTGCGGCACCGGTACGGGGTTCGGTACCGGTACGGCGAACCTTGTTTGTAACTCTAGTATTTGATGTTTTTCTTTCATTTTGATATAGTCCATCAGCATTTGTAAAAAACTTATGTGGCAAGAAGCCCAGAATGATGAGATTATTGTTATCTTTGTACATGTCCCGGTTGGGTACAAGTTCTGTTGAGACTATAATTTGCAGCAGAATAATACTATTATCCAAAAATATTGTTCAGACATTCTTTATCTTCAGCTGTTCTATTGTCATGTAAAATCTGCTATTATTTTTGATGACACCTTTTAGACCTGTAGAGGTAAGTTTTGGATGACTGATGCTAGGTAGTGATGAGAAGTTCAAACCTGCAATCCCTTATTTTATTGCTACTGAGTTTTGCATTCCAAGTCTAATTTACCTGAAATACATGCAGCTTGTTGGTAAAGATGCATTAGCAGAAACCGATAAAATTATCCTAGAGACAGCAAAGCTTCTGAGGGAGGATTACCTTGCACAGAATGCATTTACTCCGTAAGTATACTAATTCATGATAAGCTTTATCTCTGCTGTTATATCAGTTGCTTCTGTCCCTTGTATACTACTGGTTTTGCGCAATCCCCTCATAAAAGAAACATATTGGCAATTGTGACAGATATGATAAATTCTGCCCTTTCTACAAATCAGTTTGGATGATGCGAAACATTATACATTTTAATACTCTGGCAAATCAGGTAAATCCTGAATTTATTGGTTATTTTACCTTATAAAAAATCTAATGATGATTCATTGGATGTAACGAAATCTTCCTTTTTATTCTTGATATCTTCTGATTGGATATGGCTTGCCAAATTGTTGTGAAAAGTTGTCCTAAATATCTGTCTAGAGTGTTCAGTTTGTTGTTGAAGAAGAATTAGTTGTTATGATACCTGATCTTAACAATCAACTTCTGGCTGATGCTGATGAAAAGACTTATCTACAAAATGGCTGGAGGGAAATCGTTAAATTATACTTTTACTGACTTCAATTTGTTTTATCTTCTAATGTATTTTATTGCTCCATATTTTTGAGCTATATTATTTGTTCTTTTTACATATGTGATGGTTATGGTTTTCTCTGGATCTTCTAATTTACTTCATGCAGTCGATTTGCAGGCAGTTGAGCGAGGAGCAGGTTCTGAAGGCCAGAAGATAACATACAGTGTCATCAAGCATCGTTTGGGTGACCTTTTCTACCGTCTAGTGTGAGTAACTGGCCCCTCACATTAGTTTTTTTTCCCAAAACGGCGCTTCCTCAGATTTGTAACCATTGCTTAGTGCTATCTGTCCAGTTGTCCTTCGTTTGGGACATCTGGCCAATTAGACGTGTGAAAAGTTGGTGTAGCTTGAAGTTTAAATCAGAAAATAATGCAACGACAACAGCCACCTGTTTCTGTGCGACTGTATCATGCTTTTAAATGTTAACAACTCTAATAGGAGATATTGTCAACTTTATGAAGAATCTTGGAAAATTTTGCTTCAGAGTTTGTCAGTACAAAAGTAGATGTCTTATATGGTTACTTCATGCTGATATTATTTAGATTTTTCTGTTGGTGTTGTTGCTATTCTTCTACAAGGGAGGACTGTGTTTGCTGTCTATTTTATTTGAGCACAACTACAGATTGCACTGCATATTAGAGAACAGTGAAGTTTATTACAGTTGGTCATCAGTGATAGGAAGTCGTATCTGTCTTGAGGCTTTTTAAAGGCTTATATTTCTTCATGCTTGAATTGGCATTAACATGAATGCGGTTCTCTGTTACTGCAGGTCCCAGAAATTTGAAGATCCCTCAGAAGGTGAGGAAGTTCTTGTTGACAAATTCAAGAAATTATATGACGACCTCACTGCTGGCTTCCGTAATCTGGAGGATGAAATGCGGTGATGTACCATTACATAAAATCACAGATGCAAGTGATGAGGCAGTTTTCTATACATTACCTGGTCCCTGGAAAGATTCCAGCAGTAGTCTGTTTCCTTCTTTTCTTTGTAGCAGCATGTGGTTACCCACCATGCTGCTAGTCCATGCTCCGAAGTCGCATATCTTGGACATTCTATTGTTTCAAAGATCAGCCTTTTTGTTCTTTAAGGTAGCAATGGATGAAAAAGATTGTCAGTTACATTTTCTCTTGTAATAAAAGGTGGTTATATGGATAATTTTATAACCATATTAGTCCATCTATTTGAATTGCAACCATTTTGATGGGTTGCTGGTGATGGATTTTAATATATCCCGGACTTCCAATCAGGCCCTGGTTCTGGTGAAACTAGTGTCTTGTTTGTGTCATATCTCCTTCTGGTTTATATCCAACGCCATTAAATTTCTCATCTTTGCATTGTTTCTGAACAGTCGGAATAGTGTTTAAAGTGCAAATGTTCTCCAGCAAATTGTGAATTGCTGTAATATACTTATTTACGAATTCTTCGATCCACTCTCATTTTTGCGGTGTCAAGGATCCATCATGGAACTTATGTGGTAGCGGTGGCCGGCATCAGGAGAAATTATTAGGTGAACCACGTCCCATCGTGGACCTAGGATGAAAACATCCTTTGTCCTGTTGCTGGGAAATGGAGTGATTACGTTCTAGATCCATGGTGGATCTCTCTTTGGGCTCCTCACCTTCCGTCTCTCTCTAATGCGCCGACGGATCCGGTGCTTTTTTTTTTTTTTTTTTTTGCTAATATGGGTAGATCATACTCAATAAAATCAAAAAATAGGATACCTCGGAGTGCTAAAGGCAGCTTCCTATTTCCAGTCCACAAGGTGCCTCCGGAATGATGAGCTACATACGCAGCCACTCAATCCGCAGCACCATTGGCTTCACGGTAAATATGCTTGGTCTTAAAGGTTCGTCCATCCCTCACCATGGCCCAGATGTTCCGGAGCAAGGGGTGGTCGCAACCGTCACCTCTAGGACCCTCCGGATTCAACTGATAACGGTAGCTGAATCACCCTCCAGGATGATAGACCTGGCCTATAACACACCGGGCGTGGCGAAGGCCCGCCCAGGCAGCTCTCAGCTCCGCACTCGGAACCGAAGTATCAAATAGACTACCCCCAGCTACCACAACCCTAGCAGACGGGTCCTGAATAACGGAACCCGCGCCTCCCCTCGTGCCACCATCCAGAATTGACCCATCAAAGTTGACCTTGAGGAAGCTCGGGGGTGGGGGCTCCTATGTGAAAAACACCGTGCGGTACTGCTGAAGCAGAGTGGGAGCTCCAGATGTCCCGAGCTATCAAGGTTCCTCCAACGGGGGTGGTGTGGCACAGCTCTGCCGCCTGACTGCGGACACTCTCGATCACAAATCTCGGCGACATACGTCGTTCGCCGAATATGCGAGCGTTCCTAGCCAACCATATTTGGTAGGCGGTACAGCTCGCACGAACCACCTTCTCACGAAGCGCCGGGGACTCCGAGCCCTGACGCATGGCCTGTAAGAATTAGTCCCTATGGGTCCAGTGCTTTCCCCCTCTTTCCCTCTATCCAATGGAGACCATCGGTGGCTAGACAAATGCCATACCCCTGCCTCTCTCAGCCGCCGCCCCCACCTCTTTTTCGTTGGTGGCTGGACCAACTCTCTCTCTCCTCTCGTCTTCTCTACTGGCTGTCGAGAGCCACAAGCACCTCATCCCCTCCCACTCTGCATGTGGAATACAGGCCTTTTCCTTGTCATAAGAGGAGCAGGGCAGTTCCCATGTCATTAGCAGCAGAGCAGTTCGGTTCTAATTCAGGCACTATGGACCAATGAAAACAAGCTCGATGGTGTACAAAGGGACTAAACTATAGCAGCTTGAGTTATATCATAATTGATTATTCACTGTTTGGGTTTTTGAAAGGTCTTAATAATAACTCCTGCTCAAGTACATGTAGTATTTATACTTCTTAGTATCCATTTTTTCCTTTTCGAGCAATATCTTGGAATGAATATTTTGTTCCTCCAAATGTTTCCTGCAACTTATATAAATTTCCCATAATTTTTTTACCTTTCTACTGGTCCATTCTATTTCTTTTGGTAAATAGCCAATTTTTATTTTAATAATCCAATTTGCAACCCTATATGCTAGAGACTCTCTCTCTCTCTCTCTCTCTCTCTCTCTCTCTCTTGTTGTTGGAGCGGCTGCTTTATGGAGCCGTGGAATAGGTACAACTAGTAGCATCCATCACAAGAAGATCTATGAATCGCCGAGGCAGGTCCAAAGAGAAACTCCTCTCCACCATGCCACCGTGCTCTACTATATAGGTTGCTACCTAGTCAGTTGCTTGTTGGTTTCTCTATAAATGTGTCTTATCATATAGGAGTTGCAACTAGCTATGAGCCTTTGAATATCAACCAACAGAGAAAGAAAAGTCTTCCAGTGCTTCGAATTAGGAGAGATCCATGATATCACTATTTTTGAATCCCCTTCCAAGATGCGTTTATTAGCCCGCAAAATCGTAATGGCATAAACTAATCCCTCTCATACAACCCTTAACTCTATTAAAAAATTTGCTCCATATATTGTTCTTTGCTCCTCACTATCGAAATTGATCTCGAAAAAGCTGAGAGTAGGATCCCATATTTCTTCCCATATGGAATCTAAGGTGTTGATCATGGCCCTTGTCACAGTCACCACAGGGCTCCCATTAGAATTTTAAACAGTTTTCTATTTCTGGCCAGCCAGATGTAATAAGCCGCTTAGCAAAAACCAGCACGTTGGAGGAAGATCATTCACCACGTTAATAAATCTTCTATCACCAATCAGTTTTTGGATGGCGTTGGTCTCGAGTTCTTCACATTTCTAGAAACCACGTGTGCAATAAAGTTCAAAGAGGATCGCATAGCTTATAAAAAAAAAAGGGGTGGCATAGGAAAAGTCAGACGATAGGCACATTTTTTTCTTGTTTTACTGTGTCTTTTCTAATGTCCTTGTCCGAACGGTCAGAAGTTGTGGGCGATGTAATTGACCAAGTCTGACCGTGACCGTTGCATTCTTTCGTCTCTTAATCTCAAAGCAGAAGACTACCCTGCTAAAACAAAGCCATTTGGATTCTTAAAAGCAGGAAAAAAACAAAAGAAAAAGCCATATGAAGGCATTATATATTTCTTTCTTAAATACTATCTAAATTCAGATGTCTACTTCACGGATTCCTGTTTCTTAGACGTCATCCATACTGTGTTTGAGAATAAGGAAAAGCGGTATAGGAATGTTTACCGTTTTTAAGGTATTTTTTTTTTTGTTCAGCTGAAATTTCTAATTCCTGATTGGAGTAACTGTTTTTGATCCATGCCAAAAAGGGCCTCATCCCCCCCCCAAAAAACATTAATATTCTACCTTTATTTTTTTTCCTGCTCGAGACTTGTTTGACCTGGCCTTATTTCCTTTCTTTCTTTTTTTTGATTGAACCTGGCCTTATTTCTAAACCAAAAGCAACCACAGATTTGGTCGAGGCAACCTAGTGTGTTTCTTTGAAATTCTATGTTGAGTAATACTTAGCCAAGGGGAGAAAATGTCTTTCTTAAAGAAAAAAAGAAGCATCAGATAGCTACCAAAAAATAGAATCAGATTTTGAAAAGAGGAGAAAAAATTAGAAAGGGTCGAAGAAGACTTGTTAGAAAGACCTCTACTGAGGTGTAACCTGTAGCCCTCCTCTACTCCATCTTCTATGATCTATCACTATTTTAAAGTCAAAGATTTGGGACTCTCTCCCTCTCTCTCTCTCTCTTTGATGGTAACTTCTTAATACGGAGAAATTATTAATTGGACCAAGTCTGCCAGCTCATCCGTGGACCAGTCCAACCACAAAAGGACATGTGGACAAAAAAAAATAAGAGAAAAAAGAAGCAATACATATTGTATTTGTGAATGCCTTTTTGTGGTTGGACTACTCTATCGTTGACCTGATAGATTTGGTCCAACCAATAATTTCACTAATATGGGTAAGCATATAGTGATCGTGTGTTGACTAAGGAACCTTCAATACTCTGTTAGATGCCTTATTTCCATTTGAGCTGGATTACTATAAAGAAATATATGATTGAGTGAACTCTCAGATGATTTATGATCTTCTTGGATTCAGTTGTGATTAAGATATATGTAATTGTCAAGAGAAGGATGATCCTAGATCTCAACAATGATTAAAAAAAAATCCAGAGCTTAACTATAATATGTTGTAAAATATTCTTGGACCGAAGATGTGATGGAAAATGGAAGCTGAGCTAGCTGGAATGGTGATACGGATATGATGCCACATATTCTTCTAAAGCTAACAAGGTTTACCTACAACTATGCTGATTCTTTAGCAGCAAGTACGAGCACTTTTCCACTTTTTTTATTTATTTTATAGATGAAATTGCACTGCTTTTGACGTTGAAGAGCAATATTTTTAATTTTGAAACTTTAACATAGATTGCTATTAGTTTATTCAAGCTTTTCTTCGGCTTAGCTCAACTTGCGCAATGCTACACACACACATGCACATATGTGCACACACAGGTGCGCTCGCACACAGACTATCAAGTCGAGCCTGATCAAATTGGATTAATTTTTGGGTTTATTTAAAATAATATTTGAGCTTGTTTTGCTGGCTCGAACTTGATCCATTTAGCTTTGGATCGAGCTTGATTCGAGCCTTTCTTGAGCCAAGCTTAAGTTGCTCAGCTCTGATGGAAAGTCACAATGTTTTGATGATAAAAGAGAGCACCTTTGCAATATTGGATGGTCCAACAAGCATCCTTTGGATTGGAATGCTAGTTGCGGTTTAGTTAAGTGGCTTCGCTTTTTCTAAAAGTTGACTTTCTTTGGCTGGTGATGTCTTGACCTTTGGAGGGCATCATGGTGTGTGGTCCAACCACTCATTTGATATCGCACGATTAATGGTTCAATTTGTCATAAAAAGCTGAGATCATGTGCTAGTAATTTAGCAACATGCGACCCTTGGACCGTTTATTATTGGTGATTTGTGTTAGAAGCAATGCAAAACTAGCAAAGCAAATCATCCTTGAAAAATAAAGGCTAGTGCCTGCAAGACTATATGTATGGGACTTGTCAACCAAGTATGTGGTTTATCACTTCTAAATATGGTTAGTTATGTGTTAATCCTTTTTGGTTAGTATCATCTTTCAAGTGTGTGTTATTTAATTGTTTGTACACTAGGGTATTGTGGTCCTATGAGTCAACATATTGAGCCTATCCTAATATTGCTTCCTTTCATTTGAACTTGAGGTTTGCCCTGCTCTTTTGATTTCATTTTTGTAAAATTTTTGAAAGAAAGGATACAAGAAGTTATATTGAGAGTGAGATATCACTCTGCTTTAAATAATAAGATGGTGAATGAAATATTTGTGTCATTTTCCACTTTACCAACCTCCGAAGTTTTAAAACTAATGCTTATCGATATTTTGACTTTTCTAGAACAATATTCATCTTGCATAGAACTTTACATATCAGATCAAATTTGCATGGTAAGCATGCTCAAGTCTTATCCAGAGATAATTATTTACTGAAGGAGGTTGTATCCTTTTCTTTCTTGTTTCTTGCTTTCTCCTGCCTGACATTTCCAACTGTTTAATATATTGTATATTTATATTGCTTTTATTAATAAAAATGATTTATTCAATATGCTAATAGCCACGAAAGAATTCTATTTTATAGGTATTGATGCATAAAGGAGATAATGGGGATACACCATGCGTTACTTCGACATACAATTGCAACTGTCGGTATAAGAGTTCGTGTAAGGCATCGGTGGATACGAGGGGTCAACCCTCTTTTGCTTTCTAAAAATATCAGCAAAAAACAATTTTTATTCTCCTTTTACCGACATTATTGTCGATGTATTTGAAAGCGTCGGCGTTAAAATTCCCGACGCTTATAAGCAGCGGTACATGCTCTAAAAAGCATCGAAAAAGGCTATTTTTTTTGTAGTGAAGAATTAGCACCATTCTCATACTCTTCAAAGCAATTTATGCAAGGGTCAAGACACCATGTTGCGCTTTTTCATCCATATTTCGCAGCTACGATCGATCTAAAATAACACGATACGCGAAGAACATGACCTCAAGAGAATACAAACTCTCTTCTGGCTACATGTAGCACTTGTCTGATAGGAGCAGTGTGCAAATAATCTAATTTTCTTCTGCAATATGATGAATTGCATGCTCCATTCACATCCAAATTAGAAAATAGAAAGCCAATAAATACTTCGCAATTTTCCCTCCTTCAAATAATTAAAAGAAGTACAGACACGTGAAATGGCTTAGCGGATAACCAAGCCTCCTTTTCCCCAAAATCTTGGAAGCATCTGCATGTGGTGGGTAGAAGAAAGCCATCGAGCACCACAACCTCGCTATTTATAGTACCCACCTCGTTATCTGACTGATGTTGGAGCCTTGTAATCGCACCAATCCCATTCTGCCACATTGAAAGAATAGATGAAATGCATTAATTATCTCTTTCTCATAGAATCTCTCTCCAAAAAGTTGGGATCCAAGTGGGATTGGCTCTTCATGAGTCAAGCATGGATTTGGATAATAAAATGTGGATCCCTTGAAAATTTTTCCTTATCTTCTCCTAGTAAGAATTAATCACGTTATCCTCTCATTTGCATGCACACTTTTACTCATCATTGTAACAACTATTATAACATAACAACCATTGTTTGAAACATTGTAGGCTAAAACAACTTTCAAGCAGTCCAAGAAACTTAAAGTGCACCTACCAAGAATGATGTAAAATTAAACAATAAAAATAATTTCAGTGCCACTATCCAATTTTGGCATCCCACTCAACAAGAGCTCCAAGACTTATAAAATATCAAAATAGTTTCTTAATTAATAACTCCATCTTTATTCTACTCCATTGTCCTATGTGATAGTTGAAAGTTGGTGCAATACACGTGGAAGATAAAATGATTAAACCATTTGCTTTAGATTTCACATCAAAGTCGTGCCAATTTTTTTGATTTTTAAAGTAGAGGATACTCTCTTGATACTATTTTTTTAAATATGTGAAGGTGAATCAAATTATGGCTATCATGCAATATATCAATGGTTATAATTAATACAATACATGGATGATCGTGATTGAAGCACGAAAGCTTTCCAATTATATATATATATATATATATATATATATATATATATAAATGCACAAAAGAGGAGAGGAAGTCATCACCTAGAACTAAAAGAGGAAAACGCATGCTCCGTTTCCACGTAGGATTACAATTAATTGATTCTTGCCACGTGCCCTTCGGTTCCGTCACATACACGCATAAATACGCCAAGGTCGTACGACTATAGATGTCATACGAGAATAATATATATATATATATATATATACACGTTAAGCCTCATCCGGGTAAAATTTTCTTGTTGGAGGGAGAGCGAGCTGGCCGACCAACGACTGCTTCAGCCGTGCGAAAAGAGCGGGGAGGGAGAACAAGAAGAAGAGAGAAGACAAATAAAAAAAAGAGAAGAAAAGAAGAAGAAATTTGGGTTCTGAAATCTCCTCCGCTCTAACATCCTCTATATATGTTTGATTTTATCTTCTTTTCTCCTGCCCGAACGGATCTCATAGAGAGAGAGTCCTTGGATCTCTCTCCCTGCTAGCTTCGTTTGGGTTCCACTCCAGATCTTCCTATCCGATGATCTCCACCGCTATGGCGGCATCCGAGGTAATTGATCTCCTTCTCTTTGCCCTTGCCATTGTTTTTTCCTCTTTTTTTTTTTTTTTTTTTTTTTTTGGGGGGGGGGGGGGGGGGGGGTGCTTTTTCGTTTTCGTTTTTCCTTGTCGATTTCTTTGGATTCTGACTCGATCGGCGCTTCGAGTCGATCCAGGGAGCGGAAGGTTGACTTCTTGTGGTTCTTTGTGCGGGAGAGCTAATTTGGATGAAATTTGTGGGGTTCTTGGTGGGGTTGTTGTTTGGGGGTTGGTATCCGGTTGTTGGGAGCTGGAAGGGACGGAGTATTAGGGGGTTTTGAGAGTTTCTTGTACGCCACGCAGGATTGGAATTCGTTTTTGTTGATTTGATATTTTTCCTTCTTTTCTTGCAGTTCGGTTTGAAATTCTAGGTTTGGTTTTTGGAAATCTAACCAGAAGGGATTTTGACTTTATGAAAGAAAGTCGAAGTTTTTTTTTTTGACTTATAGTTTTAATTCGACAGTTTGGGTTGGACTTGACTTCTCAAGGGTTTTACAGGCTTTCGAGAACCTATGATAGGAAAAAGATTCATCTAGATAAAAGAGGAATTTTGAAGAAAAAAAGGTGAAAGACGTATGATTTTTGTGGGGTTATTTTCTCCTCCTCGTTGGACTAAACATAGCTGTTAATTACCTATGTTTCAGAAGGAGGTGTAACCTGCTGTAGAAGGAGAAATTATAAGGATACAAACCATTTGTTTTGTACAGTAACCTTTTTTTGCTTGTGTTTTACAAACTTTTTCCTCATGAGGTAGGTTTGAAGTTCCGCTAATTTTGATAACGTAGCTACCATACTGTGCGTGTTGATATGTGTTCTCTTTGAGCAACTTCTACTTTGTCCTTTAGAAAAAGATTAAAAATTGAATGCAGAAACCACTTTTTACTTGGCTTCCCCATATATAAGAATGCAATTTTTCAGAGCTCTGGTAGGTGACGGGCATGTTTTCTTTTTATTTTTGCAGTAAATTTGTACTCAATCAATGGCATACACAGCATTGTGGCTACTCTGTAGGTTCTGCATAATGTTTCGTTTTTTGATATCTGATGGTTGCAGCCAAGAAGATTAGAAGGATTGGTGATGGTCAGACTGTTATGAGAAGCACGAAATGAAGATAGCTCAGGCGTGGCAGCTAGGCATTGGGAACAAATATAAAATGCCGGTGCCGCGCCATAGGCCCACCTCAAGAAGGCCTCTATGGATAATTGTTTTAATATGTTTGGTTTGCATCTCATTGATAGGGGCCTACATCTATCCACCCCAGCATTATCCAGCTTGCTACTTCTTTTCTTCTAGTGTCTGCACTCCTTTTAAGGACTGGTTTCCTGCTATGCCTACTCGGCCACTTACTGATGATGAGATGGCTTCTCGTGCTGTCAATAAAGACATCCTTTCATTGCCATCCGTTCAATCGAAGAATCCCAAAATTGCTTTCATGTTCTTGACACCGGGATCATTGCCCTTTGAAAAGCTGTGGGAGAAATTTTTCCTGGTAAGGCTCTAAATTTAACTATATAATATCTAGGTCTTTTTCCCCTGCTACAATGCTTATATTTATTATTTGTTTATGCATTTTCATATTCAATCCAGAGGGATAGGCACACCTATTACAAGCATTTCTTCAAGTTGCTTAGAATTTTATCATAAAGTGGAAGTGACATCTACTTGTTCAAATGTATGAAATGAGCAAAACAAACATAGGAAACATATTTGCAGTCTGTTAATGCTGTTGTTGTCAGAACCTATTTGACGTTCTTGGGTTATTGAATCTTCTAAATGCTCCGTTCTAGGGAAGATCTGTTAGCTTCACATCGTCCACAATCTTGGTAAAGCTGGTCAAACTCTTTATCTACCTCCTCTCTTCTATGGAATCTTAATGATGTTTGATCACTGCCAGTTCACCAAGGAAAGGCTTTCCTTGCACGATAGATCCTTCTGGGAACTAAGAAATTTTGCAATTAAAAATAAGTGCATCTATCTGCCAAGTAGTAGACAGTTAAAAAGAGGTGCATCAAGTTTACCCAAAAAAAGAAGTACATGAAAGCATTGTTATAAGGGCACTAAAATTTGTAGGTTGTATGTGAGGATTATAAGAACATTAATAATTTAAAAATCTCCAAGCATTTGTTGTTATCTTTTCTTCTTCCAACTCCTTTTGAACACTCAATTCTTCTATTGCCTCCTGTTTAAGTCTTTATTTGTGATCAATAATTTATATTCACTCTTTAGTCCCTCTAAAAGGTGCACTTCAGCTCTTCCTTCTTCAGATCCTCTTTCCCTACAGAACTTTTTTGACTTCCCCATCAACCTTGCAGGTTTTCCCTCGTTATGTCACCATCATGAATCACACCTCTGAAAAAAGTCCAGAACTCTTTATTAGATGACCTCTTCCATTCATATATGAATGAAACCTCATGTTTAAATGCTGGAAAATTGGTGTATAGTCTGAAGGAGGTACCTTGAAGGACCGGTTCATGCCTGGAATTGGTGAATCTAGTAGAAGAAATTAGAAACTTATCCAATTTGCACAGTGTAGGATTTTTTTTTTAAAAAATTTAGATCACAAAATCCATTCTTCCAGTGAAGATCCTAGAGCTGTCATTTTTCTCTGCAAACTTGGAAAAAACCTCAAGGGCTCTCTCTTGTACCTCATCTCCTACAAAAATCTGATCATACACTAGTGAAAATTTCAAAAAACGAGCTTCACTCTTTCATGCACAATAGATCTTTTTGCGAAAGGAAGAAAAGGGTTATGGGGTTGTTCATCTAAATATCTTGTCATCTGTTACATAAAATAGTAATATGGAGGATAATCTATAAATGATAACAGAATCAAAAGTTCTCTATGCCGAAAACTATCTACTACAGGCAGCATAAGAGACAGTGTCTTAATCCAGACCAGGTCATTGCTGTATAGGTGTCTGATTTAGGTGTAACAAGGATTGTGAACATGCAAGAGAGTTATGAATTGGTTGACGCTAGTAAGCTATGCAGTTGTATATGATGACTATTTGGAACAGTAATAATTGCAATTACAGTAGTCAGTATAAAAATAACTGAAAGAATATCTACCAATAATACAATTTGTAACTGGATGTTTTCTTTTGTGTATTTACATATTGTACATTCTGTTTTCCAGGGACATGAGGGGAGATTCTCCATCTATGTACATGCATCAAGGGAAAATCCAGAACATGCGAGTCCCTTATTTATTGGCCGAGAGATTCGAAGTGAAAAGGTGCTTCAACCCTCTATTTTCTGAGATTCTTGTGTCCCTTCCTCCTCCTTTTTTCACCTATACACATGAACGTACACATACAAACATGAGGGGAAGGAAAGGCTATCTCTCTGTCTCCAGAAATTCATATCTAACATGTAAGAGAAAAAAGGTTAACATGGATATCATTTGTCGCTTGTATCATATATGAACCATGAATGGTTTTTCGGTTGTTTATGTCATCATGTTTATGCATTTGAGTAAGACGTTAACAAATTCCACTAATGATTAAGAAATCATTTTGCAGTTTGATGTGCAACATAAGGTGTTTGATAGTAGACTGCAGTGAAAAATCTATACTTATATTTAGGTATTATAATCATATGCTTTATGATTCATATTCTAGCCTGAACTGTAAAAGTGAAAAAACTAGCAATACAAGTGCAATGTCTCAGCTAGCACGTTTCTCTGTTAATGTTTCTAAATTTTTGTACTTTATCATGGTATCCAAGTGGATAAATATAGATAGCATGATATTGTGCAACTTTAAGCATGAAGATAAGGCGGTATTTCACTTGCATATACTTATATTCCTTTTTGAGGTATAAATTTGATACATACCAAATTCTATCTTAGCATTGAATTTTATTTTATGTGCTCCTCTTATTGTTTTTCATCTAGAACTCTTGTTTTCACTTCTTAAACAGCCATCTGTTCCCTCTGAATTTCATTTTTTCTCTTTGATCTTTCGTTAATCCTTCTATATTTTCTTCCTGTCATTTTTACTCTTGCCATCTTCTTATTCTTGTTTCCCACTCTCTTTTAGTTTTGCTGCTGATCCATGGTAGAACAATTTAAGAAGATGCATGTCAATATGATTAGCTAGCGTTATATTAATAAGTCACCTAATGTGTTGGCTAATAATTTTAATGTATCCTAACTATCTAGATCATGTTAATAATATCTGCTTTTGGCTGAGGGATTAGTATAATATGAGTGGCCTTGTCTTAGTAGGCCCTTGTGAAGACATCGCTAGCTGTTTGACGGACTAGATGGAAGGAAATAATGAAGTGCCGGGGTAGTAGTTACTAGTTACAGTGAAAAATAGTTGTTGATCTTAATATTCTCATTAGGAGAATGGAATGTTATGGAAAACATCGATTTGATACAATCGATTTGAATAAAACTTTAATTATCACAATTAAATTTTATGTTATGAATATGGTGCCCCAAATTAGATGTTTTTTATGATTGCATGGGCCATCTCATGTTACTGAGCATTGACACTAGAGAGAGTCAGAGATAATATTTCACCTTTTCCCCTTTGAGTAGATGATACTCTGAGAAAGATGCATATCTAGTGTTGTGATGTTAATCTATAGGATCACTAATAGAATTATTTAAGACTAAAACTCCAAAAGCTTTAGTAAGGGGGTGTTATGGAAGAGGAGGGAGTTGGTAGATCCTCTTGAGATATTATATATGCAGAAACCGCATGATGGATGCAGACGGGTTGGCTTGCCAAATGAGCAACATATCCTTTGCCAAGAAGAGATACGATATTGTAGATTAGGCCATCCAAAATTAAGGATATCGAGTGGAATCAGGGAGGGTTCATTTTCGGTTGACCATGGCTTTAAGTAAAATTGCATTGGGCATCATTAGTTTGTTTAGCAGCAAAAAAACGTGATGAGTCAAAATCAAAGTCATAATTCCTTCTTAACAATAGTTATGCTTGAGGGTGGGAAAAAATAACAATATCTAGGAAGTAGCAACCTGACTCGTCAATATCCTAGAGGACAATAAGGTTTTAAATACTGGTGGGATGGCAAAATGTCTCACCATCTCGAGTGTTGGGATGGGGCATCGTTGCGAGACAAGTTGGGAAATGGATTGGGATGGGATGGGACATCCACCATCCAGAGTGTCGGTACATGGGGCATCCATTCCATGAAAAAAGCAGGATGGCCCCATTCTACGATATTTAGAACCTTGAGGACAGACAATTATCGGAATTGACAATAATTGACGAAGGGGCATCCATTGGGATTCTGAGGAGTCTGCAGTAATTTGGCAATAATGGGCTTCGGTGCAAAAGTAGAAGAGGCTGAGAAGAGCTCTATGAGGGCAACAGAGAAAAACAACACTAGAGGGCCCATGGATATGGACTTCCTTAAGGAGTTAGGTCTAATCAGGTCTTCCTATCAGGCTTTTGTGGTTTCAAAAATCTGCTTTCTTCGATTTAACAAAGTGAAAATAATTATAAATCATGAATTGGAGGACCCTAATTTTCTTTGTTGAGATTTTGAACTACACAAACATTTATGATTCAAATGTTGAATTCATATAAATTGATTCAACTACTAGATGTAGCTTTCATTTTAACTAAAATGGTTGTTTCATCAATTAATAGATTGAATTATTTAATAATTAATTTTTGAACATTATTTTTTTCTTATTTAGAACTAATGTTGGAATAAGCACTTGTACATATAGGTGGTGTGGGGGAAGATTTCTATGGTTGATGCAGAGAAGAGATTATTGGCAAATGCACTCCAGGACACTGAAAATCAGCATTTTGTTTTGCTTTCTGACAGGTGATTGAATAAATTCTTGAGTGTTGAGATTCTTTTTTTCATGCATTTATCAAAACATTAAGTACTCATTTTTCTTATATGACAGTTGTGTTCCACTACATAATTTTGATTATGTGTATAATTATCTGATGGGAACAAACATCAGCTTTATTGACTGGTAAGACCATTTGCAATTTAACCTATTTTAATTTCATTCAGTGGTGTGTTTTGGATGCTGTTTACTGAAATTCAGAAAATTTCTCCAATGAATTCATGATGACAACTCTACCAAACACTTCTGTAGCTTTACCACATCAATAGATAATTCTTCCTGTTGAAAAATCTTAACCTGGTTATTTAGAATGGTGATCACCAATTCTTCTTGTTGAAAATTGTTTCCCACTGTCAGCTTTCAGGATCCTGGTCCACATGGAAATGGAAGGTTCTCGGAGTATATGTTGCCTGAGGTTGAAGAAAGGGACTTTAGAAAGGGTGCACAGGTAAACTTAATTCATTTTTGGTCATAGAGATGTTATTCACTGAAAATGGAAGATCAATGTGCCCAAATGACTTAAAGATGCAACAAGATGACAACCTAATCACCTGACCAAGCAGAGGGACATAAACAAAAAAAAAAAAATCTATAAGCATGTCCAATTCTGAAGCCAACCAATGACACAACTTCTGTTAATATATCCATTTTCCACTGTCTAATGAGTGTAATTTTTGTGAGGTTTCTATATTTGATTAATGAAAATGAACCCATTGATGCATCTTATATGATCTGCCATGAATGTTGTAGTATTTAAGGAAATGTCAAAGTAGAATGAGATACTGATTATTGAGTTGACCAAGATTATGCAAATTGCAATGATGCAAGCATAGAAAATTAGCTCCTGAGATAAAAATGTTACTCAAAATAAATTGTTGCTTGATTCATTTGATATGAAGAACTTGTTGTTGCATTTTAGCTAGGTTATCATGATGCTGACAACAGGTTTCCAAAAGAGATTATAACTTATATAAACAGTTTTGTCATGGTGTAAGCCATCCACTCTTTGGATGTTGTTTCCCATTGCCTCATAACTCTAAGTACAATGTTGGATCCATGGCAAGCCTCATATGTAAGTTCTGTTGTGCAGCGTGCCTCTTCCCACTTAGTTTATATTCATTAAACTGCTTATTGGCATATATGTGCTATTACTTACACATGCTTAGGTTTGTAAGTATTTGTGTGTATATATTCCAAATATAACTTAACTCAAGTCAGGCTGTGTATTATCCTACTATATTCCAAATATTTGTATCCGCTAAGTCAGCCAAACTACTAGATTTTTGTCAAAAGAAAATGTCTGGGAAGAAAATTATTGCAGCTACCTTAAACATTGATGACATATTTGCAAGTACACGAGCTAGCTCTATATTGTATATGTAAACAATCCACTTTTTACATCTATTCTCAGTTTGGAAGTGTTTCATGCCATCCTCTCTTAAGGCTTTTTTTTTTTTTTGGCACTCCTGAGTTACTAGCCAACTTCTATCTGTTAGTGGACTCTTGCATGATAAGATCTTATGAGAGTCTAATTTGTCTGGCAGTAATTAAGCTGACATGTTCAAAAGAAAAGGGAAACCTAGCACCTGGTCCTTTGTTTGAGTTCCATTTTATGCTTGGTCCTTGCTTATTCTATGTTTAGTCCCTTGCCAAGATGATGAATAATCTTGGCTTCATGGGCCATATAGAAGATAACGTTTAGCAGGAACTCTTGTAGTGGTGTTTTTATTTTTGGGATTTGGGTAGTTTTTATGAGGAGATTTGCTATTATTGAAAGATGTAAACCTTTACGCTTGGCACTTAGTATATTTCCTTAGGCAAGATGATTGGTAATATCTGAAGTCACCAGTTGCAGCCTTGGTTATTGGTCCTGGTGGAGATGGGAAGTGGAATGTTCGAGAGTATCTCATATCTGCTTCCATGGAAGCTGATCCTATCCTTGTTAGCCAATAGCATATCATGTGGAGCATAATATTTCTTCATTTTGTAGTGAAAGGTGACCACATAATGCTGCCTTCCACTTTAAGAAGTGCTTTCTGAGAGCATTAGAAGATTGAAGTAGACTTTGGGATGAGTATGATCAAGGGTTCAATCTATTTGACAAGGATGACCCTTCATGTGACATAAGGTTAAGATGCTTGAGCATCTTATTAGACATTTAAGTTCACTTGCTAAGGGTTACTAATTTAGTTTGTTTTTGTTTTTCCAGTGGTACTGATGTTTTATATACAACAAAAAGTTCATATCGGTAACTTATGCTATTTGTTGCCATGATGAATGATGCCACAAATGGCCAAAACAATGCACTGTATGTTTAATAATTATGGTGTCTGTTAGGGACCTAGGATCATGAGAATGTCAATTTTCTCTGCTTTGTGTTGTCTGCTCCCCTCTCTTCAACAATGCTAGAATCTTATCAGTTGACTGGTAGGAGATCCATTTTGTTTTGGCATGTAAAACTTCTTTATAGCATTTTTTTTACCAATTGTGCTTTACTATCTTAATCAATAAACGTTGTCCTATTTAGACATCTTTGAAATTTTATTCTTTTGTTTTGAAAGAAGTTGCTTTGTTTCCCTAGCAGATGGAGGTTGGTGTCAAGCTTTCTGAAGATTATGTAATTCTAACATTAGTTTGCTCTGGAGCAGTGGTTTCCTAGTTGATACACTGTGGTTGAGTTATATATATACATATTTATATATATAGTCAAAAGGAGCTAAGACCCTCTATACATGTCTCTCATAAGTCCAACCTAAAACATCAGACATAACACGATCTAAGACATATTTACTGAAAGAATCAGTCCTGACTGTGAACCCACCATTAGCAGATCCGTATTTTACAAACCAAGTGATTGTGGTTTACTTCACAATGAACTTTTCTTGGTTGTTGCCTCAGAAATTCATTCTTTCGTCGGAGAATTGTAGTAGTTGTATGCTCAAAGAACACAAGAAAAATAATGAGTAGAAGAAAGAAGAAACATGGGACAGCAATATCCAGAAACTAACAATACACCCAGAAAAGAGAATGCATTATAATCAAGTTACGCACCCTCAAGATGCTGGTGCAGCTATCAGCAAGTTTCATATCCTGTTGAATGTGTCTCTGTTAGGCTGAAAGTACTCTTATTAATTTCTCTTTGTACCGTATCTTGCTTATGCTTACATTACTTTTATCATAATATTTTTTGAATATAGAATTATCCTTTTTCTGATGAAGAAAAAAATGTCAAATTGCTTATGTAGGATCTTTTATCTATGGTATTGGTCTGACACATGTTGAGTCTTATGTGTATTGCAGTGGTTCTCAGTCAAGCGGCAGCATGCTTTGTTAATTGTAGCAGACAGCCTTTACTACACAAAATTCAAGCTTTATTGCAGGGTAAACATATGCATAAATTTTCTTCTTTAGTTTGTCATATGTCGAATACTCCAGCCAAATGCCAATGTGGTTAGGAGAAGCAGATCATCCATTAATAACAGAAAATTGATTTTGCACTGGTATGACCATATGATAACTGGGCCTATCAGATTAGAGATATCACTCATAACAAAAAAATCCACTTAGATCTTGTTTCTGACTAGGATCTTTAAGTTCACTCAAATTTAGCAACAAGTGCATAATTCCTCTAGGAGCATATGAGACAAATATTATTTTGTGCACTCTTCATTTATATGGAAAGCTTTTTCCATCAATATTGAAACTTTGGAGAGCTATTTTATTACTTCTAAGTGAGTACTATTTTTGCAAAAAAAAAAAATTATTAAAAATTCATAATGGATTCGAAAAATAATGTGTGTTTATATGGTATAATTTACTCATGACATTGTTGATAAAAAGCTGGTCAGAATTGTCCAATTCTCTTGGCCTCCCCATAGGATGGTAGTTACAATAAATCATGACTTCCCATCAGATGCTGCTTGACAAATCAAGGATTAATTGAGATTTTCCCCCCTAATTCATGCATGTACGTAAAGGCCAGTCTTTTTGCAGATTCTCCTGCAAGAGATGATGTTAGTATATATGTGCCTTTTTGCCGCCACCAAGTTGCCTTAAATAGCATGATTGGTTGGAGCTCGGCTGTAATTGCCATTTAATCTCATTCTTTTCTTCAATTTCTGACAATTATGGAAAGCAAAAAGGTTTAGAAAAATTCATGACTTTGTATATAACCGCAGCAGCTTGTTTGTAGAGCATGAAATACTTTGATAGAATCTGTTAAATTTATATCATGTTCCTTTGGTCACCATTAGGACATCTGCACCCTCGGGACCATGACTACCTTATTCAAGGCCCTGTGGTTCTTCCTGCATCTTTGCCTCTGGAAATGTTTTGACGGATCGCTGTTTAATGAAAGTGTACTGACATTATATATATTTTGTTTTTGACAGCCAAATATGGACGGACGCAATTGCTATGCTGATGAACATTACCTGCCAACCCTATTCAATGTCAGCACATAACAACATTTGCAATGTGGGCTTTGCTAATTTCCTTTTGTGAAAATAGTTTAATTTTGTGGCTAAATACATGAACTTATTTGTGCATTCTTAGATGGTTGATCCTTCTGGAATTGCCAATTGGTCAGTGACACATGTAGATTGGTCCGAAGGAAAGTGGCACCCAAAAGCATATCGGGCTCGAGATGTTACTTTTGAACTCCTGAAGAATATAACAGTATGTCTTTCCCTCACATGATGTTTCCCATTTTATCATAGGTTCAACCTAATTTGAGGTTCATGGATTTTAATTTCATTTTTATGATTTGGATGCAATTGCAGTCTATTGATGAGAGTTATCATGTTACAAGTGATGAGAAGGTAATGTTAGCAGATTTTGTTTCCTATATGCTTTCCTCATCCTTCTATTTTAAGTAGCAAGTAATTCTTTTCCTGCTCCAAAGGATCTATATAGTTTATGGTGTTACTTATATCATGGAAAGTTGGAAACTGTGGATATTTGATTAGGTAAATGATGCATATACGTTCATGTGTACGTATGCTGAGATATCATGTGTACACTGCAATTCAAACTTTACATGGGCATTCAAAATTTTCTCTCTCATTCTTGGATGGTAAATTGTGTCCTCATGATGGACAGGAATTTTATCATCACCATTTTAATGGTCCAAAATAGATAGATTCTTGATAATTGAAATGTAGTTTTACAACATTCACATTTGAGGTACATGTGGATCCTCTTGTATTGATGTGATTAAATCATGACCATCAAGCCTTGATCCTATAAATCGCTATTGACCTTCTAAATCCCAATTTTAGTAATCATACTTATTAAGGGATAATCGTCATTGTATTCTTTTCCAACTTCTCGCAATTTCCATCTATTAAGATTTAGTCTCCTGTTCAGCATTCTAGATTCTTGGACATAGATTTGTAAGTCTCTCCTTCCTAGGGGCTTCTTTTCTGCAAATATCTATCACCTTGATCAATTTTCATTGACTTTGTCCTCAAATCATGGCAACTCCTACACCTTCTATAACATACCTTTTTTACACTCTGTTCTCGATACTTTCTCCTTGCATCTGTCTCATAATTCTTGTTTCTGCCATGGTCATCTTGTTTTCTTGAACCCCCTCCATCGTCTAATCTTCAGAACCATAAAATGTTTTGAAATGTATTCATTTCTTTCATATTGTTGTGAATACAAACTATAATGTATTTTCATTACTGGATATAGTAAGGAATTTTTTATATTGTCTTTTACCGGATGCAGTGAGGAGTTTTTTTCATTGTTCTGAATGAAGAAGTTTGATTTTACTAGAAAACAAAATATAAATTCTGCAAACTAACTCTCAGAATCATTTTGTCTTTTATTCTTCACTTCCGCCAAACATTGGATTATGCCAGAACACAGATAAGAAACATCGAGTAATGCTCTGAAACATTGGTTATGTCACATAAATGATCTTGACTTAGTTCATACACATTGCCTACATTGACGGATCTAGTTTATGTCAAGACATCTTGTTCCATTGGTTAGCTATGTTCCCTTTGACTTAGTTCATGCTAAATCTTTAACTGGTCATAAGTGATTGCTCATTATGTATTGTCTTCAATTTTTAGTCAAAGGTGGTGAATCCACCTTACTAACAAAGGTAAACAGGATGGAAACAGTCTACAACCTCAAATCTTGACAGAAACTGAGAACAATCCAGGAAAGTCGGAGAACAAAAATGGTTCCCATGTTACAACAACCGCACCCTACCACCCCAAAAGCATCCAGAAACAGCACGGTAACAAAACCAAGCTAACAAAAGATGCATCCAGGCACCAAAACCACTAGACAAGGGAAGAAGGATTAGTTATTTGTTATATTTTGAAACAAATTGGAACTCATAAATTTAAATGATGTTGGAAACACGTGTGCATAATATACACATTAGAGTCACATATTGGTCATTGAGAGGCATGGCTACAGAATGCATAAATCATATTTGACATTGCACTCAATATCCGGACCATTTCTAAGCAATGTAGATTTTCTACTTGGGTAGCCTTTTAACATTGTACCATTTCTTGCAAAGTTGCTGAAGAGGGATTGGTAACGACAGCAGTATCACCCCTTGCAGTGGAAGCATCATTATGATTGGTGCAACATAGCTTCTGAATCAATCTTACTGCAATTTCATCTCCACATGTTTGACCTACAATTCCCCTTTGCATCACCTCCGAGAGGTGCCAACCAACTGAGCTATCCAAATCAGTTAATATATACGTACTTTGGACGAACTAAAAGACATAATGCATTCTTGAACAAATCATGCATGTAAAAATCTGCGAGTAAGTGCAATTTTTGTCCTTTTTATGCAAAGCTGACAATCTTTTATTTTCCTTATCTTTTCTTGCAGAAAGTGAAAACGTGGACACCTTGTTTGTGGAATGGGGAGAAAAGACCATGTTATTTATTTGCTAGGAAATTTTATCCGGAAGCTCTTGATAATCTGATGCATTTATTCTCCAACTATACAGCTATCTGAGTTATCCACATGCTTATCAACCATTCTTTGGTGATGCAAGCATCTGCTTCTGATCTCTGCTGCTCACCCTTTAGCCATTATTTTTTATAGTGATCCTGTAAATTGAGAAACCACAAGAAGCTCTCCCAATGCATTCTGGTTCTGGTTCTCGATATATGGGAGAAGTTTTTTGGGTTAATTTAGATTCCTGTGTCTCCAAGTAGTGCTAAAGTGGCTGTCTCTAAATTGGTACGCTATGCCATCTCTCAGGTAGTCTGTTCTTGTATTTTCTTGCTTTGTTTTGTTTAGTTTTCTTTTTTGGTTCACTTATTTATTAATGATTCTGCCTTTTGAACAGCAATTTTTGTCTATTTAACTGTTGTAAGATGATCCATTTTTGGTCGAGATGAAGAAAGCCTATAAATTACATTTCTTCTTGTAAGCATCGCATCTCAAATTTATTGACTACAAAGGAAACATAAATTGGGACCCTATGGTTTAGATACCGGCGGAAAGTGAAATTGCTGGATCATGGTTTGCCGTATTGGCTTGAATCGGATGGTATGGGGCATACTATAATAGCTCAATATCCGTACCTAATATGGGTGGCATACCGATATTTGATATGCCGAAAAGATTCTGTATTGTACTGACATAATGGTAGTATGGCATCGGTATGGAGTCCAGTACTAAGATGACAGATTTAGTTGGATGGTAGATGTGTTCAAATCTTTGTGAGGCTCGGATAAAAACAATGAGGAGAAAGTGCGGCCATAACTGAAAAAAAAGCTTTGGAAGCTTTGGAGAATTTACAGTTCAAATATTTGGAAAGTTAGGAGTTAATATTTAAATAGAGAGAATATTGCACCTTTGGATCATTTTATTAACAGATTGGGAAAAATATAATTTTCTATTTTAAAATAGATTATTTTTTCAGATGGTTTTAGACCTAAGTTTGTGAAAAACACTTTACCCTGTGCAGGCACACAATGCATTTAACAAATATGTACATTTAATATTAAAATATGTGTATTCATATAATATAGAAGTTGACCGGCAAAACATATGCATCCATGTCGCTTAAATGTACCCATGGGGTGTGTTGCTGGAAATTGGACCCGGGGGCAGTTTTCGGTCGAGGAGAGGGAGCGGCGGTGAGTTCTCACGGCGGGGCGGCGGTCCGTCGGCGAGCGGCGTCCTCCGTCTGGGGCGGTCGGAGAGAAGGGGCGGCAGGTCCTCGTGGCGAAGCGGCGGTCCGTCAGTTGGCGGTGCCCTCCGTCCGGGTGCCTGCACACGAACCGGTGGCCGGATTTTCCGGCGCCGGCCCTCCGACGCTCAAGTCAGGGAGGGGGCAAATAGTGTCGAAAAGGAGATAAATAATGTCTGTAGAGTATATCAATCTTCCAACCCCCTCCTGAGAGGCCAAGGCTCCCTTTTATAGGCGGGGGTTGGTTTACCTGCGATGTAACAGGGCGAGGCCGTAGTACGGCTCGGCATGTTGTTCAGGTCGGCGCATGGTCAGGCGAATCATTGCCCTGATGTCGGCGGTGGGGGCGTCGTATAACCCGAACTAGCACGCTGTCAGACGAATTATTGCATTGGTGTCGGAGGTATGGCCGAGATCGGAGACTTATCATAGTTGACTAGACTCTGCTGGGCTGATTTGCCGTGGAGAGCTGAGAGTCCGTAGATGACAGGAGCCATGCGCATTTATGGTGGAGTAAGTTGGAGATCCGCATTTATTGTGGAGTAAGCCGGAGATCCGCATTTATTGTGGAGTAAGCTGGAGACCCGCATTTATCGTGGAGTAAGCCGGAGATCCGCATTTATTGTGGAGTAAGCCGGAGATCCGCATTTATTGTGGAGTAAGCCGGAGAGTTACAGCGACCATGCGTAATAGATGCCAGAGGGGCGTCAGGGTATGGTCCTCGGCCAGACCTCTGAGGCGCGCGGCCGTAGTAGGTGGCTGACAAGAGTAGACCTCGAACATCGGGGTTTTTCTTAGGCCGGAGGTCTCGAGGTCGGGCGTTCCGAAGTCGGACGCCGACTTCGGCCGTCCGGGGTCGGAATTTGTACGGCTTCTTAGGGGTATTTATGTCATTTGGAAAAAAATCTTATTCCCCCCAACACTACCCCCGACTTTCGAGTTCGAGCGACTTGTAGGCTCGGACGTGGGAAGTAAAGTCTGTCACTGAGGTTGGGGGGCGAGTCTCGTCCGCCCCCTTGCGCTTCTCGGAGCTTTCATGGTGAAACCTGCGCCCTTTGGCGTCTCGAGGCTGCTTTATTCAGTGAGCTTATGATGAAGCTCGTATCATTACGCTTCTTGAAGCGGAGGTGGCGTCTCTTGAATCGCCAGGATCGCCTTACGGCAAATTAATGATGGGGGTCCTCGAGCTCGTCGAGGCGGTGCCTCAATCCCGTAATCGAGGCTTCTCGCTCATTAATGAGCGTGCCGTTACGGGGTTTAAAACGGGCACGCGGCGTGACCCAAGGTCGGACGCTTCCGATTTCGTGTTACTGGATCACAATTCCGAAAAGGTGGAGGCCACATCGAGGCTCCACGTGTCCCAAATCTTATTAAATGAGGGGGGCGGGGCAGCGTCCGCTCGTTCCTCAAGACGATTTGATTTTGCAGACCCATGATGAGGCCCCGAGACCCGATGGGACAACGCTTCGATTTCGTACCCGATTTATTAATCCGGAGTGAATACGGTGCCTCGGCTTCCGAGGTCGGCACGTGGCGCAACCCGATCCGGGGATGGGAACCGACCCCATCGATCTGGGCCGTCAGGGGGGGTCTATATAAACCCCTCGAGGTTGCCCTAAAGGTCTTATTTGGCTGCTTCTTATTTTCGTTGCCTTTCTCCCTTGCTTCCTTTCTCCACCGAACCTTGCCGTCGGTGCCCGGAGCGATTTCCGGCGATGTCTAGTAGGTTTTCACCCTGTTTTCACTAGGGTTTCCTCTTTTCTTCTCCTCCCCAACTTTCATTTTCCGCTCTTTTTAACTTTTATTTCGTTCTTCTGTGGGAATGGGTTTGGGTCCTGAGGAAGTGGGATCGAGCCTGTCGGGGGAGGAGTTGGAGCTGATCCGCTCCCGGTTCTTCTTCCAGCCCGGGTTTCGTCTTGAAACTGCAGGGCCGGAGGACAGGGTGACGCAGCCGCCCCTAGGTCGGATCGCGGTCTACCGCGAGACACTTTGGGCTGGCCTGCGCTTTCCCGCCCACGAGTTCGTGAGCCAGCTGCTGGCCGAGTACCAGCTTGTCCCGGCGCAGTTGGCTCCGAACTCGTGGAGGACCATAATCGGGTTCTTGTCCCTGTGCCTCGGGCACGGGATCCCGATCTCGGTAGGCCTCTTCCGCCGGTGTTTTCTGTTAAAGAAGAACCCGGCGGATGCAGGGTGGCTATACTTCGCCTTTCGGGGCGGTATGTCACTCTTCCAGGGTGCCCCTTCCTCGATTCATGAATGGAAGGGGAAGTTTTTCTTCCTGGCGTCCGAGGCGCCTTGGGGGTTCGACCCGAGGTGGGGGAACCCTCGGTTGAAGACCCTCAATAAGCTCTCCGAGCCCTCGAGGAGGGAGCTGAGGACCCTGGACTCCGTGCGAGCCCTCGGGAGGGGCAACGACCTGACCGAGCTCCTGCGGGAGGACGCCCTGGCGAGCGTAGGTCTGAGCTCGGCGCGCCCCGAGGGTAAGGGTGGTTACATTATTTTATTTTTTCTTCGTTCTTTGCTTTTACTGTCACTGGTCTGACACTTAACTAAATTTTAATTTCAGATATTCTCCGCCTGCCGACCAGCAACACATCACTTTTCTCTCGCCTGAGGAGGCGAGAGACCGAGGCCGGGGGAGCTAGGCCCCAGCCCCGGAAGAGGGCGAGGTCGGACGGCGCCTCCAGTTCAGCCGGCACGAGTGGCCCCGAGGCGGGGGCCCCTGCAGCCGACCCGAGGCGGGAGCGGGTCGTTAGTGATGCGGGCCCGTCGGCCCCTCCCTGCCCTGCCCCCCTTGCCCAGTGGGGGGAGTCGTTCATGACCCCGCAGCAGCCAGAACCCGGGCTTGCTCGAGGCCCCGAAGCGAGCGGCTCCGGGACCTCGGGCCCGGTCGTGCCAAGCTCTTTCCGGGCTTTCCGAGAGGAGTCGGTCGAGCCGGACTCCCCTATTCCCGAGGGGAGCTCGGCCTTTCAGGATGCCGAGGTTGCGCGCTTCATGTTGCGGCGTGCGGTACTTCCAGCGGACCGGGTCGTGTTCCGGAATGTTTCGCTGGAGGAGGTCGTTGGCAGCGCTTACTGCAACACCGCCCGGGTAAGCTTCCTTCTTAATTTCCTTGAGTTACTAGCGTACTTGTGTGCTTTTCAACTCACAATACCCTCGCTTCTTTCTTTTCAGCATATTCTCGAGCTCGACACCTTGGCGTTCATTGCCCACGGGTGTCGGGAAGAAGTCCGACAGCTCGGCCGACAGCTGGAGCCGGCCAAGAAAAGAGTCGCCGAGCTGGAGGCGGCGTTGGCCGCGGCCGAGGCTCGGTGGGCGGCCACCGAGGCTGAGCGCCTCGCTATGACGGAGGGGCTCGAGGAGGAGAAGGCCGCCCACGCCCTAACCAGGTCAGCCTTGCGCGGCGCGGAGGCGCGCTTAGGGGAGGTCCAGGCCGAGGTCGCGGCCCTCAGGTATGAGGACGGGGTCTCCCGCCTCCGAATCGAGCAACTTGAGGCCCGGGAGAGGAGGGCACTCGAGCGAGCCGAACATGCCGTCGAGCTCTTCAAGGAGTCGCAAGAGTTCCGCGACATGTTGGAGGAGGAGACAGTGGACGGGTTCCTCCGAGGTTTCGAGAACTTCCGGGCTCAGATGCGCCGGTACTGCCCTCAATACGACCTCTCGACGATCCGTCCGAGGGAGGACCTGGGCCTGGGGTCCGACGTGGGAGCCCTCCCAGCCATTTTGACATCCGAGGCGGGGATATACGAAGAAGACCCCACCGAGCCTTCGACGGGGGTGGCCGAGGCGGTTGGCACCATAGAGGCGGCTCCGGTGGCCGAGACGGACGCCGTCCCGGAGGCGGTACCCGAGGCCCCTGCCCCCGACCCCGAGCCTGTGCCGGCTGAAAACCTCGAGATCATCAACGTGCCGGACGACCCCCCGGACGTTGCTCCCACCGCTTAGCGTATTTTTCCTTTCTTTTTCATTGTATCCGAGGTCGGCTCTTAAATGGTCGACCTCCAATTTTGTAATCGGCCTTCGGTCTTCTGTTAATGAAAAACACTTTCATCATTATGTGTTTGTCTTTCTTTTTTGTTGCGAACGAGGCTAGAGCCTTAGCTAACTGCCTCGACGACCTCTAACTTCATATCTTAGTTTTTGGGTTGCTTAACGAAGTTGTCCCCTTTATCCGGGCTATGTCTTAGCCTTCTCGGGTTCCAGTCATTCCGACCAAAAGGAGCTCCGAGTCTTAGGTTTTTTAGAAAATTTCTCTAAGTCCCATAGCTCGGATCTAAGAATCGTGGAAGTCATCACGTTTAGCCTTTAGAGAAATCCCAAGGCCTCTAGGTCGGGCCTTAGCCCTTCAAGTAAGACCGGACTAGGTCTATGCCTGCTGCTATTCGGAGATTTTAGTCGGGTTTCCGAACTTAACTCCGAACCCCTCGTAGGGAGCGCGGGCTAATAAGTAAGTCATCGTCGAAGGCTTTCGTAGTTATCGTTCTCGGACTCTGCCGAGATCTCGGTGAGCAAGGCTGGGATTTCCAAAAATTGCCTTGGTATCCATGTTCGGCTGACACTCGTGGTCGGGACCACTTTCTCAGCTAGATGTCGGAGTTTACGTAGAAGAGCCGAGTTGGGCCCTAATTTATGAAGCCTTTGTACAGATTGCGGAGACTTGACGAACGGAGCCTGCATAATGTAGTTAGGGGGTCGATCTTAAGCCGACCCATTGGAGAGGCCCGACTTTGGGGCGAGACGAGACTCCAACGTTGGGATTCCGCTCAGCAGTATGTAGATAAAATTTGACAAGGAGGGCGTCTAGTTAGACGTACCTCTTGCATTCTCGGAGTTATGCTTCGCATGGTGGAGTAGGTTGCCTCCTTTCCTCGTCGACCTCCGGAGCCATTTTGGCTTAAAGGGGGGCTCGGGTTTCTCACGGACCCAACAGCTCCCACCGAGGTTGAGAGGATTTGGCGAGGCTTTATTGAATCGTAGCTCTCTGCGAGGTCGAGGGAGTATCCGACCCCATGGTAGGACCTCGGGCGCCTCAACCTTGGTCGAGGGATCTTGCGTCAGGTCGGCGAGTCCGTGGACGCTTCGCTGACCTGTGGTGCCTCCCGAGGTCGAGGGAGTTTGGGACTCTACGGTCGGCCCTCGGGGCATCCCGGCCTTAGTCGAAGGATAGTTCGTCGGGTCGGCGGGTCTGGGCACGCTCTACCGACCTGCGACGCTCCCCGAGGTCGAGGGAGTCTGGTTCTCTACGGTCGACCCTCGGGGCATCCCGACCTTAGTCGAGGGATCGCTCGTTTCGGGGATCGGGGATCGTCGACCGCTCCCGGGGGTCCACTTCGTGGCGCCCCGGGTGGAGCCACCCTTTCCACCCCTCACGGCGCCTTCCCGAGGTCGAGGGAGTCTGGTTCTCTACGGTCGACCCTCGGGGCATCCCGACCTTAGTCGAGGGATCGTTCGTCAAGTCGGCGGGTCTGGGCACGCTCTACCGACCTGCGACGCTTCCCGAGGTCGAGGGAGTCTGGTTCTCTACGGTCGACCCTCGGGGCATCCCGACCTTAGTCGAGGGATCGCTCGTTTCGGGGATCGGGGATCGTCGACCGCTCCCGGGGGTCCACTTCGTGGCGCCCCGGGTGGAGCCACCCTTTCCACCCCTCACGGCGCCTTCCCGAGGTCGAGGGAGTCTGGTTCTCTACGGTCGACCCTCGGGGCATCCCGGCCTTAGTCGAAGGATAGTTCATCGGGTCGGCGGGTCTGGGCACGCTCTACCGACCTGCGACGCTTCCCGAGGTCGAGGGAGTCTGGTTCTCTACGGTCGACCCTCGGGGCATCCCGACCTTAGTCGAGGGATCGCTCGTTTCGGGGATCGGGGATCGTCGACCACTCCCGGGGGTCCACTTCGTGGCGCCCCGGGTGGAGCCACCCTTTCCACCCCTCACGGCGCCTTCCCGAGGTCGAGGGAGTCTGGTTCTCTACGGTCGACCCTCGGGGCATCCCGGCCTTATAGTTCATCGGGTCGGCGGGTCTGGGCACGCTCTACCGACCTGCGACGCTTCCCGAGGTCGAGGGAGTCTGGTTCTCTACGGTCGACCCTCGGGGCATCCCGACCTTAGTCGAGGGATCGCTCGTTTCGGGGATCGGGGATCGTCGACCGCTCCCGGGGGTCCACTTCGTGGCGCCCCGGGTGGAGCCACCCTTTCCACCCCTCACGGCGCCTTCCCGAGGTCGAGGGAGTCTGGTTCTCTACGGTCGACCCTCGGGGCATCCCGACCTTAGTCGAGGGATCGTTCGTCAAGTCGGCGGGTCTGGGCACGCTCTACCGACCTGCGACGCTTCCCGAGGTCGAGGGAGTCTGGTTCTCTACGGTCGACCCTCGGGGCATCCCGACCTTAGTCGAGGGATCGCTCGTTTCGGGGATCGGGGATCGTCGACCGCTCCCGGGGGTCCACTTCGTGGCGCCCCGGGTGGAGCCACCCTTTCCACCCCTCACGGCGCCTTCCCGAGGTCGAGGGAGTCTGGTTCTCCACGGTCGACCCTCGGGGCATCCCGACCTTAGTCGAGGTAGGAGAACGAGCCGAGCTCGTCTGGTCAGAGAGGACCGTGCTCATAAGGGGAAGTTGATGGAGAACGAGCCGAGCTCGTCTGGTCAGAGAGGACCGTGCTCATAGATGGATGTTGATGGAGAACGAGCCGAGCTCGTCTGGTCAGAGAGGACCGTACTCATATCTTGACGTCTCGAGCATCCCTATAGCCGGGGCATCCCGACGAACCGGGGCATTCTGACCTTAGTCGAGGGAATTTCGCGCCAAGTCGATATTTCGTCGTCCTGCGATTCTTTCCGAGGTCGAGGGAGTTTGGGACTCTACGGTCGAGCCTCGAGGCATCCCGATTTTGGCCGGGGAATTTGAGGATCACAGACGACCCAATATTAGAAGAGAATTACAGCCATCAAGATAAAAGAATTATTTGCGAAAAGGAAGCTGAGTCCATTGTCCTGATTGTCTTGAACCCCTAGGGGTTTTACTGGTAGTACATTCGTAGATTCTCGGAGTTCCAGCTTCGCGGGATCAGGGTCCCCTCTAGGGACTTTAATTTATACGCCCCTGGTCGTTGTACCCGGGCGATCTGATACGGCACCTCCCAATTTGGGCCGTTGTTGGCTCTAGAAGAGCCATGCAAGTTTTGGCTTGGGAAAACCGGGCCGTTGGGGAGACACTCCGGCGGGGCCTGAGCCCGTGGGGGGAGCGTAGGTAAGGCTTCCTCGCGCCGCAAACTCTGAACGGCGGCGGCCAAGGCCTGGACTTGCTGTACCAGGGCGTCGAACTGTTCCGGCTGGACCAGAGGAACTGGGTCAGCAGGAATTGGAGAGTTCTGGACAGAGTGTCCAGGGCTTTGCGGGGGACGCCGGGAGATGTTAGAGGCTCCCTTACTTCTCAACTTCATGACTGCTACTCGGGCCCTTCCTCTAGCGCCAACTGTTGCTGGAAATTGGACCCGGGGGCAGTTTTCGGTCGAGGAGAGGGAGCGGCGGTGAGTTCTCACGGCGGGGCGGCGGTCCGTCGGCGAGCGGCGTCCTCCGTCTGGGGCGGTCGGAGAGAAGGGGCGGCAGGTCCTCGTGGCGAAGCGGCGGTCCGTCAGTTGGCGGTGCCCTCCGTCCGGGTGCCTGCACACGAACCGGTGGCCGGATTTTCCGGCGCCGGCCCTCCGACGCTCAAGTCAGGGAGGGGGCAAATAGTGTCGAAAAGGAGATAAATAATGTCTGTAGAGTATATCAATCTTCCAACCCCCTCCTGAGAGGCCAAGGCTCCCTTTTATAGGCGGGGGTTGGTTTACCTGCGATGTAACAGGGCGAGGCCGTAGTACGGCTCGGCATGTTGTTCAGGTCGGCGCATGGTCAGGCGAATCATTGCCCTGATGTCGGCGGTGGGGGCGTCGTATAACCCGAACTAGCACGCTGTCAGACGAATTATTGCATTGGTGTCGGAGGTATGGCCGAGATCGGAGACTTATCATAGTTGACTAGACTCTGCTGGGCTGATTTGCCGTGGAGAGCTGAGAGTCCGTAGATGACAGGAGCCATGCGCATTTATGGTGGAGTAAGCTGGAGATCCGCATTTATGGTGGAGTAAGCTGGAGATCCGCATTTATTGTGGAGTAAGCCGGAGATCCGCATTTATTGTGGAGTAAGCCGGAGACCCGCATTTATTGTGGAGTAAGCCGGAGACCCGCATTTATTGTGGAGTAAGCCGGAGATCCGCATTTATTGTGGAGTAAGCCGGAGAGTTACAGCGACCATGCGTAATAGATGCCAGAGGGGCGTCAGGGTATGGTCCTCGGCCAGACCTCTGAGGCGCGCGGCCGTAGTAGGTGGCTGACAAGAGTAGACCTCGAACATCGGGGTTTTTCTTAGGCCGGAGGTCTCGAGGTCGGGCGTTCCGAAGTCGGACGCCGACTTCGGCCGTCCGGGGTCGGAATTTGTACGGCTTCTTAGGGGTATTTATGTCATTTGGGAAAAAATCTTATTCCCCCCAACAGGGTGTAAAAAATAAAAAATAAAATATTCCGATTTTGCAAAATAAAAATAAAATGGGTCATTTTTTTCGAGGAATTTCTTTGGATAAGATAATAAGAAAGGGAAGATGGATACAGTATCTTATCATCTAGGGAGATGAATCAAAGAAGAAAAGATAATGTAATATCAAATTTTAGATTCAAAATGAGAGAGAAAAGTAGAGCAACAAACATATATATTAATATGAGGGAGAAACGTAATATATCAGTTTTTCTTTCCTGTGGTCATAAGAAACGATACATGCCTTGCTACTATATCTATAGGATACGTGCTACGTGGGTAGGTCATATAACTTGAAGCTTTTGAACCAGTAGAGAAAAGCCAGAAGCTTCCTTCCTAATTTCTCCAATGTTTGACTTTCTTCTACCAAGTAATAAATATCTATCAAGTAATAATAGAATCTTCGATGCCGTGAGCAAACCACGGTTCATAATCATCTTCATTACCTCTATGTCTTGCTAAGGTGTCCGCACACGACTCTTGGAAAGTGGCTTCAATTTTAGACGAGACAAATATGTGACTTGTATGCATGCATATGTAATAGAAAGGATAATTTATGCATAATTTTTTTAAATTTTTTTTTGCATGAACACTCTCTTAAAAATTAAAATTTACATGGATACCTTTATAAAATTTATATTTATTTTTGTACCTTCATAAAATACTGTTTTCACAAATACTCCTAATATAATGGTTCTTTTAACACTGTTAATAAAAACCATATTTATAGTAATTAAAAATAAAATAAAATATTTAAATTATTATTTTTGTCTTCTATTGCGATTATTTTATAAATATTTTTTTACACATATATTCATGAAGGATATTTTAGTTATTTTAATTTAAAATTATTAATTTTTTAACGACATTAGATGGTGTGGGTATATATGCAAAAACTAAGAATTAAAAAGAATAGAATAGCAAAACAAATATTTTATATGAGTATATATGTAAATATTAATTTTAGAAAGGTATTCATGCAAAATTTGATATTTAGAAAAATATTTATGCAAGAAATTGAACTGTGCCGGGCCAATCAATCTGAAAATCTTAGAAAGCATCCAAACCATGGAACAATTTTTAATTTTCATGCGAGTAGGCCTGGTCCAACCAAGAACGATTTCTAATCCATGAGTTTAAAGGCTCTACATGGGGTCTAAAACATAGGCAAGATCTTATTTTACAATCGGGTCGGAGCCGACGAATGGAAACCTTATCCCTTATCCTCTCCAGCTCAGCTTGACGGGCCCCATCAAAATCTAAAATCAAATATTTGACGAATCGAAAAACGAGAAGTTTAAGGAAAAGATTTTTTTTTTTAAAAAAAAAAGGACAACAAAAGGGGCTCAGTCGAGCAGTAGCCCCTGCCACACTACTCGATGGCTTCAATCCTTGCTCTTTTCTTCCCCGCCAAACCCCAAGTCCTCCTCTCCCACCCCAACCCATCGTATCCGCCGTCGATCTCTCTCCGGCCCCGATGATACAAGATCTCGACCGTCCACGCCTCGATCGCAGCGCGGCCGGTCGTTGGGGCACCCGACGATCTCGTGGCTTCTATTCTCTCCAAGGTTCGGATTCTCGAGCTCTCTCTCTCTTGTGTTAATGAAGTCAAAGATAAAAAAAGAGAAAGAAATTGTGGTAGTTGGTCCTAAAATCTCAGCGTTGGAGTTCGTTTTCTGGATGCCGAACTCGTGTAGGTTGAGATCAGTCGTCATGGATGCTTTCTTATGAATGTATAAAGACAGCGATCTTTTATTTTCTTTATTAATTGGATATGAAGGGGAAAATGCTATCTTTTTAAGAAAATTCTAGCAATTATATGCTCATCCGAATTTCTTAAAGAGAAAGCTTGATTTTGTAGTCCCTCCTTTTTTGCCCCTAAAAATGGGTTTTGGGCAAAGAAAATTATTTTAGCAACTTTATTCTCACATTGTAAAAGAGAAGTTTTGAGAAGATATTCAAATGGATTGCATTGTTTATGACTACGACTTGGAAAAAGGGATTTGGTCTTTGCTTGTATTCTTAAGACTTGTTTTTCTATTTCACCACCTGTCCATTTCTTTCCAGTTATTTCATATCTAAGACCAGACCATCTGAATTGGAAATTGTCCTCAAATTGCTCCTAAATTATTTACCCATTTTCTCTTTTGCTATCAATTTTATCTTGTTGATATTTTCAATCTGAATGTGATGACATAACTTTACTGTCTCTAGGTGAAGGGGACTGATGGAGGAGTTTTGCTCACCAAGGATGGGCACAAAGAGGTAGCTGGTGCGGCACTACAGCTGGAAAAATATTGCGTAGATGAGCCTGTTAAATGCCCCCTTATATTTGGAGGTAAAAGGTTGAATAAATGCTTTCAATGCATGACATTTCAGATAAAATAATTTAGATGACTCATGAGCTATCCCTAATTTATGCTCTATGTGGTCCTTAAATTTTTGAAATCCTCACCCTACTTTTTTTTCCCATAATAATTAGGTGAATTTTGGATGTTCTGATGGCTTCTGAAAATGCTAATACTAAATACTCCAATTTTCTCACCTTTTTGAATGTGTTCATCAAATTACTGAACTAATTAAGCCAGCCTTTAGAGGACTGCATGTGAAATACTGCTGTAGTTTACCCAATTATCGAATATAAAGAAGACAATGACATTATTTTTCACTTATCTCCTCAGTCGTTGCCTGAGTCGTTATTATGTTATACATGTTGCTCAGAGTGGGATGTTGTGTACTGTTCAAGGCCAACATCTCCTGGTGGAGGTTACCGGAGTGCTTTTGGACGCCTTGTCTTCAAAACAAATGAAATGGTGCAAGTTGTGGAAGCCCCAGATGCTGTGAGAAACATGGTGTTATTCTCTGCCTTCGGTTTCCTTGATGGAGAAGTATCCTTAAAAGGTAACAATCGTTTAGACATAGTTGATGCACATTTGTTCTTTGTGCATTGTATAAGTGTCATTTGATTGTTTACTCTGCCTCCGTACTGTCGATAAAAAATTGAGATATATATCATGATTTCCATGCGCATGTTCAGACATGCATAGGATTGATCATACTTTAGATATACTCTACTCAACATAAGCCCCACAAGGTAAAGTTGATAGGACCTCAAATGCCCTGTATGCATGTAAATTAACCAATCTCTATTTGCTGTAATTTCCATGTCACTTCTTCCTTTTTAATGTCCATAATAGAAAATGCCCTGACTTTGCTAGGGACAATGATTCATATGATGGCGTTATTGGTTGATTTTCGGTCTTCTTGATGGTTTTTTAGGTACACTGAAAGTATTGGATGATAAATTGATTCAAGTCATATTCGAACCCCCTAAACTAAAGATTGGCTCACTGGGGTTTCAGTATGGTGGTGAGAGTGAGGTAAAGTTGCAAATAACCTACATCGACGAGAAGATCAGGCTAGGGAAGGGTTCTAGAGGTTCTCTTTTTGTCTTTCTAAGACGAGGATAATGAAAGCCATATTTGCATATCCTTTTCAGTGAAAGAACATGTTCCCTATTATATATTTTCCATTCTTTATTGTTAACTTGTAATTTTGCCATTTCCTTTCCCAGGGAAGTGATTCAAATGTCCTCCGTGATGCCATGGATATTCTAAAACAGCTGACTTTTTTAGATATGTGGTCCTATGGCTTATATCATGTAGTATAACCTTTCGTGATTGTGAGGAATAATGAGGCGGCATTTGAGAATGATAATGTGTGATTCAGATGGTTGAACCTAATTCCATGGTGCAATTGCTTTTGTTTTAGTTTATCTATATTGAAGTCGAACATTTTCATGTTGTATAAAAAAAGAATCTGAAGACAAGCTTGTGACACCTTTTGGAATTGGTGACACCCTTGCTAAAGCTGCCTGCCTACTTTTGGTCTGTAAGTCTCTTATAATCATTTGAGATTTTCCTTTTGGTTGTTTAATTCATTTTATAGAGATAAATAAAGTGCAAATTACCATGTTGTTGGATCATATGGTGAATTTGATTAAACTTGGACAAAATTACCATGAGAGCTGGCACCTGTTCAAAATTGCCATCTTGTTGAATCATAGGTTATGCCAATCTCAAGTGAAATTACCAATAAATCTCTCCTCCGTATGGTGAATTTGATTGAAAGATATGCCAAAGTGATTTGTATGTAATTTGTCTATGTAACTATGCTTATTTACTTTCAAAGCGTGTATTGTGATTATACATTGGACATTTTTATGTCAAAACATGTCAATTTGTTTCTTTTTCTCCACTATATTTTTCTTTATAGATCAAATCATTGATCATGATTTTTCATGTATTACTAATGGAATCCGTGGTTTACATTGACTGCAGGTCTTTATAACTGAAACAACTTAAGACCATTTGCCACATGACCATATAAGACTTCCTTTGCATTCAATTAATCAAAGTCAGTCTTGAATTCCCAAGGATCATCAAGAACATATATCAACTCTAACTTTTGTTGAAGCATGATATATGGTTAAGATAATCATGACATTTTAAATGTTTCAGATTGTTGCGGTAAGCATAAACTGATTTAATGAGATTGATTCCTTTTTTTTATATATTTTATATTTTTTGTTCCTTAGTCAAATTTATGACTTTTGAGGAATCGTATAAACTTGTCCATTCACCACCTTATTTCTGAAAAAGTTGTGATTTAGAATTTAAGTTAGCATGCAAGAAGGTCGCTAGGTCAATATTTTGATTTATTAATTTTAGGAGCTTATCTTTTGAAGCAAAGTTATTTGCTGTCAAAGCAAGTACTTCTTATAATGCATTGCTTGGAAACTTTTGGTTACATGAACATTATGTAGTTTCTTTACCCTCCAACAACACATGAAGTATTTCAAAGATCATAAGGAAATGAGAATTATGGAGATATTCGATCGTCCATTCATGAAGGTGCTGGAAATTTTTTCAGAGCCAGGGCAAATATGTTCTTTCAATATCTTTTAAAAGTAATATAGTTTTCAAAAAACAAAATTACTCAACAAACAGGAAAGAAGCTTGCTCGAGAACAAAAGGAAAGTCAGGCTCCTAGTAAAATTTAAATGACTCATTGGAGATGATTACTCATCTTAAGGAATTAGCAATAACACAAGTAATTCTATACTATGCCATTTCATTATCCACCGAATTATGCATCCAACATAGCATTTGGGATTTCATAAAATTTATGAGTTGGGCCATTTATGGAGCTCTAAGTTTGCATTGTGATGGTAAGATAACTAAGGAGAGCAATACTGTGGGGGATGTACTATATATTTTATAAAAACATATTGAATAAAAATTACCCTTGCAGAAACAAGTTTTTGTTTTTTTTCACAAATAAAAATTTTATTTAGAAATTAATTAATGAAAGTTTCAAATGATTAAAAGTTGGCAAGGTTATTTTATGTTTTTTTTGCTTTTTTTTGATGATTGGTTGCGTAGCTCTTTGCACATTATATTTGAGCTAAAAAGTTTGTACAACCCATCACCGATAGAAAATTTGCTTCATCATAAATTAATGCTATGCCCATCTGTTTTTCTTGATGAAGAAGAACACAGCGGCTACTTTGCCGAATAGTGATAATTTCTATACTCTTCTTTTCTTCGTGTTTGGTTTATTTATAAAAATATAATTTTTTTTTCTTTCTTCCGTTATGGAGCGAACGGAACTAAAACTCTTGTAAAATTATTTTCCTTTCTTTCTATCTTTCATACACCAACCAATTTACTTTACCCTAATTGAAGTTTTTTTTTTCTTTCTTGTCCATAATTTTCCCGGAAGCTCCGGTTAAAATAGTCGAAATAAAAAAATTTGAATGTAAAAGCTAGCTCCCGATAGATATTTTTACAACAGTATAGCTTTTGAACAAATTTATGATTTTTTTATTCAATTGAATTTCAAAAATATCGTCATCAGGGCAAACTGTAAGTGAAACTAATTTCAGAAGGGGTGCGGGTATCTGAGAGAATGCCGAGATTCGTGCAAACAGTAATGCACGCAAGAGCAAACTCTTCCCGTAAGCATCCGTGAGGCCGTGCCCGTTAAAAAGTGCTGCGAACATTTCTTACAATGTCCGACGTGGCAGTCGTTCATTATTCGGATTTGCTGCATGGTACTCTGCACCGATCACAGCAAATGTCTCGTGGGCCCCGCCAGAACGTGTGGTCATAAGCTGCGTTACGGTTCGCAGCAAATCGAAGAATCCACAACTCATCAGCTCACCAAAGTTCTTTCTCTAGGCTAATAATGGCGCCACGTAATCATTTCCGCCATATACACGTGGCAACTCCTCCCGCGCTTCCCTCTTCCTTGCCCTCCCTGCCTCTTTTTTTTTTCCCCGGTCGGAAGGCGAACACCATGCCCTTCCTCCTCCTTCCCTTCTCTCCTTCCTTACTCCCTTCCAGAGCCTTCGCTTGCACTCCAAATCCACTCCCCTTCAATTCCCATCTCATCATGAGCTTGGCTTCGAATCTCATTTCCCGGCCTGACGATCGCCGGCAGGCGCGGTGCCATACAGTCCCGGGACTGAGCGCCGAGGAGGTCGCCGCGGCTTCCGAGGAGGCATTCGGGAGGCATTCCTCTCCCGATTTGAAGCGGAACGGCACCGGGATCGCCATCATGTGGTTTAGAAACGACCTCCGGGTTCTGGACAACGAGGCGCTGATCCGGGCGTTGGCGGCATCTGATGCCGTCTTACCGGTGTACTGTGTGGACCCTCGCCATTTTGGGACTACCCATTACTTCGGATTTCCAAAAACTGGAGGTAAGGAGGTTCATTGAGTCACTTATATTGGTTCTGTTTTCTGCTGGAATGATCTTAGTGTTTTTAATGCGCTGTATTGACTATTGAGCAATGTGACACATGGTTATTTGATCAATTCTTGGGGTTTTGCACAAAAATTTTGAAAACATAGCTCAAACTGTAGACATTTTATTGTTGTGATGGGCTTTACTATTTCTCTTTTTGCTTCTTTAGGTATTACGTTTTGGGATCGCAAGTGGAAATCAGTGAATTTAGCAATTCAGATGCGAACGATCTGAAAAATCATTTTTCGGATAACTGCCATATTAATCACTAAAAATGTTTCACTTGCCATTTTTATGTATTTAAACATTGGATTTGTCAGTATTTTTCAGATGAATGCATTAAGTCTGCTATAAAAAACTGCATGAAAGACCATCTGAAACTTATCTTCTGTTGCACCATATATCACAATGATCTTTTTTTTTTCTTTTTTTTTTTTTAATAAGTAGGAGTCCTGGGGTCACAGCTGTAACCAAGCTCAGGAAACGACCTTAGCTGGGAAACACATTAGAATGTGTTCATATGTAATGAAAATTGCTGATAGAGTGTGCTTAGACTTGGTTCTCAATAAACATCTTGCAATTTTACAAACGTAGTTAGTGACTTTTGAAAATTCAAAGTTTAACAAGCATGATTATCATTTACTGTATTTTTTAATCTAAGCACATTGATGTCTAGAATCTTGCTCTCATCTATTGCATCGCATAGCTGTTTTATATTATCAATTACTCATTATTGCTTTTTTTACGTACTTGACATACTCTTTTATAATTGTCAACAGCATTCAGAGCACAGTTTCTGATAGAAAGTCTTGCTGACTTGAAAAAGAATTTGATGAAGCGTGGATTAGACTTGCTAGTACGACATGGAAAGCCTGAGGACATCCTTCCTTCAGTTGCAAAAGCTCTTGGAGCCCATACAGTTATTAATCTATAAAATACCCTTTTATGCCTCTGTGTGTGTGCATTCTTTCAATATATTTATCTTTGAATGCTCCTCTGTCTCCATGATTTCTTCTTTTGTTTTCATCTGGGATCCTTCATTATGCTGCTAGACAGGCATGGAATTAGACTCACCACATGTGAAGTGAAAGCTTGCATAATACTCTTCAGTAAAATGCTATGTATCGAAATTGCACTGATGTCAGATACAGTTATGGCCTAAGCTCAAAGATGTTTTGTTGGGATTTCTTTTGAAAGCTCCAAGAATTTGTATAGCAGTACCTTGGCTGATTTTTTTTTAATTTTTCTTGATCCACTCTGAGTTTGGAATCCCTCACCAGATTAGCCATAGAATCTGTTTTCTTTGACATAAAAATAATTATGAATGATATAGAAGTTTGGTATAATGGGGTGTCATGTTTCCTTCATTTTTCAATCCTGAATACCGTACATAGAGGCTCCTTCATGCATTTACTAAGTAAAAAGTACTCAGAGTATCAAAATTTCCTGTTCCTGACCTAGAAAAATATATAACTCAAGAAAAGTGTCAAAATTAACTTTGTATGTTATTTGATTTAAAGCAATGCTTTACTATCCATGAATGTGCAGGAATGGATTGTTTAGAGTAACTGCTGTTTTACATGTTGAATAGCAGTGGTGAAAGTTCTAACACTTTAAATTGACATATGTCAGTGTCAGTATATAGAAGATGACTTTAGGAAACATAGTCATGTCTTTGGTTTATAAAAAATAAAATGAAAAATGTTGATAATAAGGTAAAAAAGTTTGATGTTCAAAAATTTATACATTGACCAGAACATTACACCTTGTTTGCTAACTACACTCTACTAAGAAAAGCAGGGGCGTGAAATGCAGAGACATCTTGTGGTTAGATATAGAATATGAACAACTACAACCATAATACAGTCATCTGATATATTTGGAGGTGCCTTGCCATATGCTTGTATAACTGCCAAATCTTTGTCAACCTAAACTTTTATCATCTTTGTTCATGAATTTCATCCAGATCACCATGTAGATAGACTCGTTGATGCATATTCAAGCCTCTCTACTTTCCAGAGACATCTCAAGTCACCATTCTCCCCAACCACGTCCAAAACAGTCCTTTCATTTGTTTGTTCATAATGTCATGTTTCAAGTTCTTTTTTCTTATTTTCTCATTCAGAATACTTGAGCTTGAACAGTATGAGACAGGTCTTTTAAGCATTTTATATGTTCTCATGATCTGAATGTGCATCAGTTGTCATCTTTCCTGATGCACAATGGTGACTGGCAATATGGAGAATTGTAAACGATCAGGTGGCCATAATTTCTGGAATTCTTCATGAAGAACATGATTATTGATCTGCATAAATGCATAACTAACAAGGCAATAATTGCACACTTCAATCATACTTAAGAATACTAAGGACCTACTTAAATAAGTTTTTTTTTCCTTTAAATTGACACTCTGCTTAGTGTTAGTATTTCTTAGATGAGTTTCACTTTGATGGTATCAGGTTTATGCTCACAAAGAAACTTGCAGCGAGGAGCTTCTTGTTGAACGACTTGTTTGCAAAGGCTTGCATCAATTAGCGGTATGTGAGGGAGAATCTTTGAAACATAAACCTGTATATCCTAAGCTACAACTTATATGGGGAAGCACAATGTACCATATAGACGATCTTCCATTTGAAGCAAAGAATTTACCAGATGTATATACACAGTTTCGTAAGGTAAATTTAGATTTATTTTTTTCTTGGATGAGCATCATCTTCATATTTTGCATTAGCCCGATAGCCTACAAACATAGGTCTTTGTTTTTGGTCCATTTCACAGGCTGTTGAATCGAAGTGTTCAATTAGGAGTTGCTTCAAGTTGCCAGCATCACTTGGGCCACTACCCGGCAGTAGTTTGGATGAAATTGGTGGACAGGGAACCATTCCTACACTTGAACAACTAGGACACTACGAGAAAAAGGCAGGTCCATGATGTTCTACCATTTATATCTCTTAATCTAAGAGCATAGAAGTTTTAGTGTTTCTTTTACCTTCTTTATCTGACGGCACTGATGCATTTATCTAATGATCTAAGAGTTGTTGCTGGAATGATTTGTTGGCCTCCCTCCCCACTTACCCTTGTTTTTATCTTCATTGGTAATGCAATGGCATATATTGTGCCCTTCAGTATCTATACATCTGCAAATTATGTTTATCATTATGGTTCTTCTTCTCTTCTCCATGATATTTAGATACATATTATATATTCTTCTATAGTTATTTGTTTCTTCTCAATGGACATGTTAAGTCTTATGCAGTAAGCTTGAAATATGATTCTTGCAAATTCTTAGAGTTATATATTCTAGATTAGTTTCTGGGTTGTGAATTTAGTCTTCTATGTATAACATGGATAAATATAAATTCATTATAAACTAAAGATGATTGCCTTTCTATATGCAGTTTGAACGAGGAATACACTTTGTCGGAGGTGAGAATGCAGCTTTGTGTAGGGTTCATGAATATTTCTGGAAGACTGTAAGTATTCTGAGAAAGAGTGATTTAGAAGGTGATATGTGAATTTCTGTCTTGCCAACTCTATTTTTTGGAAAAAATAAAAATGTCTGCATCAGTGCAATAGTGAGGGAATATGTATGATCATGACAAAAAGAAAAAAAAAAGGTCTGATCCCATTTATTTGGGGTGGCAGGTTGGAAAAAATGTTTGATATACATAAAACTAGCTGCCTCTGTTGTTATTGTCATTTTTGTCTTATATACTGAAGGTTCTGGTACTTTGAGTTATCATCTTTCTGATCACTGTAGTTTGTCATATACAACATATATTGGAACATGCCACTACATATGCATGAAAGAATGCAATTATCTTGAAAATGGTTATCCAGATATATTCATATCTGAAATCATTTAGAGGTTAATCATGGTTTCCTCTGTAAATAAAATATTGACATATAACTTCTATATTTGCCATTATATAATCTGCTAAATTTGAATTTCGGCAATTTAAAGTGTGCTTGCCTTTTATTGTTGTTGTTGTTATATTGTCAATGAGTCTTAATAATTAAGTTATTTCTATTCCTGTGATATGTTTTCGTGCAGGACATGTTAAGGGTTTACAAGGAGACAAGGAATGGTATGTTAGGGCCAGATTATTCCACAAAATTCTCTCCATGGCTTGCTTTTGGTAGTCTTTCTCCACGTTATATCTATGAAGAGGTTTGAAATCTCCTACTGATTGATTGGCCCAAATAGTGTACAGTTTGAGTCTCCTTCTCATGTTTGTTTTCATTACATTTGTTAGGTAAAGAGATACGAGAAGAAGCGCTTGGCAAATGATTCAACATACTGGTAATGTATCTTCAACTTTTGTAAATAAGTTGCTCCCAATTGCAAACTGAAACATGGGGTTTAGTTCTTGACTTAGCAATGATACTACAATTGCAACAGCAAATTTTTGTTGATATTAAGGTTGTGATTCCAGGGTTCTATTTGAGCTGATATGGAGGGACTACTTCAGGTTTCTTTCAATAAAATATGGAAATTCAATTTTTCATCTAGGTACATTTTTTTTTACAATCATAATTGCCGTTATTATTTGTGGAAGTTGCCCCACAAGATAATAGAAATATAAAATCACTTTAGCTTATGGCTATCCTATTGTAATTCATCTGCTACATTGCACTAGGAGAGGACCTAGCATCAAAACATACAGGTTGTAGATTGATTAGTGTATTGTAGAAGGATTCATTCTCTTATATACAATTCATACAACAATCTAGGGTTCTAGTACTTAATCACATAGAATTAGACAAATCTATTCATGTATATTCTAACAATGTCTTGAAATTTGCATGAAGTGCTACAAAAACATTTAAGAAAAGTCAATTTTTCTAATTACCATCAAGTACTAAAAGTAGTTCCAAATGCAAGGGCAAAAGTAACTTTTTAATTCTGATCTATCAGTAAACTTTTCACCTTTAGGTGTTCTTGATCATATTATGCCCTTCTTTTCTTGTAGATAATCACATTATTCTTTTATTTAGGACTTAAGATACATGCTAGAAGGAAAAGGCTGTGAACATTTTCGTTCATAATGTCATTAGGATATGTGGTGTACCTGAGTATTTTTTTTTCTTTAATATGAGGTTTTATGATCCAGTTGTATGTACTACCTGAATATTGCTGCATGGATACAGATGTGATAGTCAAATTTTGACATGTATCCAAGCATCTAATTAGGCAAGAGCAAGAAAAGGAGAAATGGTGAAATAAACGAAAAAATAAAATTATGTAAAGTAAATTATATATTTTCCCTTTTCATTATAAGCAAAATAATACACTAAGAAATATAATTTGTTAAGGTCTTTCCATGAACATCTTTCTCATCCAAACTCCAAATTGAACTTAAGGATATATGAAACACAATACTGCAAAGCTATTTTTATACCCATGTACTTTACCAACCTCTTAAAGGCAGAAATCCACTTCCAGTGACATTATGGTTGGTTGAACTCGTAGTTTGAAAATTCCAACTTTCTACCAATATGTACAGGTCAGATTTGGAGAATTTTATGAGTATATAACTATTTAATGCATATCTGATTCACAGATACATATCTGACATGGAATATTTGAGCTGGATGCTGGTGTGCAGTGAACATAGTGCCTGAAGGATGATAGGAAGCATATTTGATATTCACTTAGTAATACATTATTTAGTATTTATTTATAGATAAAATAAAATAATTTGCAAACTCGTGCCAATTTTTACCAGTTTCAGCATCCTTTTTGAGTAATGATTGGAGTGCTGCCATCCGTTTACAGTATCGTATCCTTGATGATACTTGAAAACTTTCATCTTCCGGGAATTAAAGGCAGCCTTTAAATGATTAATAGCAATATAGAACTTTTCTTTCTGTAGCTAAGAGAATTTTGCTCTTGGCATTTTAATAACTGTTTGTGATAGATCTCTATGTTCAAGACAGTCATTTCTCGTGTATTGACATTGCCAGTTTTACTGCCCCTTTCAGTGCTCTCCCTAATAACTTATATACAAGTTTGGACCTTTGGTACGTTTACCAGTCTATTGTTAACTCTGATTGTGCAGCATTGACGATTTCGATAGAATTCCTAGTAGGATGCATGTTCTGTTGACTTGTTGGTTTCAGTTAACTTTTCCTTGAATTCCTTCTATGATGATCCAAGCATAATTCCCTGAAATTGATACACTGCTTGAGTGCTCTACTTGTAGATCCAAAGTAAACATCCATCCTAGTTTTAGGCAGAAATAGATTTTGAATCATGTTCATATTATCTTTTTGTCTCAGAGTTGGTTATCTACTCTTTTTTTTCAGGGGGTCCAAGAAAAGTGATGATCAAATGGAGCCAAGATCAGTCACTATTTGAGTCTTGGAGAGATGGCCGAACAGGGTATCTTTAATATTTTATTTCTTCTGTTTCATTTCATATTTGGTTTTGTGTTTTGAACAACTTGGAATTATGCAGTAAGTTGTCTTTTGATATTTTCCGCCTATTTTTATGATTCATAGTTATCCTCTCATTGATGCGAACATGAAAGAGCTATGTACCACTGGCTTCATGTCAAACCGGGGGCGTCAGGTACTTCTCTGTTTTTTGAGGGATCCATTCCTAATATTGTCAACTCTGACAATGGAAGTTTTATAAAGAAAAGTTTACACTGAAGGACCTATTTATATATCTTTTGTAAAGGATGAGAGGAAAATTCTGATTTGCAGTTTTGTTCAGGTTGATATATATATATATATATATATATATATATATATATATATATATATATATATATATATATATATATATATATATATATATATATATATATATATATATATATATTGGATTGAAGTTTAACAGCAGAAAAGAGTATACATCATGCAAAGGCATTAGATCATTCTAGCAGTTACCATTTCATCAAATGTAGAGATCAAAGCATTTAGAATTTTTTACATCCAGTCAAAGATATTAGTTATTTGTCCTCAAATGTAGACAATTGATCAAACTGAATCCATTTGGCCTTGGTTTCATGCATCTTACTTCATTGATTCCTATCAAAGGCAAAGTCCTATGAAATGAGAAGACCGATTATTCATCAAAAACTTGTTTTTCTTAGCAATAACCACCATGCCCGCATATTTCAGAAGCTTTGATGGCATTGTTGTTCTTGCTGTAGCATGAACTTCATATTGGTTATCAGATACTTTTAGATAATGATCGGCAGAATAAGTATTCTTATGGTGTGATTTTGATTTTATAGTCGTTTCCTCTTCCACCAAGTTCTTGATTTATAACTTGTTCATAATTTTTCTGGCATCTAGTTTGTTTTCTTGTCTGAAAGGCTGCTAAAATGCTCATTTGCCCTAAAATCCTGCTAATTATTACAGTCTGGTGTGCACAAACATGGGGCCTGCATGCCCAGAACTGTAATTTAGCTGCTTCATTGCTTTAATAGTATTTTTGGGTATATCAGATTTTTTTATTTTTGATACCCGAGAAGAAAAACAAAAGCTTGTCCAATCAAAAGAAAGATGAACGAGAGAGAACAGGCACATGCATTCAGGTTCCTCTGCTTAAAGGGATGGGAGCTTCTTGGTTTTTTTAAGCGAATCTAACAAAGTGGATCTCTCTTGTTCTACCAGAATCAGCCATGTATTTCAAATTTTTGCTGGATTTCTGCATCTTTTGCTGACTCATCTGTTACTAGCAAAAAATTTCTGTTACTTCAGATACCTCTTGCTTTAACATGTTATTGAACAATCGATTTCATTCTTCAGTACAAATAAAAATTCACTATAACTGTATGATTGGAGTGAAAAATCAATTCATAAGTTGCCTTTTTATTTTATTTGTAGATCGTCTGCTCATTTCTGGTTCGAGATATGGGCATAGACTGGCGCATGGGAGCTGAGTGGTTTGAGACATGTCTCTTGGATTATGATCCAGCATCAAATTATGGTAACTGGACTTATGGAGCAGGTTGGTGTTCACCAAAAATTAATACACATAGGTTTTTGCTTTTTGTATAAGAAAAAAGAACAATATAAGTGTCTTCATTTGTTTGTAACAGGAGTTGGTAATGACCCAAGAGAAGATCGGTATTTTAGTGTCCCAAAACAAGTAAGTGCAGCTGACATTATTATGATGTTCAGATTACTGTTTTCTTTCCCATACTTTAGCACCTTTGAATTTAAGAAGGAATTCTTCCCATATTATTTCCTAGTGAAGAGGTTGTTTTAAATTTAGTTTTTATTGTGATATAAATCAAGTTCACGTCCCGGACTTCAGAGAATCAAGATTTAATATTGACAATTTTGTGCAGGCAAAAACCTATGATCCTGAAGGTGAGTATGTTGCTTACTGGTTGCCAGAGCTACGAGCGCTTCCAAAGGAGAGAAGGAACTTCCCAGGACAATCATATATTAAGCAAGTTGTACCTTTAAAGTTTGAGAATACAAATCAGAGGAATGATCATGCCAAAAGAGGTAATGGGAGACGGAACAATATGCACCTAGGATGAGAGGCCCCATATACTGATAATGCAATAAAATGACAGCATATGAAGATTTTTTTTTTTATAACCAGAATTCAACTAGTGTTTCATTGAATAGAAACTAAAAGATCAGTAGTTTATGATGATTCATTACCAGAATTCAGAATGAAATAACATCATGCCAGAACATCAGATGTCTCTGATGATTTCTTTTTGCTTGAACTTGGAATAAGTTACATAAATATAGAACTGACTTCATTACTTGTAATAGTGCATTAACTCCACTGCAGATTGTCAGCAAATAGCAACCAATCTAATTTGGATCCAGATAATTGTTGAACCATAATCTGGTTGCTTGTAAGATCTCTGGAACTTGAAAAGAAAAACATCCGCTCAAATTATATTATATGCAAACATTTCTCCAGAGAGAGAGAGAGAGAGAGACCAAAGATCAGATTATTCCTTCTGTGACCACACCAAAGTGAGCAACACTATTATTTGGATGCCAGTCAAGAGTTATGTGGAAGTAAACATTTACTGGAGTTGGGTCAAGTTATTCGGAAGGAAATACATCCTAACTAGAAGTTCAGGAATTCAAGTTGCATACAAGCCGACCATCAAATTTCCAACTAAAAATCTCTGCTTTGTAGGAACTAAATGTGTCCATTGAATTTTGTATTCTTTTTTCTCCTATCCTCGCATCTCAAACTTGCTAGAAGCCACCATTTTCAAATTAGAGATTGAACACTTGGAACTTCTTAAATTTAACAAGTGAAGCAGCTCATGTTTCTGGTACAAGAAACAGCCCGACTTTTTAATTGCCAGCTTCTAGGAAACAAGGCCAAAATGACAAATCATTGAGAATAATATTGGGTTGCTTTTCTTTAAACCCGATTTACCAAAATGACAAATCATAAAACCTGGATCATTAGCATCATGAGAATAATATTTGGTGGCTTTTCTTTAAACCCGATTTACCAAAATGACAAATCATTGAGAATAATATTTGGTTGCTTTTCTTTAAACCCGATTTACCAAAATGACAAATCATAAAACCTGGATCATTATATGCTTGTATAAAATTCAGTGCCAATAGTAGTGTTGATCCAATGAAAAATGCCAAGATTCAAAAATATCTATCATACTCGGATGGAACGGGAATTTATTAGCCAGGATCTTAAAATTATTTATACCACAAAGTAGAATAGGTCACCCTGCAACATTTCCAGCTATGCAAAATTATTGAGGTAGTTATTCACCAAAATTGGCTCATGATCATAGATTGTGGCCATCAAAATATATACATGATGGCCAACATGATGAGGACAATATAACTTAAGAAGCCTCAGAACGAAACTCCAATATATACACCATCCAATTTGCAGATAAAAGAAAAAACCTTGACAAAGTTTCAGGGTAAGAAAGGGTATCCCCCTTGAATTATTGGAAATGGAGGTAGAACTTTCAGGCCATTGTCACGATATTTTGCATGGTGGAGTCACAATTGGCACAATCAAAATCCTCGGCAAGTTTGTCAATAACTGGCACTTGGGAGGCCCTTTGCACCCTTGGCTCACGGAAATGAGCATCTCGAATGAGAGGATTGCTTGCTCTGATTGGTGGAGAACAAGAAAAGCAGGGTGGTGAAGCCTGCAGAATATAGCAGAAAACATCTTCAGCTTGTTATCTAGTTTTTCTTGTGGTCATACACTTTCTGATCAGCCAATGCAAACAAAATCTAGAAAACTAAGAGAATTCTAGAGGAATCCAGCGGAGATGCAGCAAGTAGTAAGAAGCATAAGCACAGACCTTGCTCATAATAATGTCAGGATCTGCTACAACTTTCAGCTCATTATGGTCTCTGCTTGACCTGCATTCTTTACAAGTATTAGTGCAATAAAAAGAAATGCAATCAGATGTACCATACGATGACAGAGTAAATGCCTGCAGCTGTGAAAAAATATGCCAAAAATAACAAAACGACAGCCTTCACATTTTAGGCACCTATAAGTATGATGCTGAGTATAGATTCTCAAGTGTTGAGACGATGTAAAACAACTAACACACTAGGCGAACTAAAGATTCTAGCTTGACAAGCATTTTTTTAGAATCAAAATTAAATGCTCAAAATCTTGTCAAATACATCAAGCCCGGTCAGTGAAAACTTCATATTCCGTGATTAAGCTAGCAATATTAACTTTCTAACAACTTGAAAGAATATATAAATCCTTTATTGTGCTTCAAATACAATCAAAATCCAACTCTTGCAGAGCACAATTATTTAATGCGACCAAGGTAAAAGGCTAGGTTTGCTTAGGCTAGTTGAATGCTGGCTATAGAATATAGCACATTCTTAATGCATGCATATGCCTGCATGCCCACAGGCACGTGCAACAAATAGGACTGAAAAGCAATATACCTCAGTAGTTTGGCACACAACAAAACATGAAAATTGAAAACATTAAGCCTCACGAGCTGGCAAAAACAGCAAAGTTAACAGCATGCCTTCCTTGCTGTTACTTGGAGAGCAGAATACCTCCAAAAGGGTTAACAATGTAACTGCTCTCTCAACATGATTATGTTTCTGTCACCTTCAATGACCAATGTTCATAAATGAGAGAAATATAATATGATTCCTTGCAAACAGAAAGTTAACCTATTCACATTCTCCCAGTTTCTCTAACTTTTCTGGGAAAGGGAGCTAGTCAGATATAGCACTTGGGACTGAACCAACATGTCATCAAATCAATCTTGAACCATGATTTTCTAGTCATTAATTCTTCTACCATTTTCTTAGAGTTTCAAATTTCCCATCTGCGATGTAGAAAGTTCAGTCAAATCTCTTGAATTTCTCCAGCTAAGCATATCTTCAACTGCGATATGACTACTATGGAAAGAGTGGGTGGCATGGAACAACTAGGATGATAATTACTTTGACATTCATTATCGGATCCCCTCATCTGACCCTTAATCTGGTAATTTCTTGACTAATAATAGATAACAAGAATGACGATACCAAAATGTATGCATTAATTTTAATCAGCTGTTTTTCAAACTTAAAACAACCAATATCCCTGGATACACAAAAAAAGGAATATCAAATGATTACAAACAGTATTTAATATTTGACCTCACCTATCATGAAAGAAAAAAAAAACACTGATTATGAGAAAAGTGTACATGTAATATCAGTAAAATTATCTATATGGTTTATAAGTCCCTGCATGTCTCAGCAATCCAAATAACCACAAGAGTCCATAACTTTATAACTGGATGGAGACGAGACCACTTTGAGAGCATTGGTATTTAAAATTTTAAAAAAAGAGAGAGAGACGAAGATAGAATGCCAATGGCATGCTTCACTGGAATCTCTGCCAAATTGTCAATGAAAGTTTACATAAACTTGATGTACTCTTGATCCAAGCTATTAAAGAAATAATAATAATAAGGATATTGCACATGCTAAGTCATAGCCTCATCTAATTGTAAATCAATGGAGAAAATCCAGACATTCCTGGCAAATCCCTTTTTTCCAAGGAATATGTTACGGTCCTCCTCTCCGTAGTTCAAGAATAATGCATAACTTTGCAAATGGCCTGAGACCACACCATTTTCAGAGCATTGATATTCAGAAAAAAAGGGGGGCAGAACATCAAAAGCCTGCTTTACTGCAAGTTTTATAAAAGCACCCATAAAAGTCTACCTTGTCTTCATTCAGTCTTGACCTTAGCTATCAAAAAACTAATAATAAGGATATTGCATAAGCCAAGTCATAGCCTTGTCTGATTGAAAATCAGTGGAAAAATGTTAGATGCTCTCAGTAAGACTCTTATTCAAATCCCAATGGCCAAAATTGACTTTTGAGGTCACAGTAAAACATCTGGCCTTTGATACTAAAATTATGAATATAGCATCACCTAAAATGCTAGCATAATAGCACAAGGAACCTGCTCCAAATATTTCTAGGGAAGTAACAACGTGTAACCTTCATAGGATCAACCTGAGTACCATGCAAGGTTCAAATATTCATGTGATTATGGGCATGCTGGATAAGCTGCTGGCAAGCACCAATAAGAAAGAAAAAGGCATGATGGGCACCTTTACTTAGTGGTTAATGAGGTCTTGCACCATGAGGTATTCACAGATTTCAAACAATCTGCACAAACACATGATCAAGAAAATGGAGCTAGCACCTGTTAATTGTGCCTAGCAGGTACACCAATTTGTGGCTGGAGCTGACGATCCTGCTGAGGCTACAGACAGCCAGCGACTTTCTTGGCTTTTGGTTTGTTCCTCAAGAACCAATATATATTGATGGGTGCTCTCAATCTGGACTAGGTATATAATTTTCAGCTCCTTTCTCATCCTTCTCAGCAGTCCAAAATAATTATTAGACTAAGAAAAACATAGCATGACAAACCTCAATTCTCTAACTCATGATGAGATATTGCTCAGAGCAATGAGAGAGAACAAGTGAATGATTAAAAAAAAAGAAATATATGTTTATTGTTATAATTTTTCCTGGTATAGCTAAAAAATATGTCAAGAAGAGCTGCCTCATCAAGCTTTTCTTGTTGAAGTAAAGCTCCCCACAGCACCTACATACTAATACTATCCATGCTTTACTGTCACAAAGAAAACTCTTCTCCAATCACTTATCTCCATAAAAACCAATTTAATTGCCTAATTTGACTACCATCCTTATTCTGTTAAATGTATCCTTCAATACTAATCCTATACTAATCCTTCAATACTAAATGTATCCTTATTCTGCTATCATAAAGGAACACCTATTTGGCTACTCGTACAGACCCACTCCCAGCAAAGAATATTGACTTGCATAACTTATTCTCAAAAAAAGGGAAGTAGGGATCAATTTGATGCAAGTGGTCATCTGCATTTCCTGATGTGGTCTTCTTATAGATCACATCAAAATCATTGACCATTCACGGAGCAATTAGAGACCTTGTTGCATCTTCCCATACTTGGTCTCAAGGTGTAAAAATGAACTGGTTAACTGATGCAATATGGATTTTCACATCCTAAATACTTTAACATCAAGACTCACATTCCAAAGCAATTCAACATCTGCAAGATTAGAATATGCTAATTGATTCAAAAAAGACCAATGAACTGATGATAGAAAATATATTCTAGCATGAAATTTCACCAAAAGCTTATCTGTCCTAAAGAAACCTATAAAATAGAATTTTAAGCAACAGCATGTTGGATTGTCTAGAGTCATCACAAGTTATATCAATTCCTAAAGACAAGTGAACATCAACTCTGGATCTCAGCTTGATCGGACCAAGCCTCCACAATTTCGGAATCACCCTATAGAATGGCCTACTCTCCCCCATATCAGTACTCATCTCCATACATTTAAAACATTTTTTGGAAGGTTTACCACGTCAATTGAAGTAGTTAATGGCATTCTTCAACTTTATCATATACGCATTGGCATGCTCCTTACAACTAATCACAATGTATTATTCTAGGTTATACCTTATAGAGAATAAATATTTAAAAAAGTCATCTAGACTACAGTCATGCAGATTCATTTGGCCGTTTTTTGAGCAATGTGGTGTAATGTGAACCACGAGGTTTGAGCCCTGGACCTCCTTCAGAACAAGCCCTTAGAAAAGGGTGCCAACCAGCTGAGATAAGGCTGATAAGGATGGTCGGTTTGGTGGTTTGGCTTGTAGATTATACTTTAAAGATAAACGCAATAGCTCTGCGAACCATACTTCTTCCTTCTTCATCTAGACTCCTTCAAAGTCTTGAAGAGCTATGGACAATCGCTCCATAGTTAAACAGTCTCAAACTGCAAATATGGCTACCCCTGGCCCTTACTAATCAAATATCCTTTGGGGTTTCATGTCAAACCCCCCTTTATCTAAAGATGACTAGGCCAACAATTTGGCACCGATTCATAGCATGGACATTAGGTTAATGGTCAGCTATAAAATCCTCTCAAACTACGGTAAGATCATTGCTCTCCTTCACGCCAACCCACATATATGGGACAAGGCTTGTTACTTACCATCGCGGGTAACTATTTATCAATCATATAGCATATCATAATCTTTTTAATAATGAACTTTCATAATTATGTAATTATGTGGCAAAAAATAACAGAGAGTCAAGACCGAGTTTTTCTTCCTCTTGATAGAGTATGTACCTTTACTTTTAGTGCCAACTCCGTGTAGATGGTTGGGGCTTGTGTATCTAAGCTAAGGTTAACTAACCATCAATCACAAGACATTCTAGAAAAGCTCCTTCAACAGTTAATTTAACTGTCTTGTTAAGTATGCGACATAAACTTACAAAAATATGGTCCCGGTGTTTCTTTTCCTTGGTATAGGACAGATGACAACTTCATCCCCACTCTGGCATTTTTCCATCATGATGGCTGTTCTCAACTTTCCCAGCTCCTTCATTTCATCCTCCAAATTCTTTCCATTACATTTCGGCCTTGCTTGGGAAACATATGTAACTACATGGAGGGAAACAATAAGAAAAAATAAAATAAAATCAAACTAAAGCCACATCAAACTACATACATTTCAAGATTATGGAAATAAGGACAGTTTGTTACCAAACTATTAAAAACCAAACGTTCAAGAATTTCTGGTCGGAGAGTTATAAGACCTGAAGAATGTGCCATCATGCTCATTAAGTACTCCATTTCTAAAGAACAGCAGGACCCAAAATACTTCACTAGAGAAATACCCTGCATAAAAAAAGCATCACTTGGAAGCATCAGAAACTGTACAAAGAGAAATAATTTTCCATGATTACATTTTGAAGTTTAGCGAGACATAATGTGATAGCATGAATTAACGTTCTTATGATTCGATTTCCAGAAATTCAAGTCCAGATCCCAATCTTTGAACTAGCAAAAATCAAATCCTACAAGACAATCCAACAAATTATCATCTTGACGTTTCAAATCAGCAGCTTCTACAACAAAAAGAGAAAAAAAAAAAAAAACTGAATCTTCACAAACCCTAGTCACGCAACGCTCAATCAAGAACACGAATCGGAATCACTAAAAAAGATTACAGCGTGTTTCAAGCAACTTCCATTCAGGCAATTCAATGAACCGTTAATTATACTAGAAAATAAGATAAAATAATCTTTAAGAAATATTTAAAAAAACAAACACTTATTCAGGACAAGAAAACCAGTAGGAAGACAGTAATCAAGAATTATAATTACCTGAAACAAACTGAATCCTTCCTTTCAGAAGGCCACAGGAAGAGATCAAAGAGACAGATAGATAGAACAGAGCGGAAGGAAGCAGTGGAGAGGAGGAGGAGGAGTCTCCTACTCTCGCTCTCCAGCCGCTCGCTCGCTCGCCCGCCGACAGGGTCCGTTGGCGGCCGAACGTGGGTGAACGGATTATTTACTCGCTCTTGCATATGTGAAATGACAACATTACCCCTAGCGTTGAAGGTACGCCAGTGAGTTGGGGGCACAAGGTGGTCGATGCAACCTTAAAGAAAGCTGCCACCCCTCCGACCCATTAGGCTAAAGGATAGAAATGGCAACGGATTGGCTAAACGTAAAATTTATTATATATCTGAATCCATTTAAATTCTATATAATCCGTCCTAAATTTGATTAAAAAATTATTCAAAAATTCTAAACCTGTTCTAGTAAATGGTAAACCTTTGGATATCTGAATATATCTAATTAATTTTTATTCGGATCGAATTATTCGGATTGGATTGGATATTGGATTTGAATCTCTTTCGAGGTAGTTTAATAGCATGGTTCAAATAGAAAAGGTCGATGTCTTGATATCAAAAATATGTGTATGTTGAAAGAGTTTTTTTTTTTTTTTTCGGAGTGCATTTTGGACCTCCTTGAGGTTGGACGTTCGCATCCCTCACTTCTCTATTATATTTATATTTATATATATATAATTTTATGATATATATATAATTTATAATTGGATTTGGTTAGGAGATATTAATGGTCAAATCTCAAATATGTTCCAAATTCTAGTGAATTTAATTTTAAACTCCAGACCCTTTTTAAATTTTATAGAATTTTGCTAAATGGGCCTTATTGGAGTTCGAGACGAGTTGGATGGCAAAAAAATCCGTCCGACTGCCATCCCTACTAAAGGACGATCTGTTTACATACTGTAATTAAAAATATTATGATCGAAACAACAAAACTGCAACTAAAAATACTATAACTAGAATTGTAGCGGCAAAAATTCATTTCTATTTGATTGTGTAATGTTGAAAGAGATACATTTTCGTAAGATTATCATTGACCAGTATTTGTGTAATGTTAAAGACTATTTTCGTAAGATTATTTGATAACAGTATTTCTTTTCTACCGTAATATAATAAATTTTCATATTATTTTTGTAACTATAGTAAAAAAATTATATAAATATTAAAGATTATAGAAATAACTACTATATAATTTATATTTCTATAAAATATTTTGATATTACAATAATTAGAAATATTATTAGATCACAAATAACAACATCATAACCATTACAATGATCAATAATAATTAGCCATTCCAGTGAAAGTTCGTTACGATATGATAGCGCCTTCTATTAAAACCTCCATACGAGCTTAATTCACCTATACGCATCATTCTCTCTCCTTTGATTGATAGAGGTCATTTTCCCCGGACTTAAGAATGCTGGCGCATATGCTCCAAAGGGACATCTAGGCTTTCTTAGATTGCCATGATGAATTTCAAATCACAACCATGTTTTTGCCTTGGCTTTATTTGACATGCTTGATGTCAGGGCAGCAATAGCAGCAGCAAAAGCAGAACTTACTTCAATACCAAATTAGGTGCAGCACATCCACAGGCATATGAATAAAGTAAAATTATAAAAATGAGACAGAACATGAGTGCAATATGAATAACCCCCAAGCAATAAGCCATCTGCCCAGCCTGCAGGCCTATTAACCTACGTATTTATTCAGAACCAATTCAGAGACTAGCAGATATTACCATTTATTTCAAAATTTAACGACATCAGAGACCATAGCAGATATTACCATTTATTTCAGAATTTAACCGCATCTACTGCATCCAGGAGTAAAATAAATTGTGTTTCAAAAATATTCGAAGTGCTACTAGTGTCTCAAAGCAACCAAATCCAAAGATTCACAACCACCAAATGACATATTCAACTGCCACCCAACTCAAAACAAGGTGCTGCAATTTCTCGGAGGTGCAATTTCCTTTCAAGGATCTGGCTTATCACCATCTTGATCTTCCTCAGCTTCTCTGCATTCAGATTGATCAGCAGCTTCAGGGCTCTTGCAAGTCCAGTAATGGCCGCTCGGGGGATCAATAGGATGGGGGCCACGAGGCCCATATTTGCGGGTCATTGCAAGCACCGGTGGAGGTGGTAGAAGACCTGCTCTGAAGAGTATGCATTGGACAGGCTCCGAAGGCTGTGCACCAACAGATAACTAATACCTACAACAACAGCAGAAACAAATAACTAGCTGACTTGCAAGCCTGAATGAAGAATGAATGCTTTTGTTCCTTGTTATTTTAAAGTAAGAAAGAATTTTCTATGATTGAAACCTAGTTTGTGTATTTTCCGCATCTCTACATAATTCATGATTAACTGCCACGAAAAATGCACCGAATTGTTTCAATGGTAACTAAATCATCACTGCACAATTGTCTAAATAGTACAGAGCTCCTAGCATAACGAACAACATTACATAAACTTTCAACTTTTACATTTTTGCAACAAGTCGCATGGATATCAGATATCAAACTAGTTATGTGGCTTGGAGCAAAAACAGACAGCAGCACTCATTAATATCTTTTCTCCTACCAGGTGAGGACAGCAGCTCAAAGGCTAGGGACATAAGTAAATTGGAGATAGCATTTAGATTAAGCTTCTGACCTATAACTTGTTATTTGTTCATTCCTCCAATTATCTTGGCTCTTTTCAAGTCTATAGGTATATTTATTATTGCACAACTTGCAAAAACTAAAACTTCATAACTGATCAAGCATATTGCCTACCTCTGTACTGGCTCTACTATCTAAAGGAAAGCCCTTCTCTTGCCCAAAGCTACGTTAGCAAGAAACATGTCGACATGTCAACCATAAAAATTTTCAGGCCTGGTGGATATATCTTGAACCATGACCATAGAGAAGGAACAAGGTTTTTGTTGGTCAAGGCATGGTTGCGATGGGCTCCTCTGGGCCACGATTCAAATGCCTGGTTCACAATTGATTGAGACCTGAACTTCTGGAAAAAGGTTTTCTGTTCTTTCAAATATTTTGTTCCTTTTAGCTTGACCATAATTCCTAGTCATAATAAACAAATGCATTGAAGTTGAGTCATATTGAGTTTCAAAAACTCAACAAAAAAAAAAACATTTATAATGCAAATTGTGACTGATCTGGATCTCAAATTTTCAATTTACCTAGCAGGTCCAATATTTCTAATGCAAATTCTCATTTGAAACAAGAATACTTGTATACAAACCCCATGCCATCTGAAACATAGGAAAGATGGAGACTAGACTACACCTCTTTTTTACTTTGAAAAGATAGTTACATTCAAGTTCAAACTAAATTATAATCAAATCTAATCTTATACACTCCAATCAAATCTAATTTAAATCCCTCTATCCAACTCTCTTCTAATTAGCTAATTTCTCTAGTCTATATCCTTTATTGTAAACTAATTTCGTGTTTGTAGGATAAACAACATTCCTTAATGACTCTTAATGCTTAGCAAGAAAGAATAGAACCAGGTAAGTAATGATAAGACTTTGATTTGAAACCCACGCTCATCGCTTCCACTATTCTCTACCTGGCTATAAACCGTAATCCAGACTCCAAACCAAAGAATAGACACATCTTCATTAAGATTGAATTAAAAAAATCAAATCTAATTCAAATAAATTGATTTCCAACCCAATTCAAATTCTCGCATCCACTCTTCTTGTAATCAGTCAATTCCTCCGATATTTCTACTTTCTTGCAAATTTCAAAATCTAATTGTGGTTACCTAGCCAGGTATAAGAGAAAAGGATTCTTTTTTTCAAAAAACCGTCGAAAGAAAGCACGGAATCTACTAATTACCCCAAGAAAACATGAAATCTGGTACGTAATGATAAGAGATGGATCAGAATATTATTATCTTCAACTTTTAAAATATAAGAAAGGAAAAAATAATTGCTGAGTTATCTCAAGAAAGAAAGCATCGAAACCCTAACCTGAAAAATTGCGGGCCGACTCGAATCGGTTCGCCTCAAGCGACGAGTACAGGCTGGGGCTGGCTCTTCTTGGGGTCGGGAGGATCGGCGAAATCCTCGGGGTTGTAGATGACGGTGATGAAGAGGGAGCAGCTAGGGCAGCGGGCGATCTCCTCGCCGGCGCGGAGGTCGTCCCTCGTGATCTGGAAGAGGTCGCCGCAGGGGCACGGGTACGTGAACGCCTGCAGGTCCTCGTTCCACTCCATGTCCTCGATCTCCACCTCGTCGTACGCCGACATCTCTTCCCTCCCCTATCGGTCTCTCAGGTCTCAACGGGGAGCCACCGGAGAGAAACCGAGACGATGGAAGAACCGAAAGCTTGGAACACGTCCGTCGGCGTTCACTTTTTTTTTTATTTTTTTGATAAAAACGGTAATATATATAGCTCCAATATAAGTACAATCTATCAAGTCAGAAGAAATCGGCGCGAATGTTGATGTTTTCCGTATTTTATGTAGGGAAAAATTATGATACCGAGGTCAATAATCCGACGTGGCGGTGGCATAAACCATTATAACGGTGGGGCAGGAGGAGAACGACTGGAAACCTTTATACCTCACTTAATATTTCAATTCGGATCCATTTTTTTTGGATGTTATTAGTTTTATTGCTCACTTTTGCTCCATGCAATTATTTTGCCTCCTTTGAATAAATTACCATTTGAACCAAACAAGGCATGACATGGTAACGCCCATTTTCACTCGTTTTAATTATTTTACAAAGCCTTAAAAATATTTTGAGAGATTAACGAGGAATAAGAAAATCCGGAGGCACCCGAAACCATACCTCCACGAGTCTGCTATTTTTTCAAGGCATGTGGTAAGATTCCAGTGCGGAAAGCTAATCTCCTCGGGGTTCACAGTGTCTGCTCCTACTCAGTTCTATGATTTATTGCCCTGGTTTAAAGTTAGCCACTAACAGGCAATAGCATGCGGAGAAAATTGAACTATGATGAGACCATGAGAGTAGAAATTTATAACTTCCATTTCAGTGGTTTAGTCAGAAAATATTCCTTTTCCACCTTGATTCTTGGGAAAATGGAAATGCTACTCCAATTTCAACCACAAACCAAACCAAATATTTCTAATGATATAACCATTTCGGTCACAAACCAAATGTGCTCTAATAGGCGTCATGAAACATGCTGTACAAGGTGTCTTACATTACACTATCATTCGGTATTCACTGTTTCATGTTATGTATTATCTGTACTTCGGACAATCATATTAATTTTGTTATTTATTGCGTTCACCCCGACTCATAGAATTTGTCCGGCAGATACTTCGACTATTCATTGTTTTAACTGGCTCGATGCCATATGTCAACATACTTCAAACAGGTGCTTGGGATTGCTGACTAATTGAACCATAAACAGACCAACCACATCCACTTACAGTAACCAAACTCACACCACCACTTTTGTGAAGTGGAAGAGAGCATCTGCTCTCAAGCCAGTCATTCTCCTATAGAGATGAGTGTAGACGACCAGGGGTGAAACATTATGGCATCTAATCCACAGCCGAACCATTCTGTCGGGATTAAAACTTGATTTAGGTTGGTGATGGTTGTCTTGGCCTCTCGTTTGCAAATTTCCATCTCAGTTGCTGCAACTGTAATCGCTGATTGCCTTCAGGTTTGCACTCTACTGTTGATTCTGCTGCCTCTGCTGTGGAAAGTTGACCATTCCAGGTTGCATATTTTGATTGTTTGCCGGGATGTTTCCAAAGCCACCCTGCGTTCCATGTTGCTGCTGTTGCATCGCTACCATATTAGCAGGGTTTGAGCTATTCATGCCGAACACTGCAGTAAAAATATACAAAACATCTTAGCAATAAATCATAACAAACCACTACTGATTATAAAAGTGAGACTTAAATTGCAGGATAAAGTTCTCTCCGATGAAAAGAATAATGATACAAATTTCCCACTTTCAGATGGTAATGCTCCAGTTAAAAGTAGGGGAAGTAATTAGCATTTTGAGCTGGAAGTCAGCTGTTGCAACAAGCATTATGGGGCAAAAACATTCTCGCTATCAACTGCAAGCATCATCATCATACTTATCAGAATAATGGAGTTATTTGATAGATTGTAGTAGATAGTATTGGTTAATATCAAACAACAGGCAACTGACTTCAATTCAACACAAGCTATTGAAAATGTTGTTCTCCCTTCTCCAAGAGGTTCCTTAAAGATCTACTCTGACATTACTTTGTCCTTCAAAACCAGCTGCTACCAAAAGTGTGACTTTATGATCTAAACGTCAATATAACTTCAAAATAAACCTATCGACAGTCTTCAATATTAGCTCGCTACTTGTGTTTACATCTTCATTAAATAATAACATGCACACAAAATGGTAGCAGGATTTAAGGCAACCCATCAACAAAAAAGATTAGCATTTGTTTAGCATTCAATTAGAATAAATCACAGCATAAGGAGAGATGAACTATAGATGGAAGTTTCTGATGAACAAAATAATGGCAGAAATTTCTCATTGCAATATGCAGTCAAAAGCAGGGGCTCCCAGTTAAACAAACAAGCAAGGCACCATTGCAAGGTGCATGTATCAGTTCACTCGATACATACAAGCCATTCACATTTTTATCATGAAAAAAAGAGTACATGAATATATAACATACTTGACATGCATAAGTTGTAACATACATACTATATGGATAGTTTGTTACACCACCTCCACATTTCTACAGAGTAAAAGCAAGAAGTGTTTGTGGCAATGTTACACTTTTTCTTTGCATTAAAATATTACAGAGAGAAACTCTATATTGCTAGAAAATGGCATGTTGCTTCCAGTATTACCCACAAAAGAAGTTAATTTAGGAAGACAAAGGATTTATCACATACTTTGATCATTTATAATTTGCGATGGATGATTCCTCTGAGGATGCCCACCAGCCATGCCATAAAACTGATATGATACCACCAAAAGAAAGAAATTATAAATCAAATGGATATCAATGCTAAAATCATACCAGCAAGCTATATAAGGGAAAAAATGAAAGGAAATGTATCTTTATGTTTAGTCATGGAGAACTGTTATCAGGCTAATTAATTGGAAAGAAAATCAGAATAATTACATACACTTAGTGTAGCATGCACTTGGTGAAATATCAGTTAATTTCAGCCACCTCTTGAGTAGATCCTAATGTTAAACTAATGACAAACGAAATCAGCAATTTTGTCCCACTTATTTTAGTAGTTTTGCATTTCTTGCTTCTCCATTCTCCGCGATGCCATTCACCAATTTCATCTAGGGGCTCCTTGGACTCGAATTAAGTTTCAAGTTGATACATTTTGAATGGAAATATAACTTATTATAATGTAAAGAGAGAGCTTACAGATGGGAGATCCAGAAGGCTGACATGGATGAAAACAACACAGGGATCAACAATAAAGAATCCTCAAGAGGAAGATCTTCTGATTTTTGTTGTTCCATTCCACAACAATGAAATATAGATCAGTGATCATAAAAGAATTGCATTAGGCTGCAAAATTTTTGGAGATCTGCTTGACCCAGACTCAAGTGAACCAGGAATAAGGGCTTAACTTTATATCAGGTGAAATTAGGTCCAAATTTTGAGTATCTTCAATCAAAATCAGCAGAATGAACCAAAATATATATTTTTTCCATGTGAACTAGGTAGAGTCTAATCCAAGGTGCCAAATCTTGCAATATGGCCCATATTGTTCACATGCTAGTACAGCACAGGATGCAGCACACCCCTTGTATCTATTCATGGTTCATCAAAATAAATAGCTCATGTTGAAACAGGTTGATATAGCGCAATACAGGTCTAATATGATAGGGTACAAGGAAGATTTGAAACCTAGGTCTGAAGGATTTGTTAGTCAATATTCACTCATCAACCAAGGAACAAAGATTAAAGGTAAAACAACATGCAAAACAAAGCATATTCAGAATTTTTTTCTCCAAGTACAGAGCTCCTCTCAAGTATTTTTTTTTTTCCTAACAATCTCATTATCACTTAACTTAGTAATATTAATAAAACATGGACATTGTACAAGCTATGTGGAGGAGAGACAACGGAATAGCCTAGAAGCCTCTTCAATGCCTCCCTCTTCTAACCAAAAACTTGTCAAAATCACAAGGAAGTAAAGCTAAATAGAAAAACCCATTCATCATAGCCAACAACACACAGTCCAAAACCATGAATTTGAAAGCAACAACTAAACCCCTTCAAGTTGTAATAGTACTAATAACCCCTCAGTGAAAAGTGAGAGCCTCAAGTACAATGGAATAAGCCATGATAGCATCATTGTTTAATATTGAAGAGTGAAATCTTGTAAACATTATATCGTCCATGCTCTCCACAATCTACTGAATCTCATTTGGTAAAGCAGGCAGTCATTTAAGGTCCAATAGGAGGATCCTTGGTGTCCTTGAACTTGTTACTGGGTGATTGCTGTCATACGAAACTAACATGCAATAGAGAATTTTTCCGAAGTCCCTTACATATCAGAATCCCTTAACTGAAAAACCAAAGCTTATGGATTCGTATGTGAATTAAAAAAAAAGTTATATAAAACATATGTCAACTATGGAAAGAGATTTTCAGTGATGTCAGATAGTAATTCTAAGCTTTGAAGGTGTATCCCCTATTTGAAGCGAATACATGAACACAGTTTAAATCAGTAAATACCCTCATCTAGAATATTAACTTTTCTTAAGTACAATGACCATCAAGGCAAAATTATGACTATTTGCATATCTTATTAGTAAATACTTTTAGAATTTTAGGGAATTTGGCCTTAAATTGCATTATAGAAAGATGTTGGGATTAGAGAAATTAGCAAAAGCATTTTGCCTGTGAAACCATATATATGAAATTAATAAATAAACCAGGAAAACAAATTTTGATTGAGGGAATGTAGGAAGGTTTTTGAATGCCAGTAGGAACAAGTGAGAATGTAGATGAAATCTTTGCGAGAATGAATATCTAATGTCGACCAAACATGAACCGGAATGATTTTTACGTTATCTCAGATTAATTATTCAAGCTAAAAGTCATTATAGAGGTAGTAATGGCTGGTTAAAATGTAGATGAGCTTCTGGAGTAGTATGCCACATGTTGGAGGAAGTCGATAGAAAGTCATATTATTGGATACTTGATGGCATTGAAGTCTATATACAAAAGAACTCCAGTATCTTTACAAACTAATTTATACCAAATTTATAACGTAAATCCAACAGTACAGAAAATACTCGAGGAAAGTTGTAAAATTAAGACACACGAAGGGGAATAATGTTTCGAAATGATAGTTGAAATAGAGAATCCATATATATCTTCAGTCAAGAAAATGTGGTGAACACCCTAATGACGGATCAAGTGAACCACATGATTATTTTCTTTTTATCATATGATTCATATGAGTTCATGTTTTCAGCTAGATTTTTCCTACTGATTTTCTACCAGAACTCATCTCTAGAACCGGAACCTGCCAAATTGATCTCCACCTAAGTACTGCAGAGTAAGCTACTTGATTCACAAAAAATATATAAGATCCAGCCCTGAATAACATAATTCAAGGACATAAAAAATAGCCATTTTTCATAAATTTATTAAGTCAACCAACATCTATTTGCAGAAACAAAATCTTTTCTAGTCACAAATTTCAAGGTTGACTGAGTCTGAGAAAGAACGAATATGCAAGATACTAACCTGCATTCGTGGCAAAAGCGATTGTGATTGCATTGTAGCTGACATGTTCGTTAACTGCAAAAGAGAAGACAAGCATAAGACTGCCTGCAGTATAACCTCAATTAAGCTATTTGTTACCGGTTATGTTGGTCACAGATATTGCTAATAATAGTTCAAGTTTTAAAACTATCCTTTTTGGGATCAACTGGATACATCCCAAGGCCTCAAGGTTGCAGAAATCCATGTAAATGTCAACTAGCAGAACTATGGAAACCCAATCCACAACTTACTTGCAGTAAGTCTAAGCAAGTAACATACTAAATTGTTTTTTTTCATTCTAGCAAATAACAGATGCTCTAGGAAGCAAGCTCTTAACTAAGTTTTCAAGAAATAACCTGTGACTTGCATGCACATTCGTTATTGAAAACTTGAGCATGGCACATGTGGCACATGAGATGGTGGAAACCCGGAAACACAAGCCACAAATCCTCATCAACACACTCTTCTAGAATCCAGGTTATGCAATAAATAGATAGTCAATAAAATAATTTTTTGACTTTCTTGGACACCTAATGTGATTAAGAGGTTCTTTCTTTTTTTTCTTTCTTCCTAACTTCTTTCCCTTCTTTTTTCTTTTTCTTGTTGCCAAGGTGCCCATAGTGATGCAGCACAAAGTGCATCCAACAGGTACTATGACCAACTAGACCATGCCAAGTGTCTAAGGATATAGCGAACAGGATTCAAAGATTTTCAGCAGATTTTCTTATAAATTTTTCATTAGAGGCAATATCAAATTTTAGCCACGTCTCTATATTTGTAATACAACAATTCTAGTGTGCTTTTTTATTGTTGAGTCATATTTCGAGTATGATTTTGTATCAAGATTTAATGCCTAAATTAGGGTCAAGGTATCATGTCATATAAATACGCATATAATACATTATAAAACAGCCTTCGAGATATTAATAAAACTCTTTTCAAGAGAATTTCTTTCACCAAGTGAAGAATTCTTCAATTTAGTTTTCTTTTATTTGCATGTTGATCTTCGAAACATAAGCTTGTCGATCAAATCGCCCTTTCTTCCTTTTCCTGTTGTGTCACATAGACTGGGGCTACATATGCAGCCACAAATGGACTGAAAACAGTGGGCACATCCGAGCCCAAAATCCATGCAGCACATTGCACTTCATACAGTCTCTATTCTATGCCACAAGCATGGCTATTGAGCTTCGTGTGTAAATAAAGCAAAGAATGGAGTACGATCTGCAACTGGCTGAATTGAAGCCTATGATCTTAAAAGCAAACCTGGTCTTGCTGAGTAGTTCATTAATTTTCCTCTAAGTCTCAATGACAGTTAATAATAGCACAATCCTCTAGATAAGCACCTTTAGTCTACCTGCCCTACTTTATTCCTATTAATCCTCATCTATTTTTCATCTTCAATCTTTTATAGATTAGACCAAAAATGGTAAAGGTACTTAGATTTAGGCATCTATTGTCTCATGATAACTAAAACTTAGATTTATCAACATCTAACTTGGTGTAATTTACGGTGTATAGTGCCAAATTACTGAATTAACATTCACCCAACTTCCACTTTCATGAACCAAGAGTATAACCTCGATAAAAAAATTACCCAAAAGGCTCCTCTTGATTGTTGGAAAGAGCAAATCTAGTGCTTTCTTAACAAGTGAAAAGCGGTAGATCTTAAAACAAATCCTTGACGATATCCTAGTATCACCAGAAACTACATAGTCCCTTCATAAGTACTATATATGCTTTTAAAAGCTTCAGCATGCATGCCTTCAACAGTCATTAATGTCACTTTCTTTAATCTCCCACTAGACAAGCTTTGTTGTAGTAGTTTTTTGGCATGTGTTGCACGTGCAGATAACAGAAAATATAATATTATTATTTTGAGCAATTTTATATTAATTATAAAGTATAATAATATTTTATTATTGATTTTGCATAAATTTTGCATAAAAAATCCATTTGGTTATTGATTTGCATAAAACAGTTGGATTTATTCTATCTGCAGAATGATGCGCATTTACAGGATCCTCGATGATTTTGCCCTTTGATTGAAGTACAAGGCAGGGAGTTATCTACACAAATGTGTCTCAGATATTTGAATATATTCATCAAGCATTCAAAATATGTGCATCGAGCATTTTAAATTTGTGCATTACAGGTTTTATACTTAGATCCAAGGACAAAGACCACTTAATGTGTATTGTTCTGCAAAAAAAAAAAAAAAGATTTTTTCTTGGCAAAATTATTAACTAAGTAAAACTTTTATGCAAAATGCACATGTTTTATTATACTCAGATAAATAATATAAATGTCAAATAACAACCATTAATCCCATATATAATGGTTGTAATAATAAAAAAAAGGAACACCTGCTGTTTAAATATTTCATTATTACTATATAACTTAAGAGGAGACCTTTAAAACCACTACAACAGTTGTTAACTTAACATGTGACAAACAATTCAAATAAGTCAAAACAAATTGATGACCACAAAGTTCTAATTTGAAAAGATAAGATTTTCATCTCTGTTGAGATATCGGTTTGCATCAATATAGGAGACTCTTGGTATGATGGATCGATATCTTGGCCCATGTTATCTTGTTCTATATAAATCAATATATCTCAAAATGTCGGCGGTCATGTTAGCAAAACACCGATCAAGATTCCCTAATCCATCATTTTCCATTCAATTACATTTCAATAAATAACATTCAAATTAATACCTTTAAATCCTAAGTCAATTCATATATACTCTGTTTACTTAGATTTTTGCTATCTCAATCCCAGAAATACCAGCTGAGATTCCTGAATACTTCAACCCTTTCCTTTTTGGCTCTAGTTTCCATCTAGGTCGAGAAAATCTAATATCTCAATCTTGGTCATTCATCGAGATGGCCAAGATCGCTAGAATTAAAAACCTTGTAAAAAGAGCATCTATCAATGATATTAGAGACATTTATTAACTATGCTTTTTTCTTTATTTACCATGGGAAGAATATGACAATGATAGTCCATCAAATATTCAATCTTGAACAATATTCTTCCCCTACAATATAATTTCATTACAAAAAAATATATATATCAGCAAAAAAAATCTAAAATTTCCATTATTTGGAGGGTTTGGAAACTCGGGGCGGCCCGTGCACAAAGCTGATGTCATTGCAAGGTTTAGGAATGGTTGGATGCATATAGCTTACCACTACGCCAAGGCTCACCTTCTATTTAGTGGGGTTGGAAACATTTACCCTATAATTCTTCCAAAATCTCCATAAACCAAAACTATGAGATGAATCAAGCATCAATACAAAAAAAATAAATAAATAAAGAGGTATGAGAAAAGAAAACTAATAAAAAAAAATCATTAAAAAATATAGGTGCAATAGAAATAACTCGAGCATGGTTTAAAATAACAGCCATTAGAACAGTTTCACACCCGCTCCACTACATTACATATATATACATATACAAACATACATACATATATATATATAAAGGCAAAAAGATAACATCCATTATAATAAGTTATTTAGCATTATAATAGCCCATTATGACAAATAACAGCTGCTATTTGGGTTTTATATGATTCTTAATAAAATAATATTTTTTGAAATTTATTTTTAAACCTTTCCAAAAAAGTTTGTAGCATCTGAAAAATATTTGTTTATTAAAGTACAACCTCTCCCCTACCCCTCCCAAAAAAAGAAAAGTAGAAAGCAGCTAGTGGTGGTCTAGATACCTTTCTTATTAATATATAAGAAATGATATCTCCCAAATTTGCCACTTAAATCAGAAAATAAATAATCACCCCACCGAGCCTGGCAGATAGACTGCTAGGATGAGGAATCAGGAAGTGAATATTCCCTTCACACTTTTAGCATACGTCATAGAATCAATATAGCAACAGAAACACATCTAGTGATACCCGTGAGAACATTAATGGATACAAGGTTGCAAAACAAAACATAATACTATAAAACCACCAAGCATTTGTAACCAAAAGAATCTGATCGCTGGTGATAACTATCAGATAGACATCCATTGTCAAAGACATGCCAAGATCTAAAACAAAAAAGGGGCATCTATTCCATAAATCATATAATTACTTGCACACTTGACTTAGGATTTCTCAAGGGGTTCAATGCTTGGGGCACTTGGAAACTCCTTGATGCTCAGAAAGAGGTCCATCTTTCCATGTTAATACCAGTAACTATTGGCAAACGATGAAATCAAGGTAAGCCAAGTCATGTTGAACCAGCTGGTTCGGGAGCGTACGAAACCGGACAGATCAATTACTAGCACGGTTCAGCCAGTCTAAACAAGATTTATAAATAGCCCTCAACGAAAGCTTCAAAGCCGCTGGAGCTCTACCAATGCCTTGTTCAAAGCCCTCAATCCCTATCGACGATGACGATGTCCAATGACAATAATGACCTAGCCAGGTGAGTCCTCACTGTCTCGATCTCTATCACTGGATCCGAAGTCGTCGAACGAGCTCGAAGCTCTTGAAGCCCTCACTTCCCCCCTCTCTCCCTCTCTTGCCTCCTCCAGCCTCTATCCCCTCACGAAGTTGTTGTTGGATGCCTCTCTCCATATCCGATCCCTCTCTCTCTCTCTCAAGTGAATTCGGAGACCTCGGCCTCTCTCTCCCCCTCTGTCTCGTCCTCCCTCACATTCTTCCTCTCCCTCTCCTTCTCCCTAGTTCCAGTACACTGCAGTTCGGTACCGATCGCTGGTTGGTACAATTCTCAAGACCGGTTCAGCGAATCCTAGATGAAATGGTTTTGTTGATTATATACGGTTGTGAAAAAGTTGATCCTAGTAATTTTGCAGCACATACATGCTTCCAAAAGCGCATACATAAAAGTGCAAGCATGTCAGCAATTTGGGTTATGTTAAGGTTGTCAGGCTAGATTATTCACACCAGTATAATGTGTCCAACTAACACTAGCCACAAACATGTTGATATATAAACAACCAATATTCTTGCCCCCAATATTGGAAACAAAGTGTTCTTAGTACTGATGATGATAAGCATGCTATTTTGCTAATTTGCATGATTATGATAGACAATGAGCTGACCATTTGAGAGTTTGGTGAGGACTGGGCAGCATTGAACAAGGCACTATTCACAGCACTGAATTGACTCAACTGGTTCCTTAGTTGACTTGCATGATTTATTTGATTTTGTGTCATGTTATGCTGCATATGTGGAGACTGCAATTGTCGATTCTGAAACTGCTGTTGTGGCAGTTGCTGAGAATACTGCATTTGGTGCTGTCCAGGTACCTAGGATAAAGACTTGTTTGTGTTATGACAATATTAAAGCAGATCATTAGGCTAACAAACACACACATAAAAGGATTTGTATTGCCTACTAAATACCTGTTGAAACTTCTGCTGAGTGTGCCCCTGTATATCATTTAGTTGAGACATTGTGTTCTGCAACCGAGATAAGTCAATAATACAACTAAAATTAAGGCTTGTTAAGGTTCATGCATAAAACTACTTCAGAGAATAAGTCTACTTCAGAAAATCAGTCTCTTGCATCCAGCAGCGCGAAAAATTGTAGTTGGCAGCGCACAACATAAGTCAAAAGAAAAAATGACAGTGATTTTAAGCTAGTTAAAATCAGAATAGAAATAAAAGTTGAATAAAGAGTTTCGAAACAAGAATACTAGAAAAACTTAGTGAAACTAATAAAGGTTAAACCCTGCTCATGCAATAAAAATACATGAGGGTAAACTCACTTTCACCTAGCAGACCAGCGCAACAAGTATGTACAGGTCAATCTGTTCTAAATAATCGCTGCAATTTTACTTTAACAATATCACTTTCTAAGATTGATAATTTGCGATACAGGCTCTCACTAAAAAGTCTAGTATAAGCTCTAATAAAGTTTCGCAACATCAACTATTTAAGTACAAGTATGCCGCTTATATGGTCAATGTGAAAGCATTTGAATTTGCTAAACACTTGAGAAGTTTCCATAGAGCTAACAGCTTGCACTCTCTGTATCCTATAATCACTGACAGATGCAGTTTATTAACACAATCAACTTCTAAGCACCTCGGCTATCAGCACTCAGAAGAGATGTTGCTCATGAAAAATCTCACCACTTCAAAAGTTTCTACACAAAGTTAATATTTTCCTGACATGCAAGGTCCATAAAAAAAAGAGAAATTACAATCTTTAAAATAAAACAGTAGGGCCCTTAAGTGGATAATTAATTTCGAAAGTGAAAACTGAGGAGAACATGTTGCTTTACCTGTCCTAGTACTCCCTGAGACGGCGACTGCCTCAACTGCTGCTGAGCATGAAGTTGCTGTTGATGTTGTTGAGGAAGTTGCATCATTTTCTGTCTCTGCTGCTGCTGTTGTGTCTGCTGCTGAGGTGATGGTGTATTCATCATATTTGTACTAGATCTAGGAGAATTTGCATATGGCAAAGGAGGTGTCGATGCATTGTCAAAGGAAGCAGTTCCTGTGACACCAGAGGGCGACGGAGCTGGTCTTCCAATCAATTGTGTTCCAGGAGTCTGCAATTAAAACCAATAGCATATACCAAGAAAATATTAGATGAAACACTGTAAATAGTTTTCGATTATATTCTGGAAGAATCTGATAAAACAGAAAAGATGGTAGCTTTATACATGGTCAGCCTTAAAAGTTTTTCAACTTCTGTTACTAACGATCGGTAGAAATTGAGGAATGGCAAATAGTTCATCAATCACTTAGGGGAATAAAAACTTACCTGCTCAATTATTGAAAATGACTTCATGGTAAGTTCTGCAACATAGTTTATTTATAATACTGAAACTTGCACATGTAATTGGTTCCATCCCATAACACTTCACCCATCCCATCGATACTATTTCCAGATGATATTACTAGAATATATTAGACATAGGAAACCTTTATGGATAGCCTTAGCTACTAACTCTGCATAAGTGATCGAACCACCTTTTCAGTCTGTTACTACAATTTATGTCAAATAACCACTGCCAAGCTTTCCATAGTTTCTGCATATGCTGAAATTATTTAATATTGTTTCAGCATGAGCTACATATGTTTAAACACAAGAAGCACCAAATAGAAACCTAGTCAGAGACCTAGTTATTTGCTGTCAAGAAATGGACTCACATGGGATGATATGTTGTATTACATCAGAAGCCATGTTGAAGGCTACATGAACAATTAAAGATCCAATTAAGCAATAACAAAGCATCAAAGATGTGTTGCAGTTGATCAGATATGAACTACGAAAATAGGGAGGTGAATCAGATAGAATGAAGAAGACAAGATGATTGTTTAAAAAATTTGGCAACAATAATAACCAGAATGAATCTGGAGTAAAAAGGATAATGCCAAGTAAACTTACAAGGGAATTGTGCATGAAAAAATCAAGTTGTAATTCATGTTATGTATTACTAGCATTTAGGTGCTCAACTTTATGCTCTACCAGTTGGATGGAGAAGATCTATAATGTTGGCTTGTGAAATTCACTCATTTTTTACTTGAAGTGTCTGGAATAATTTGGTTAGGTTATTACCTAAAATGTTATAATAGTCTAATTACCATTCAGTGTGAAATACACCTTCTCATTTTAAAATACTTTTTTCCAATCCCCACTTTCAAATGGACAGAACGTCAAATCATCACTTGAATTTTCCTTTTCTGGTGAGAGGGCTCACTCAGCACAAATACACATATGCTTGAATTGCTATATTTTATTTATTTTGAATTGTTTAGTTTGGTTCTTTCTTTGAGTTGTTCTATTCATTGCATCCTTCCATTTTTCATTTTTCTCCTTTCTTTGCATATAAAAAGTGCATATTCATTTGGAAGGGAGAAGGGGTTCTTGAAAATTGAATGAAGTCCAATATGCAACATGAAATAATCAATGATATGAAGAGCACTAAATAGTGAAGGAAACAACATGAAGTTGCAGCAGAAGTTAAAAAGGAGATGCATATCCAAGTGAAGAAAAATGGTTAATTAAGAAGAAAATGGAGTATCACCATATTGTCATAAATAATTTTTTTGAAACACTATTTGTTCATACATTTTTAAGAAATAAGATTACTTTTCTAACAATTCACCAACTAAACTCTAATGCCATGGTAATTAGGCAAGACCTGCATGACAGCTCCCTGAGTGCTGACAGTGTTAGATGAGAATGATGGAGTATTTTTTGTGTAGACACCTACAAGAATTACAACTTAGTATCAGAACAATTGGATTCAAAAACATTGATTCGTTAAATATATTGGAAAAAAAATAAAAGAATCTTGAAGCCATTATCATTTAATTTTAATAAGCTTCAGCACCAGCCCTAGAACCTAGATCTTTAATGAATATCAAAGGTTCTAGCTATGAAGCCAAATTAAGGACCAATGATGAAGTAATATAACTAACAAAAGAAGTTTCTCAATGGCATAGAAGGATAATAAGTAATTTACCAGAGTTGTCCCCAAAATTCTGTGCGCCATCACCACAAGTGAGCACATCTACTAAATGACTAGGAAGAGATGATGGGAGATGCCTTTGATCTGCAGGTATTCTTAATCCTGAGGCACCGAATTATTCCTTAGTTGGACAAAAAATGAACGAGTTGTCTTAAAAATAATTAAAGAACAGATTGACCAAAAAAAAATATGCTTAGTTTACAAAAAAGTCATGATATAGAACTTTGGTCTAGTTTAAAATCTTCATCGTAATGCAAAGCAAACATAATACTTGAAAATAACACCTTCACCAAAATTCACTGCAGCTCTAAGAAGACTTTCTTGTTCTTGAATTTTTGCAGCTTGCACCTTGTCTGAGGTTGGAACAAGGGTTGGCCCTTGACGCGATCCCAATCCATAGGCTTTACGAGCATCAGCTATAACTTTTTCTGCAGCTTCACATGCTGTTTCAATCATATCAATTCTAGCCTGTGAAATTTCAGATGGTACTTATTTAGACCAAAAGGTAGATAATAATATTGGTAAATGAAATTTATTCTGTATTGAACTCTAGATCACCTTTAACTTTTCAATTTGCATGTGCACAGGAAGATTTGATAATCCATATAATAACTGCTCTCTCTTTGCATTATCCTCTGCTTCCATCTCTGGCAATAACTTCGATGACAGCATCACAGGTAATACTGTAACCAACTCAGAAAATCAGATATAATGCAGGGACAGAATTTGAAAGTGTCTGAAGCATCTACTACAGGTACATAATTTTGGGGAAAAATGTCACGATATAGAATTAACTCAACAGGAACATGTGACACAGATCTTTTCAGGAAACTAATGTTTAAGGAGCTAATAGAGCAACTTTATGACCATAGAAGCAGGTTTGAGTCTCCTGTCAAGTTGAACTCATTTATGAGGCACAAATTTACCAGAAGTCATTACATGATTTTTTTTCCTTTTTTTGTTCGCTCTTATTTCTACACCCACTCCCTTATTTGTTCCAGGATTAAAGTATGTAAAGAGGGGCAAACTTGGTACCACAGGTACAAGGTGCATAATTAAAGATTTAGATTTAGAGACTAACAGAAATGAATGGCAACACATGAAATCAGTGATTCATGCGGTCAACTATTTAAAGATGGGACATGATTGCTAACATGAACAATAAGCCTTCTCCATCTACAAGGGCTCAACTTAATGAATATCACTTGATTTTTCATCTAAAGTCACTTGAATATCACTTGAGCTGAGTTTTTTTTTCCTTTTTTGATCTTGTACAAGTAAAATGTGATACCAACTTCAAAAAAGATAACCTTCTCATAAGTAAATCTTAGTAACATAGAAAGAGTTGTGGTTATTATATAAAGTTGTGGAAATACAAACAAATTTATTGTTTACAGAATGTTCATTACCAATGCTTTCAAATTGGAGAGATTTGGGTCCCAGATGTAAATGCAACAATACATGGAATTGCGAATTAGCAAAGGGTTGTTGTGTTAAACATACTGGCAGCATTCTCAGCATTGACATTCCTTGGGTACACCACGAATGCCTTTGAAACTTTCTTGATGTCCTCCACAATGTTGAAGAGCTCCATATTAACCATGGAGAACTGCCCTAGTATATCTTGCCTGCCAAGCAAAGCAAGATACATCAGTTCACAAATTTATTACATGCTCAGGAGAAACTTGAGTACCAGTTCAATAGTTAATAAGAAGTTCAATAGTTAATAAGACAAGACCATATCTTGTACACTAAAATTTTGCCAAAACCCACTAATTTAGCTGCAAAACTCAAACAGGAAATTTGAATGGTAATGTTGCCACTAAAGATACATGCAACGCCGCCGCATATCAATTCATATGCTCCTTGTGTCTTCAAAAGAAAATTATCAGTATTAGTTAGTTGTACTATACCAGACACATAATTCTCCCTTAAACTTCACCCACCAATTCCAACCAAACTTCGCAAATAAGAAATATCAAGAATAAAAGAAACATGCATATATTCATGCATGCACAGTTAGATAAAATCATGCGCCACTTGCACTACCCTAAGAGGTATGTTCTAGTTCTACTTTATTAACGCTAGTTCCCATCCATGGATACTTTCAATCCAAAACTTGAAAATGATGGCAATTTTACTCAATAAGCTTTCTTGAACAGACATAATGAGATCAAAAGCTAGCAACAAAGAAAACTTGAATACCATACAGCTTTCAAGAACCACGCAAGCAAGCAAATGCAAGAACAACTAAATACAAATCATATAGCAAAAAGATTTAAAAAAGAACGATTTCAATTTGATAGAGATTATAAATGAAGAACCAAAGAAAGATCGGCTTTCAAGAACCATGCAAACAAATAAAGGCAAGAACTAGTAAATTTTATTCCTATAGCCACAAAAATAAAAAACCAATTTGCTGGAGAATCCAAATAAATAAGAACCTCCAAAAATAAATCAGATTTCATGAACCATGAAAGCAAACAAATACGACACCAGTAAATCGACATCATGGAACCAAAAAAACCGAAAAAATGGTTCAATTTAGTAGATAATATGAAAGAGAAAAGAACCCATAAAGAACCCTAGAAAGGAATTCTAGGGTAGTAGTAGGGGAAAGAAGAGAGGTCGAAGGTCTCGGTGGTGGGAGAAGATATGGACAAAGGGAATGGGGTTTGGGGGAGAGGGACGAGACCATTTGGGAGAGGTGTTGGAGCGGGCGTATGCGTCGAAGTCCTCGAGGATGCGGGAGATGGCTTTGAAGAGGCCGATGGCGCGGGTCTTCACCGACTCCAGGTTCAGCTGCTGCTGCAAAGCCGCGTTGAGGCGCTCCGCCTTGGGTGGTGGCTGCGCCGCCGCGTCCCCCGCCGCAGGCGGCGGCGGTTGCTGCCCTTGGGGCGGGACTGCTCCGCCGGTCGCTTCCATGGCCGCTGCTACCGCTGGAAGAGAGATCAAGGGAATAAAATTAGAGGGAGACTGGGGTATGATGTTCCGACGGAACATCTTGAAAGAAACGGGCACACGACTCGGTAACGGCAGCGCCGGGTCTCAGGTCTCGGCCGGAGCCGGTTCGCGGCCACGCCCACGACTCTATTTTCTCGCACTCTAAACGGAGTCCACAGGTTAAATTCAAATAAATTCGTTTAACAAATTCAAAAAAATAGAGTCCAGTAGTTTGGCTGCATCTGTTTGAAAATGCCGTCTACGGTCTCCATGTAATTGTAAATTATAATTTTCATATTTGCTACTAAATGTCAGCGATTTATTTTTTTTTTTTTGACAAATATCTGCTATTTAGTTGACTTCTGATATATTTAAGGCCTTCTAAAATTAAATAAAAACCACAAACAAATGAGATATTTTCAAATAGAATAATTTAATTTTTTTGCTTTGATATTTTAGCTTCCTTGCTATTGCCTATTGTTTTAAACGGAATTATAATTAGACATTTTGAAAACATACAAGAACAATAAGTTTTCATAATTTCAAGTAGAGTTATTTAGATGAAATTTTTGATAATATCTATTACTCTCAATATACAGATTCATTACACATGGTTTCTCTTAGGGGTGCAAATGGGTCAAACGAGTCCGGCCATGAATGACCCCGACCCAACCATGTTCCTTGTTCGAGTTCTAATTTTAGACTCAAATCCAATCCAATAAAAAATCGGGTCAGAGTCATATCGAGTCGACTGCTACAATTTTTGATCCAACAAGTCATTCGGGTCAGGTCAGGTTTATGTATAACCTGGACCCAACCTAAAAAATCCGGATCGGTTCGGGTCAACTCATCTATTGCTTCATAACTTATTTGCATCCCCGCGGGCTCAAATAATTTTACATATTCGGATTGGATCGGATCGAGTTGTAGGATTAAAAACCCAAAATTATTCAAATTTCAAATGGATCGAGTCATGGAAACTTAAATCCAACCCAAAAAATAAAATAAGTCCAATTTTAAGATCCAACCCGGCCCCACGGATCCTTCAAAACGGGTCATGTCGGGTCTAAATAGGTCAGGTTGGATCATAGGTCAACCTCGGCCCATTTGCAGCTTTAGTTTCTCTTGAAACTAAAAGTAGGCAAAATAACTCTTGTCATATATATATATATATATATATATATATATATATATATATATATATATATATATATATATATATATATATATATATATATATATTGTGCGAGTACACGTATGCATGCGTTACTAGGACATTGGTTTGATGGTATATCGAAAGCCAATCCAATAAATACATACAATTTAATTCTAGAACTCAAATTTGATTAGTTCTATATCGATCAGATTGATTTATTGGATTAGATTTTTTTCCCTTTTTTTTGACGAGGGTTCTGGAAGTGGCCTATAACCAATAAGTTATACAATTATCAGCCAATTTGAAATTTTATGTGTAAACATTTTTTTAATAACTAAAAGGCAGCAAGTATCAGCCGATTTAATTTTTCATAGGTTGCAATGCATCTCCTTAATATAAGAACAACAAAATCTTGTAGGTTGGTGAGTTATACAGCAAAAAGCAATGCCCACCCCACAAATAACCCTCACAGGTCCGATGCCAATTTTGCAACAAAATAATCTTTCAGAGATCGTCCACCTGCAAGCATGCACAGACCACCTCAAGCCATGACACTCTATTTGAAGTTATATTCAACATATTAACATGGTTCCAAGCCATGGAGCATTTTCTGTGATACCTGCTAGAAGTTAAAACAATCAAAGATTGCCATGACTAACCACCATAAGCATATTGTCATATGCTGTACCAATTCTTCCACCTTTTGCTTCAACAAGCAAGCCATACATATGAGAAAACTGAAACATCTTTAATGACAGCTTCGAAGATACATTCATACACGATCTTCGCTCGACTGTAAAGAAATTCATGAAAAAAGACAAAAAGACATCTTTATATAAAAAAAAAAAAAAAGAATTCTAGACATCTAGCAATTGACTTCTTAAACTATCATTTCTATGTTAATGCAAAGAAATGAGAAGTTAGATTTTTCAAGAATACTAAACTACCCCGCTAAGCTGCCAACCAAATTGCTCTCCACTCTCCACGGATATATCTCCGGATATCATTATTCTACCTGCATCCATCTCTAAGGATTCGACCCCCATCCATAGTCTTCACTGTTGGTTGGCAATTCCTTAAAATACAACAATTCCATAAGATGGATCCAATCCTTTTGAGAAACTGGAGAGGAAAAAGATATCACATTGCTTGATCAGCACAAACCTTGCACATTGGGTAGCCGGTTTGCAGGACTCAGCAAACCAAACTACTTACACGGAACCTGTATTAAAATAGTCACAGCGACCGCATCAAAATAGTTTACAATTTTGATCGCAATAAAACTTATCCGATGAGAGCAAGCAACTCAACTTATACTGAAGAAATATAATATCAGTTCAAGTATCGTACATTCCTACAGTCTGAAATTTTTACCGTTTCAAACTCTCTCTCTCTCTCTCTCTCTCTCTCTTCTCCACCAACAATAACAGCAAACATCTATTTCTTACTCCTCTTAACATTAAACCTGGTCTAATTCTCACCTTCATTAAACTCAGAACCAGATCATGTTTTAGGAGTCTAAATCACTGACACAGAATCAACAGCACAGGTCATCCTACTAAATTGCAGTCATGGTTGCTTCCTAATTCTTATCATTCCCAACAGCATACTTCCCTTATCACCTAATGAATCCAACACCTGCATGCTTCTCACATGCAAACCACAATTTATATCACAAAGACAAATACAGAAAAATCTGATAATTTATTACATTACACTCGGAGAACATTAAAATAGTTAAATTACATCATTGATCTTTATGAAGCAACGAAGTGAAGGGGAGCTGTGGAATTCATGGGCATTCCATGCAGCGCCAGCTTCCCCTCCCTACATGTACAACTTGCATTGAGGTTCTGGATGGCTTGGCACCATCCAATACCCACATTCTTGCATAGCCTGCACGTTAGAGATAGATGGTTCAACCTGGTAAACAAGTAACTAAAAGTAAGAGGGCCGATGCCAGATATCAAATTCTGATATGCCCCAATTTCAACTTGAACAGAAGCATAAGATTATATCACTTTATGTTGATTGAAAACCAGCGACATAGACAGCAATACACAACGAAACAACTAATTTGTGAATACCTAACCAACTGTCATTGATACTTCCAGAGTTAATACACAGCTCTAATACCATAAATACAACAATGGAGAAATCAAGGAAGTTATTTTCCCATCAGATCCATGGAATTATATAAACAAGATGATGACTAATCCTGCTATGTACCAACAAAGATTGCTCACCCTGCTTCTGTCAATCAGATACCAGTCAGCTTTCTTCATCATCAGACTGTGCAGCAGCCTTCTCTGGGCTATTCTTCACAGGATGTGGAGATACACCTATAATCCATAAAGCAATGAGTCAAGTACCTACAACAAAACAATAACTGCTAGTCAATAGATAGGATGCACATCTCACCTCCTGATTTGTTCTTCAATTTTCACAAACAATAGTAAGTCTACGTATCTTACTGGTGAAACTTAATACTTGAAATTCAACAGAACCCTTAAAATGGAATCAAGATAAAAGCTTCAGCGATTATGTAACATAGCAGAAC